>NW_025813493.1:136609-731609 GCF_021976095.1 Xenia sp. Carnegie-2017 | reverse complement strand
TGTTCAAATATTTTATTCATATTCTTCTCTAAATACTTTCCATGTGGAGGAAATTAACTGTTCTTACAGAACACTTTATACAATCATGACGGAGTGCTCGCTTGTACATGTGTTTTTCCGACGTTCAATCGGCCATGACGCGCGCGCATCAGTTCGCGATCTCGCGCGACGAAAGCGACTGCAAAGGGTGTTTCAGCCTTACGTAGTACACAAAAAGTGACACAAAAAGTTTCGCAATGGATTAAGTCTTCAATGGTTGTTAACTACTTGCAACGACTTTTTCCAACAGCTTAGCAAAAAAATCCTGTATGAAGGAATAAATCTTTGATAAAGAAGCAAATGATAAAAACTTTGGTGAGAGCACCCTACCTTGTGCAACGAAAATCTCCGCAATACAACAACTATTCAACAGTTGTGTTAACGTATTTTTGACTTCGTGAACGAGTTCTTTCAATAACTTCAAAGAAATATTCGCGTATTAAACAATTCAAACTCAGTGTGATGTTAAAAATCATATTAATTCGGCAACATAAAAGAAATGTTGTAGAATACTTGCTTTAAAGGTCTCTGTCGGCCATCACGCTTATTTTTTAATTTTCAATTCAAGACGCCTGCTCAGACATATACTCGTGCTCTGGTAATGAAATAATTTCCGTTTTGACCATCCGACCAAAACATGCCCTGCTATAGAAGTGGGGAGTTGCTTTACTGAAGAAAAGAGTGCACAGATGTACGTATGTTTCTCATGATATTCTGCATTATAAAGTTAAAATTAATAGGGTTACAATGTCAGTTTAAATGTGTACAAACTTTAAGTTTTTGTTTCCTATCCCAAACGAGCAAAGACGACGGAGGCTTAAATAGCTGGAAATGCTGACGGAGGATCGAGTAAACATCGTCTTCGTAAATAGAATAAAATAAAGATCAACATTCTGTGAGCCATAAAATAAGTTTATAACGTAAACTCACATTGTAACAAAAATGATGTGGCGTCTATCAATAACAACGTTTTACAACAACAAAATGTTTTATTTGTTCATAAAAGAAAGTCGTAATTCAAAACATTGATATTAACACCAAACATACCGATGCTTTCCTGTTTTGTTTATGAAACGCAACATACTTTTCTATGTAATTGTCAATTTATGAAATTATTTACCAAATGTTACCAATATTTTTAAAAAATAATATCCCTGACGCTAAGAAAACGTTATCCACCGTGGATAGTGAGTATAAAGAAACAGTCAGGGGTCGGTCACTCCAACAACAGCCCATGAAATTTGATGAAAAGACCTGGTAGCAAAGTTTTTCTGGAATGTGGTGCAGTACTAATACCAACACTATTTCATAGAGGACTATGAAGACAACTGGTAGATGTTATTGTCTTAATGACCATAATGACATTACGAATTTGTCTATTCTAGAGAATTTTTATGTAGCCGGGTAAGCTTGCAACATATAATATAAGATCTAGAAAGACCAACTTACCGAAACATTTCTTTTTGGATTTGAAAAAATTGTGTCCATTTGAGCATAGGCTTTCGTATGATCCTGGGATATTTACGCACGAGTGTTCTTTGCTACAAGGAGAAGACTGACATTTGTCGGTATCTAATGTTTTACGATAAATTGTTTTAAACTTTGTACAATACAATAAACAACTTTATGTCTAATATAAAAATGTGTACCAGGTGAACATTTTTCATTTTATTCGTTGCTTTTGAACATTTCCTAATAGATTTTATGATAAATTAAAGAACATACATGATTGTCTTAAATTTTGCATATTACATAATTGTCTTAAATTACATAATTCTCTATTATTTATGTACATAAAGAAGTTATAAATAATTGTCTTGAATTTTGATATTTGATTTGAACTAATCAATATTTAAAACTTCAAACAAACTCTGTAAGAAATGGAAGTACAAATCTTTTGTATACAAACCTTTTCCTAAAACATACAGACTACGGTTGTTTTTGAGCTGTAAACAAGTGGAGGCAAAAAAGTGGCCAAAGTTTCTTGCATTATACGTGAGTCAGTGGGAAAATCACGACTTCTTTAAATAGAGACATATCTACGCTGACCACTCAAACTAATTGCTGGTTACTATATCGAGCTAGTTATTTGTTACATTAAGAAAGTGACATGTTGAGTACGATGTAAATGAGACATTTATTAGTAATTCCAATGTTTCACATGTTGCATAAAAACACAAGTCATTGGAAATTTTTGGTCAACATTAACAGAAGAAATTAAATAACGATCATTTGCTGTACATGAAGGAAGAGTGCTTTACAAGCACTACAAGTACTAGTGCAAATAAAAATAGTTAAATCTGGTAATAGGATTGTTAAGGTAGCAGTTAAGGTGTAAATCATAACTAGTACCTACATAGTTAATAGAACTATGAAGTGTCACGTGTACGAACGATATTAGCTATTTCGAATTATTCTCGTCAATAAAAAACATATGAAAAACAACTTAGAACGTTAAAAACAATAAGATTGTTAATGGGAAAAATTCTTATATCAGATGCATATCAATTATTATATTCTTTCTTTACATGGAATCAATAATTTTTAGTCTGTTAATTCAAGATGCTGAATTAACTTTGCAAAACGAAATGCATTGACTAACATAATTATGTCAAATTATAGCGTATCATCCAGATTAAATACTCTCGACAATTTATTTACAAAACAATCCTTCGAGAAAAATTTTTTGCAAGAAACTGCATGAATCATATTTGATCCTGAAAACCAGCTGGAAAAGATGCTAGCTTCGCCAGACATGAACGTTTGCAAAAACTGCGATGCCTAAATGGGCAGAATTCAAATTCTGAGTAAAGTAAGGCCTTAATCATTACAAGCCTTTAAAACAAAGAGCACCACAACAAAGAACTGATGCTATTTCATGGCTATTGCATAAAGAAGTGTTATAAACGACCAAACGAAAAAATTTACAAAAAAATTGAAAAGGTGATTCAAAGTCAAACAAAAGTAACTTTTGGAAATGTTGCATCTTACCGTAGATTATGACAAAAATGTTCAATCAAGCCTTATTATTTTCATTATCAAATTTATTATTTTCTAAGTAAGTCAACAAAGACAAACCAATAAACCGGACTATAAACAAGCAGGTTAATTACGCACAGGAAACTAGAACGTTGACTGCATAGGAGGGGGATGTTCATCTGTTTAGTTCTGCCAGACTGATTTTTTGTTTGTTAGTGATTTTAATTTCAAAAGAAATCATTCGGAAAGAGCTCAATACATGAATATTCACAAGCGTTTTAGTTTTGGTCCTGTCTATAACGGTGAATTTCCCTTTTTAACTGCATGTTTTTTCTCTTGGCAATTGGTAACGCTGTTTTTTTTATGATTTTTCTCTCATGAACATTTTTCTAAAAATTCTGATAAAATCACCCTCTCTGTCTTTAAACGATTTTTGATAGTTTCGGCTGTTATGTTATAATTAAGGTTTTTAAGATGTCTAATCCTGAACAATTTGCACTGACGTCTGCTGCAACTTTGAAATATATATTTCTGTGAATCTTGCGTTTGAACTTTATTTTAATTTTCAAAGTTCATGAGTAATGAAACGTACTTGTCGTTATGTTTAGAATCTTTATTCTTACCATACAATTCTGCTTATTTGGTTAGTCAAATATTGAGTTGAGTTATCATTAACAAGTGAAATAAGTAATTATGTATCATCGCTATGATAATTATTCAATCGTATTTTGTATTCATGTACATAACTTGAATCTAAGAATCTGGGTGTGTTTCACCTAATGCGCTATGCATTAGTACGTGACCATCTAAGATTTCTTCTAAATCGGAATGGCCAAAAAAATTTGGAATTTTATTATTGGGTGCAAGTAGGCTCATTAAAAATTTATATAAGTTTAAGTGAGCTTCCTCTAAAACGTTACGTATAACTATACTAACTATACTAAACGTATAACTATAGTAAACATATAACTCTCAATTATTTTTGGGATTAAAGAGAACCCCACTTCACGCATTTCACATCTTTATTGAATAAACGTCTCTAAGTATAGGCCAAGAAACTTTTTTGGATGTTATTTTTTATTTTGGTTGAATATTAGGTTTGCCTTTTTTCAGATTGGCCAAATTCTTGGTACAACATTAATATTGATTCAGGTGATAATACGTAATGATACGTCCTTGGGTATAACTATTCTTAACGTCATCATTAATGAATTTACACCCATGTCGAGATCGGGGAAACACAGTGTGTTGCTTCTAGGCGTGCCAAACCCACCCGTATTTGGTAAAGAAGGCGATAATTCCAAGCCTGTCAGCTATTTAACCTGGGTAAAAAGAACAGAAAATACCGAAGAACTTCTCACGAGATGAAGCCATTGTAAACGTGTGCTGATTACGGAAATATGTAGTTGATAATGTCATCAAGTTCAGTAGAGAATTACTTGACAGAGTCGTGGTGATGATTTTGTCAATTCTTAATGGAGGGATGATTAGTAAAAAAAGATTTGTAGCTCTCTGGTGGATGCTTGGTGAAGTTTTGTAGAATACTAAGGATTTTTAAAGAGTGAAAATCTTTTATTGTAGGACTAAATGGCACCCTGGGTTGAACAAACAGAGTTTACCAAATCTGGACAATCACGAATACGGAACTTTTGCTGAGCTCTTACAAAGCTTTTGTAACTCTGTTTTACATACCTTTATTAAAACCTATGGTAAATATCCATGCTTTCACACTTTGCTAGTGGATTTATTTTATGGCAGTTGTTGTTTGAGCCTAAACTCGCGTTGCTTCCGATAAGTATATTTATAACATTCAATGAAAATTTGTACATTGCAAGAAACTACAAAACTACAAGTAAGCACGTGCTGATACACGTAATTTACATAAAAGACGTTACATGGTTGGTTGATAATAATCTATCATGATATTAAGTTCATAATGATAGGGTGACATTATTACACAAATTACTACACTTTCCTTATTTCATTATAAAGACGTGGCTTGGCAAACACTTACATTACACTTATACATACGGCAGTGTCATTTTGGCTACAAAGAAAATGTTGAAAATGATCTATTTTAACTTTACTTTTTGTTATTGTAAATGTATTTACTAAGTTATCTTCGTTGGCAATTAATTAAGTTCATTGTTCCGCGCTACCTGCACTTTGCTTCTAATAAAATGATTTTTAATTTCTATGTGTTTAAACGTTGTTTTTTTTTGAAAAGCTTGGTTTATCCTGATATTATTGCTCCCTGGTTGTGTGCTTTGATTTTAGCCCCACTGTTCTTTTCCACTATGCTTAAATCATTGCACCCAAGCTAAAGTTGTACACTCTGTTTTACTTACATAAAATAGGAATAACGTATGGGCAGTCCCAATCGGACTTTTCATGTTTGGGCGGTACAGGTTGTACACAACGAGGACCTCTTTTGCAACCGTATGAGCCTGGGGTATTATAGCATAAGTAACACCATTCACAAGGAGAAGACTGACATTCGTTGATATCTATAATAATAAAGAGTCAAAAAAGCTGTAATAACTTCAAATAAACAGCAAGACAAATGCCTGCTTTTTAAAGTCTAACCACACACACAGAATGAAGTTTCAAAATCCCGTCGCAACTTTTCATGGCGTAGCTATAATTTGAAATAATTTGGCAAAAAAAACATGCCATTGTTGAAAACATTAAATTGCCATTACTTGGCAGGAGCGAGATTTCTGTGTTGCTCACATTGAGTATGAGTGTGATTGAAGTTTTAGAATACGGGCAAAATTCAGTAAATTCACGCAAAAATACTCATTCATAATACATCATACACCATTTGTATCATATATGAAACATATCACCTTGTATACATCAAAAATGTTGAGACTACTATTACAAAAAATTCTTAGAATCATTTGACCAACATTTTTTGATGTCAGGGTCAGGCAGACTTTATAAAGTTTTTGAAATTCCACTGACGGCTAGCTAATATAATCAAAACTAATATTACTCTGGACAATATTGTTTCCGTTATATTGATTTCAAACTGATTGCCTACTCGATGGTACTTGATAAACTAAAAGATTTTTATATTAAATGGAAATCTCAGGGAGGTAGTAGATCAGAGATGATCTCCCCAACAGATGATTTTTGTCAGAAATTTTAAAATTATAAGGAAATGTAACAACAACTAATTGTTCTTAAATTCAGGGAAAATGCTGCAATAAGAGTAATTCAATTGAAAATTCAATACTAAACCTACTATATCTCCAATCTACTTTCTTTTTATGTGCTTTCTGTAGTCATTTTTGATTGATTGATAAACTTTATTTAAACTCATTAATTAGCCTTTTCAGCAATAGCAACATGAAAAATGGCAATTGCACTTTTGCACTACACATAATTTTTTGACCATATGTCTTAACTCAAATGACAGATGACATATTTTAAACCAACAACCTAAGAATATTGTAAACAATGATGTGGCCTTTAATTAAGAAATAAAAGTTGTTTAATGTTTTTGCACAGGCTTAAGCCATCCTCGAGGAGACCTTTGGAAGTTAGAATTTGAGAGCTGATCGAGAATTTGAAAGTTCTCACAAAACGTCTCTAAGGTTTGCATAAGCCAGTGCAAACACGAAAACATCATTTATTTCTTTTATAAAGCAACAAGATATTGAAACAGACAAATTGAAAACAGACGTTTTAACTTTACCCCTAAAATGCATTTATGATCGATTTGCATTTGATTGATTTGATTGGTTGAATTCATATCTGTTTTGCACAGACTAATGAAAACACAGCTATTGACCAATCAGAACCACATTTTACTGTCTTTACTTTTAAATTGAATTCTAATTAAGTGAATGCCAACTTTATGTTGGTTTCACATAAAACGCTCACTTTAAACAAGCTTAAGTCAGTTATAATGTAACATAAACCACTAATTGTTATCTATTTAGCTTTTAATTCACTTAAACAGCAGAGACTTTCGAGAAACGCCCTTCTTGAGTTAGCTAATAATTTGTGCATTTGAACACAAGACCTTGTCAAGCATTTCCCATATTTTAATAGTTCAAGCAGTTTTCAAAGAATTTTCATGAAGTCACGTAAGCTTGCAACATTAGTTAAAGGATCTAGAAAGACCAACTTACCGATACATATCTTTTTGGATTTGTCAAGTTTGTATCCAGTGGAGCATCGACATTCGTAGGAGCCTGCGATATTTATGCATGAATGATCTTTGCCACAAGGAGAAAACTGACATTCGTTGGCATCTATAATTATAAAAAGTCAAAAAAGCTGTAATAACTTGAAATAAACAGCAAGACAAATGCCTGTTTTTTAAAGGCGTACCCCCTAACCACACACAGAGAATGAAATTTCAAAATCCCCTCGCAAATTTTCATAGCGTAGCTACAATTTGAAATATTTTGGCAAAAAAAACATGCCATTGTTGAATACATTAAATTGCCATTACTTGGTAGGAGCGTGATATCTGTGTTGCAATCATTGAGTATGAGTTTGATTGAAGTTTTAGAATACGGGAAAATTCAGTAAATTCACGCAAAAATATTCATTCATAATACATCATACCCCATTTGTATCATATATGAAACATATTACCTTGAATACATCAAAAATGTTGAGACTACTATTACAAAAAATTCTTCGAATCACTTGACCAACATTTTTTGATGTCAGGGTCAGGCAGACTTTATAAATTTTTGTAAATTCCACTGACGGGTAGCTAATATAATCAAAGCTCATATTACTATGGACAATATTGTTTCCGTTATATTGATTTCAAACTGATTGCCTACTCGATGGTAAATGATAAACTAAAAGTTTTTTATATTAAACGGAAATCTCATGGAGGTAGTAGATCAAAGATGATCTCCCCAACAGATGATTTTTGTCAGAAATTTTAAAGTTATAAGGAAATGTAACAACAACTAATTGTTCTTAAATTCAGGGAAAATGCTGCAATAAGAGTAATTCAATTCAAAATACAATACTAAACCTACTATATCTCCAAGCTACTTTCTTTTTATGTGCTTGCTGTAGTCATTGTTGATTGATTGATAAACTTTATTTAAACTCATTAGTTAGTCTTTTCAGCAATAGCAGCATGAAAAATGGCAATTGCACTTTTGCACTACACATAATTTTTTGACCATATGTCTTAACTCAAATGACAGATGACATAATTTAAACCAACAACCTAAGAATATTGTAAACAATGATGTGGCCTTCATTTAAGAAATAAAAGTTGTTTAAGGTATTTGCACAGGCTTAAGCCATCCTCGAGGAGACCTTTGGAAGTTAGAGCTTAAAGCTGATCGAAAATTTGAAAGTTCTCACAAAACTACTCTAAGGTTTGCATAAGCCAGTGCAAACACGAAAACATCATTTATTTCTTTTATAAAGCAACAATAAAGTGAAAAAGACAAATTGAAAACAGATGTTTCAAATTTAGACGTGAAATGCATTTATGATCGATTTGAAATTTGATTGATTTGATTGGTTGAATTCATATCTGTTTTGCACAGACTAATGAAAACATAGCTATTGACTAATCAGAACCACGTTTCACTGTCTTTACTTATAAATTGAATTCTAATTAAGTGAATGCCAACTTTATGTTGGTTTCACATAAAATGCTCACTTTAAACAAGCTTAAGTCAGTTCTAATGTAACATAAACCACTAATTGTTATCTATTTAGCTTTTAATTCACTTAATCAGCAGAGACTTTCGAGAAACGCCCTTCTTGAGTTAGCTAATAATTTGTGCATTTGAACACAAGACCTTGTCAAGCATTTCCCATATTTTAATAGTTCAAGCAGTTTTCAAAGAATTTTCATGAAGTCACGTAAACTTGCAACATAAGTTGAAAGATCTAGAAAGACCAACTTACCGATGCATTTCTTTTTGGATTTGTCACGTTTGTATCCAGTGGAGCAATTACATTCGTAGGAGCCTGGGATATTTATGCATGAGTGATCTTTGCCACAAGGAGAAGACTGACATTCGTTGATATCTATAATAATAGAAAGTGAAAAAAGCTGTAATAACTTGAAATAAACAGCAAGACAAATGCCTGTTTTTTAAAGTCTTACCCCTAACCACACACACAGAATGAAGTTTCAAAATCCCCTCGCAAATTTTCATGGCGTAGCTATGATTTGAAATACTTTGGCATAAAAAAAACATGTCATTGTTGAATATATAAAAATGCCATTACTTGGAAAGAGCGTGATATCTGTGTTGCAATCATTGAGTATGAGTTTGATTGAAGCTTTAGAATACGGGCAAAATTCAGTAAATTCACGCAAAAATACTCATTCATAATACATCATACACCATTTGTATCATATATGAAACATATCACCTTGTATACATCAAAAATGTTGAGACTACTATTGCAAAAAATTCTTAGAATCACTTGACCAACATTTTTTGTTGTCAGGGTCAGGCAGACTTTATAAAATTTTTGTAAATTCCACTGACGGCTAGCTAATATAATCAAAACTAATATTACTATGAACAATATTGTTTCCGTTATATTGATTTCAAACTGATTGCCTACTCGATGGTACTTCATAAACTAAAAGATTTTCATATTAAACGGAAATCTCAGGGAGGTCGTAGATCTGAGATAATCTCCCCCAACAGATGATTTTTGTCAGAAATTTTATAGTTATAAGGAATGGTAACAACAACTAATTGTTCTTAAATTCAGGGGGAAATGCTGCAATAAGAGTAACTCAATTGAAAATTCAATACTAAACCTACTATATCTCCAATCTACTTTCTTTTTATGTGCTTGCTGTTGTCATTGTTGATTGATTGATAAACTTTATTTAAAAAAATTAATTAGCCTTTTCAGCAATAGCTACATGAAAAATAGCAATTGCACTTTTGCACTACACATAATTTTTTGACCATATGTGTTAACTCAAATGAAAGATGACATATTTTAAACCAACAAATTAAGAATATTATAGACAATAACGTGGCCTTTAGTTAAGAAATAAAAGTTTTTTAATGTATTTGCGCAGGCTTATGTCATCCCCGAGGAGACCTTTGGAAGTTAGAGTTTGAGAGCTGATCGAGAATTCGAAAATTCTCACAAAACGTCTCTAAGGTTTGCATAAGCCAGTGCATCATTTATTTCTTTTATAAAGCAACAATAAAGTGAAACAGACAGGCCCAGTAGAAATTTAATGACATCTACTGAAAAACGTTATTACACATTATTTACATACATTTTTTTACCTTATTTATTGTACCTCTTAAAAATATTGGGAATATATGTTTTTAAAGGAAGTGAATGCTTAACAGTAAAACCTAATTTTCTTACATCGAAAGTTAACAAGATATGTATGAATGAACATTATCAGTGCATACCACCCATACTAAGCGGTAGATGACTAATTGCGCGGCCTGTAAGCTTAGAAAAATTTGTGGGACTTTAAGTAATATAACTTTCTCCCAAAAAGTTCAGTATTTTGAAGACGTTTCCGTTTCTTATGCTCCATTGCCTTTGCTTCAGCTTTGTTACTCATAGTGTAAACATAGTAGAATAAATTTAAATTTCAGACGAGATAAACTCACTAGTTTATGAGCTCTAAACAAAGAGCATTATAATAGTATATCGTACAGTTTCTAACAGGATATATTATTGGAATTTTGAACAATTATCTCATCTTGGAGGTCTGGAAGCATGTCTGTCAAAATGCTTTTTAAAGTTTGGATTTACAGAATTCTTAGTTTACGAAAGCCAAGCAATAATAAACTCAAGACTGTCTAATATGGTGTATCTAGGTTAGCAGGCCATAGCTAGATTACTAACTTTAGGAGGAGTGTTAAACCTAACCCTAACCCTAATCCTAACCCTAACCCTACCCCCTCCTTAATGTAGAGAAAATCAAAATGTCTTAATGCTAACATATGCTATTGTCATTTAGAGAACCATACACTTTCAATATTGTGTGCCGAGGGAAGTTTTAAGTGTATTGAAGCTTTTCATAAATTTATTACTGATTTCCTGCTTGATTGTATTGATAATGATGAACTTGTATGTGTGGCTGCGAGCGTTATTTTTGTGGTTACATGTAAAATGTAGATGCAGCAAAATTCCTTGCACAGAAGCAACAGCACAGAGAACAGCTCAGGATTCTCAACAAAGAACAAAGTTTCAAAACTGCACAGAGATGCTCTTTATTCATGATCGGTGATAAAAAATCTTCATAAATACAGTAATAAATCCATACCTTGGCACGAGTTACATTCTCCTGAGTATCCTTCCATACACGTGCAGTTCAATGTCCCATTAATTTTATGATAGTATGTGTTGGGTCCACACAAAGGAAAGTGAAAAGTGCTTGTCGCTATATCGATCAATAAAATTAAAAATAAAATCAACCAGGGATTTTAAACGAAACATATTCTTCCTCAAAGAACACAATTTGTCACTCAGTATGCACGTTGACGTACCCAGCAAGCAAGTTTGTTATGCAATGTTGGTTTTTGGTGTTACGCATTTCGTAAAAACAAAACAATTAAATAAATGTTGAAAATTTACAGAGTATGAACAAATTTGCTGGCCCATTGAGACACTTTAAGGGATATACTAAAGAAGTAAGATAAATGAAAAATGTTCAGAAAATTATCAATTCATCAGTAGTTCTCACAAAATGTGTCAAAGCTCATGTATTTTGGCATGGCTTTGCCTTGTTTATTTCAAGTAAAATGAATAAACAATTAATCTCGAAAACCATGAGAGTACTTCGTAATCGCCTCAATTTGAACAGCATGCACAAAGAAAATGAAAAGTTTCAAATCTAGTTTAATCCAAAGATGTAAAAGTTTAAACTCTGTTTTGCAATATACTGAAATTTTAAGAAATTTGATAAACATTAAGCTCACTGCACAACATGCTCAATTTGGACGTTTTTGTCTTTCAATCTATTTTCATGATATTTTTTTTTTCAGACTGATTTCAAGCCCAAGTGATTGTTTAAATGATGTAAGAAACAATAAAGACTTAAATTTAACACCCAAGAAGTTTGATAAGAATAGACAAACGGCAAAAATGTCCAAATTAGACACTTTGCACTTTGAACTTAATTTTCATCAAATTTTTTATAATTTTGGAAGGAAGAACAACTGTTTACTAAGGCAATGTAACTTTCAACTTTTTACCGTCTTTCTATTTTATGAACATTAGCGTGGGGGTTTTTTCAAGTCTTAGATTATTATGTTAAATAAGTAAATATTTACCTACCGTTTTTGTCAGGAGTGATACTGTGTATTGCTACAGCCAAATCAAGATAAGCGTTGTTTACAGGAAGAAAATATTTACGTCTCGTACGTTGATCTGTTGTGTTATGGACACTAACGACACTACGTCCAACACTAGTCATGATATAAATGAAATCCCCAAATACTGCCATGGGACCTCGTGAAGTTCCAAAATCAGTTACATTTTGGGAGTAGTAAACATAAGAAAAATATTTCCGTTTGAAACTCGCCAATAAATCTTCTCTTTAGCCATGTCAAGCGTTAGATCATGTGCTATTGACTGAAGTGAAACTGAAAGAATATGATGTTTATTTGCAGTCATGTTCCATAACCATAAGAAAACATCTGTACTTTCTGCCAAGAATAGATACCTTAATAAAAATATTTGTTTTGTACATTAGTTTTCTATACGTACTGAAATACATAAACAATTGGCAGGCTAATATATGCAAGAAAGGAAAGATAGAATACTTTTTAGTTTAGACAAAGATGTTGTCAAAGTATTCAGAACTACCTTCATATACAGACGGTTTAATGGAACATATTCATAAAATTTGATAATATAGCAACATAAAGCTATTGTAACTAACAGGAAAAGATCACCTTTATCATTTGAAATCTCTCTTTTAAAAACCGAACTAAAATATATGAAGTATTTAAACATTGCATGAAATTCAGAGCATAATAATAAATGTAATATGTTATTTTTATTCACATAACTTCTATAATGATTGGTATTGTTTGAGATTATTGTCGGAATGAGTAATGCTGTAGTTTGGAGTGGCTGCTGAATGAATTGTGTTGGTAATTGATAATGCTGAAAATTAGCTGATGCGTGGAAATTTTGTTCGAATTGAAAATTTGGTGTTGGTAAATGATATGCACCATTTAATGTAGATATAAAATTAAGAAAGCTTTGTTATTTCAATTTTAAGTTTTCTTAATTTTTCAGTTTCATCTTGCATAAAAATTAGCAGCTCCTTGGATGGATCATCGTCCACAAATGTCTTTAAAAGAGCTATAGCTTCAAAAACATTGTCTTTTGTTGATACTTTTTTTCAGTTTGTTTGGACAAACGATTTTTTTAAAACTATCTTAACCTTCTCTTTTTATTTGTCAAATTTTTTCATTGTTTTTCTGAAAAATCAGAAAAAGATTGACACTGGAGCTAACGCTATTGGTATCATTTAAAAATATCGCCATGTCATGTTCGTGTTTTTAAGAATCTTTGGATTGGACAAGCTGCAAAAACTGCTTGAACACTATGGCCTTTTCTTTATCGAAAATGTTTGATGCAACTGGCAGTTTTGATTATCATCGCAGCACACTTGCAATCTCCAATACTTATCAATCAACAATTTCTTAAATATATTACGCATTTGAGTAAGAGCAAAGTCCATGTCTTCTTGTCGTTCATTGCACCTTGCCCCGAACTCTTTAAAAACTTGTGTTCGTGAAACTTAATTTTTTCTTGTAATATGATAACAATTAATGCCTAATATAAAGTTTTAATTAGAGCTATAGAAATAAACCAAAAGCTGTAAAATTGAATTTATACTGACGTTTCGTCCTTACTCAAGACATATTCAGGCAAGTAATAATTTATAATGAGATTTTACGACAAGATATTGTATTTACAAAAGGTGTTAAATTACGTCTAAAGGAGGCGGTGTCAAATGGATTACATGATAAAGAAGTTGGGAAGTAAAATTTAGTGAAGTTAAGAGAGGTTAAGTGGAATGGAACCTCCTTGCACGAAGAGTGAAGACTTGTATTTATTGATTAGAAGGCTCTCATGAATGGAGAGTTCATAGGAATCGTTAGAAGAGGAAATTATTTCAAAGTCGTAAATTATTTATAACATATTCAGAAAGCTCTCGCTCCACATGGCTTTTAAGCCAATTTCTTTTTAATCACATGATTATTATATTCAGATTCATCATCAGTGGAGCAGCTGCAGACCTAACGTTTTCCTAAGCTACACTAAGAAACACTGCATGAACTAAAGGTAGTGGAATGATTTTCCATTCAGGTTATTTGATTGGATGTGTGATTAGATTTATTAAAGGAAAGTGTGCAGCCAATTAATTTGCAGCTCTCGACTTTTCAATATACTCTGCCATTCAATGCAAGTTAAAAGAAGGCTTGAAAAACTATAAACTTGATATATTGATTATGTTTTTAAATTGCCACATTTTGAAAACTAAAATCCATTTTATATTTTTCATGTAACTACGTTGGAATGTGTGTAGTTCTTTTTATCTTCATTACAAAACGAAAAGTTGAGGTTTTTACGTTCACCACATTCGTGAATATTTTAAAACTTTATTGCCATTCCGTATTGAGATTGTTGCACATCTCTTACACTGCCTCAAAAAAGTATACAAAAGAGCACAGTATAGCAACAAACAATGCTCCCAATTTGTTGAAATGTTTTGTGTAGGGCATATCTTATTAAGCATATGATTACCATGGAGGCGTCAAGCAAATTGCTTTTTCTGACAAAGAAAAGCCCTCTTAGGTGGCTAGCCGAAGCCAGTAATGGAATTAAATGTACAACACTAAGTTGCACATTGAAGTCGTACTACTTTTTTGTAGGTTGTGGAAAGCCAAGGTTCTGTGAGTATTTGACTAAAGTTTTATGTGCAAAGTAATTATTTAATATTTTATTTCAGTTTCTAACGCTCTGTTTTATTTCATTTAATGACTTCATCATATATAAACATTGATCCCTCCGTTGTTACCTTTTTTTTCAAAGCTCTTTGGTTGCTCAACATAAATATCGCTGTCGATTTTTGAAATTTCAGGATCTGCATGTTATTTTCTACTGCATGTGTGCTGAATAATCACACGAAACGTGTTCATTATTGCAGTTGGTTTGAAATGCCTTATAGTCACGCAATAAAATTTTGCTGGCCAAATCTCTCCGAAAGACGTTGATTTTAATAAAATCTGTCGAACTATATGACGTTTGTTTCTTTATAGCCAACAAAATACTTAATATTCGCTCCCTCGGGAAAAGCGAGTTTTGATTTCCCGGAAAATCGATATTTTTTCTATTATTAAACCTTTAAATAACAAACCATAATACGGACTTATAAAATTCAACTTTTCTATTAAATTAAAACACCGTCTCTACCTTACTTAAGAAAACCCCCAATAGATTGAGATAGTTTATTAATTTTACGCTTACAAGTAAATAAAAAGAATTTCAATATCGCCTTACCCATGTTTTGAGTCAAATGCAATGCTGGAAAATTGTAAGCCTGGTTGAAGCCTCATAACACTTGTAATGTTCTCTTGAAATGTAATGTTCAAATAAATTTGGTAGATAATGTTCGTGGAGTCAATGTAAAAGATACGACGACCAATCCAGTCAACTGTAATGTCATGAACAGAAACATTTTTCGCAAAAATTTCGTTTCTAGTCAAGTCAAGATTTCCCCGTTTTATGTCTTTGTCATCAATGTAGTAAAGCACATTCTCAACTACATCAATTTCTATGTCATTATATCTTGATGCATGGTCAGATTTATTCTTACTTGAGCCATTAATAGTGCTGACATGAATATCTCCAGTAATAGAATCAACAGAGTATATTTTATCAAAGCTCATAATAATCAAATATGGCTTTGGATAAACATCTAAATAAATAATAAAAAATATAAATAACAACGATGAGAGTGGATTATAAAATGCAAATTTTATAGACTTTACGATCATAATATTTGGTGAAAGACCAGAATAAGTATTTTTAGAAAGAATTTTTCACTGTAGAAATATTACTAATAACTGAAATTAGATTGGCTGCACAACTTCTACCTATTTTGTTGAATATTGTTTTTGGTGCTATGAACAAGAAACTATGAAAATTTGTCAAATCTAAAGATTATACCTTTGTAAAACACATTTCTGTTTGCATTTGCATCATTTCTTTGTTGTATTGTTTTACTTCCTTGCATGCAGTTGTGTTATCGTCATTGCCATTTTATCAACGCAAGTTTCCATCCATTCTTTCACGTTGTCTTTTAATGTCTCTAAGCTTTTCTTGCAGATTGATATGTCGTCATTACCATTTACTATTTGGCCACTAATAGACAGGATTATGAGAGTCCCAAGAAACGCTTTTGTTGAGCTTGATATCATCTTTATTTTCTATTTATTAGAAGGTGGACGATTACTAATTTCTTTAAAGCTTTTGTAGTAAAACATTTACTTTATTTATGAAAGGCTTATCATCAATATAATCATATAATCATTTGTTCTTAAACTTTTTGGTATATAAATCAAGTATTGATTTCTATAATTATGTAACATTTTAACTTCCTTCTCCAAAAGTATTTTCACGTTTGCTTTCAGATAATTTATGATGATTGGATATTGTTGCAATAGATTAGACAAATTGTTCATTATAAAGACTCATGTTTACAACAATTCATATAAGTAGAGTTCATCCGCCTAGAACGTGTTTTCAATAAATAGATGTAAGGTTTCTAGCAAACGAAAGCATAGAAAGAAATAAAACATTTCAATGTCCACTATAAGGAAATGACGCAATATATGAAATTCACCAAGAGCGGTTTAGAAAAATTTAAAATGGGTTGATTTCAAATTTGCTCATGTTAACTCAGTTTACCAGATGAATGGGAAAGACGTATTGCTTAACTAAGCCAGCAAAATTAAATGCCAAATAATCTGTTGCGCAGTGTTTAACAGACTAGCAGGCCTCTCTGTAACTACATGTCGTCTAGTTACAGAAATGAAGGCCGTTAAACAATACATGATATTCTGCTTTACAACATCTGTCAGTCGTATAGAGAAGTTCGACTCTCATAATTATATAAATTCTGAATTGAATGAAATTTATGAGTATTTTGACAGAACTGCTAAAGTAAAGAAAATCTAAAAGCTAAAAATTCTTACTTCTTCAAATATTTTGTTTTAGACAATTAAAAGGCATTTGCCATTTGTCAAAAATATTCTTGCAATATTGAATAATTGTAGCAGAAGAAACAAGAGACGAAAAATGTATCATTTGTTCTACATGCATTCCTTGCTTTTTAAAATGACTTCTGTATTGATGTTTGATGATGATTTGCCCCATTTCAATTTGTTGAATTATGTACCTCTCTTTCTTTATTATTTCCCTCAATCCTAAAGCTTAGTTTTAATGTCCAATCAAATATTCTTTATCACACATGCATTCAAGTTTTAGTTTACTATCATTCTCATGTAAAAACGTAAAACACTATGCAAATATTTTATTTATCTTAAGTGTCTATGATAGTTAAACACATTTTTTTGTTATCTCTATTTAGAACAAAAATACGAATGATGGTTGCTTCAAATATTTTTGATGTAGCTACGATTTTCTCTGGCGTATCAATGGAAATTTGATACAATATATTTCCAGACATTCATAAATATCAATTAGTAGAACTTTACCCTTTGTTGTGATCAATCAATTCGTTATTGTTTTCATCATAAGATGAATATAAAATGATAGAAAGATTTGCGAAACAGTAAAAGTTTTTTTAAGAATTTTAAATTAGTCAAATTAACAAATGGCAGCTATGTATACATGACGCATGGCTGCACTACTCTTAACTATAGAAAATGTTTAAAAAAGACATACAAAAATGTTTCATAATGCTTTAAGTATTTTAAAAGATAAAGATTATGTTAGATTATCTGTTGAATTACGAATAAGCATGACTATGATAAATGAAATGTATGGTCTTGATAAGGAAGTTTAATCCATAAGAGCTATTATTCTTAAATTATGTGATAGGCTCTGAATTTTAGGTTTTCTTTATGTTTTCCTTACTTACCATTGAAGAGGCAATTTGGCTATCAATGAAATTTCTCTTTTGAATTCTGACGAGTTGTTTTCTATTCTTCTCAAACAGCAGCTTAGAAAAAATGTAACTGAAGTAGAAACTGTCTTGTCCTAAAGTGCTAGTAATATTGGCTTCTTGAATTTTGATATCAACACAAGACAAGTACTTTTCTGTGGACGGGGACACAAATTTTGATGATTTTTAATTATATTTTGGATAAAGAGCCGTAATTGCAGAAATTTAGTGTAAGAAAAATATGCAACAAAATATTGTTTCAACAATTCCAAGAAATACCATTTACATTGAAAATAACAGACCAAATTATTTTAATTCCTTATAACAACACCCGGGAAAAATATGTTTATGATGACGTTATTCAAATTGGTCAACTATTTCAAGTGTCTCTATAAACTAAAAGAAAAATGTGCACTGCAGATGTTAGTTTCCGCTCATAGATAAGATACTATAAAGCCAAAAAAGGAGTATTGTCTATAAGCAACTTTTGTTCAATTTTATAGTTCATTATAATATGTTTTACCCTTTTTACTTAACCTAACATGAAACTTTCTAAAGTATATCAAATTCAAACAAGGCTAGTTTCTTAGGTAATTATCTTTATACATCCCATTTCACATGATTTTAATTTCTCATGTTTTAATGAATTTAGTTTATTTCAATGTATTCTTCTCTTCCTCTCTCAAAAAGCAGAAAATAAGGACAAAAAAGACACATTAATGGTTGCAGACCCCCATCCCCCTAAACATTTTCAGAGCAAAATTTTCGACTTACATTTTACATGATATACATGATATTCTGTTTACAACATCTGTCAGCCGTATAGAGAAGTTCGACTCTCATAATGATATAAGTTTTGAATTCAATGAAATTTATGAGCATTTCGACAGAATTGCTAAAGTAAAAAAACTTTAAATAACTAAATAGAGGAATTCAACTTTGAAGTATCAAAAAGTTTTAATTCTTCAAATATTTTGTTTCAGACAATTAAAAGGCATTTGCCATCTGTCAAAAATATTCTTGCAATATTGAATAATTGTAACAGAAGAAACAAGAGACGAAAAATGTATCATTTATTTTGCATGCATTCCTTGCTTTTTAAAATGACTTCTGTATTGATGTTTGATGATGATTTGCCCCATTTCAATTTGTTGAATTATGTACCTCTCTTTCTTTATCATTTCCCTCAATCCTAAAGCTTAGTTTTAATGTCCAATCAAATATTCTTTATCACACATGCATTCAAGTTTTAGTTTACTATCATTCTCATGTAAAAACGTAAAACACTTTGCAAATATTTTATTTATCTTAAATGTCTATGATAGTTAAACACATTTTTTTGTTATCTCTATTTAGAACAAAAATACGAATGATGGTTGCTTCAAATATTTTTGACGTAGCTACGATTTTCTCTGGCGTATCAATGGAAATATGATATAATATATTTCCAGACATTCATAAATATCAATTAGTAGAACTTTACCCTTTGTTGTGATCAATCAATTCGTTATTGTTTTCATCATAAAGATAAATATAAAATGATAAAAAGAATTGCGAAACAGTAAAAGTTTTGTAAGAATTTTAAGTTTGTCAAATTACCAAATGGCAGCTATGTATACATGACGCATGGCTGCGCTACTCTTAACTATAGAAAATGTTTAAAAAAGACATACAAAAATGTTTCATAATGCTTTAAGTATTTTAAAAGATAAAGATTGTATTAGATTATCTGTTGGATTACGTCTAAGCATGACTATGATAAATAAAATGTATGGTCTTGATAAGGAAGTTTATTCCCTAAGAGCTATTGTTCTTAAATTATGTGATAAGCTCTGAATTTCAGGTTTTCTTTATGTTTTCATTACTTACCATAGAAGAGGCAATTTGGCTATCAATGAAATTTCTCTTTTGAGTTCTGACGAGTTGTTTTCTATTCTTCTCAATTAGCAGCTTAGAAAAAATGTAACTGAAGTAGAAACTGTCTTGTCCTAAAGTGCTAGTAATATTGGCTTTTTGAATTTTGATATCAACACAAGACAAGTACTTTTCTGTGGACGGGGACACAAATTTTGATGATTTTTAATAATATTTTGGATAAAGAGCCATAATTACAGAAATTTAGTGTAAGAAAAAATATGCAATTAAAATATTGTTTCAAAAATTCCAAGAAATACCATTTACATTGAAAATAACAGACCAAATTATTTTAATTCCTTATAACAACACCCCGGGAAAAAATATGTTTATGATGACGTTATTCAAATTGGTCAACTATTTCAAGTGTCTCTATAAACTAAAAGAAAAATGTGCACTGCAGATGTTAGTTTCCGTTCATAGATAAAATACTATAAAGCAAAAAAGGAGTATTGTCTATAAGCAACTTTTGTTTAATTTTTATAGCTCATTATAGTATGATTTCCCCCCCTTTTTACTTAACCTAACATAAAACTTTCCAAAGTACATCAAATTCAAACAAGGTTAGTTTCTTAGGTAATTATCTCTATACATCACATTTCACATGATTTTAATTTCTAATGTTATTAACAAATTTAGTTCATTTCAACGTATTACTTCTCTTTCCTCTCTCAAGATTCGGAAAATAAGGACAAAAAAAGACAAATTAATGGTTGCGACCCCCCTCTCCTAAACATTTTCAGAGAATATTTACGACTTACATTTTCATAAGTTACAATCCTCATACAGGTAAGTGTTTTTTCGTTTTCACCGAATGTATAAAAGCAAAGTTTCTGCACATACTTTTTTATTTTTCTATCATAAATTTTGGCGTACTACTTATGTTTGTGTCTTATAATAATAATAATTAAACTTGTATAGCGCTCATATCAAAAATTTATGGCGCTTCACAATAAAAGAAAATAAATATCAAACTTAAATAAAAGCAGTAATAAAATGTCATTTTTCATTAAAGACCACGTAAAACCAAATGAAACAAAGTTTTTAAATAAATGGCTTTTCAGTTCTTTCTTGAAAGATTGAATTGAAGAACTTTTCCTAATTTGAAGTGGAAGATTATTCCACAGTTTGGGTCAAGCAACACTGAATGATCTGTCACCGTAGGTCACTAGACGAGATCTTTGTTCTTCTAGATACTCCATGGTTGTAGATCTGAGTGAACGTGACGTTTTTCTTGGTTTTATGACGTTAGCCAAGTATGGGGGAGCCATATCATGCAGGCACTTGTACACCATGAGCAATATCTTAAACATAATTCGGAAACGGACGGGAAGCCACTGCAATTTTATCAAAACTGGAGTGACATGATAAAATTTCCTCGCTTGCACTACTAATCTTGCCGCACTGTTCTGAATACACTAAAGTCTTTTCAGAGATATTTCGGGAGACCACAGTAGAGTGAGTTGCAATAGTCCGACATTATTAACATAATGTCAAGTTTAAGTTGTTTGGGCCCATTACTTGTGCAATATGTATAAATGTACATCATTAGATTATACTTTTGAACAATTTTTCTGAAAATAATAATGATTTTTCTACAATTCGTTTTTAAAAATATTACATTGTCATTGAATGCAAAAACGTTCTCTCAAATTTATTCAGTTTCTACAAAATAAAAACGCTTTCTGAAAAAAATCTGCAAAGAAATGTCTCTTTTGTTACGTTGCTTTTGAGTCAGATTGTGTGACAGGGAATATTTAATACTGATTGCAAAAAAATAAAAACACCTCTTCAAAAAATTCTTTTTAATTTTTAAATTATTCAACAGCTTAATTCCATTGACGTAATTTTATTAGCGTGCTTTAAATTTGCATTAAAATTCTCACGAAGACACGCGTATAATATTGTTCATTCTCTTCTTTGAGTCACGCAACGTCAACAAGAGTTGTGAATTTTTAGGTTTGAGAAGCCAGTTAGAGAAGTCATAGGACGTAGATGTGGCACTAATACGCCTTTTTAGAGATTGTACTTTATTCATCATGTTTCTAATAAATTTTGCTTCGTCAGGTATCAATGAACCCAATTTATTCATCTTTTATGCTTTAACATAGATCCAAAAATACTTTAGAAAATTCTTTATGCATGATGCCTTATAATATTTTTTTTGCATTTACGCAGCACAATAGAAACGCTTTACCTGCTGCTTTAATGTTTAAATTTTAAAAATTGCTTGTGTGGGAGAATAAACTAGTTTTTTCTTCCAGCAGCAGAAAAGCTGTTTTGTAAATTTCCAATTGACTATATTTACAATGTATGGATCTCTGCAAAGTAAGAAATTTCTTTATAATTTTGCTATTGTTCAACCGAATAGTTTGATATATTAAAGAGTTAAACTTTCACTAGTTGACAGAGGTCATTTAAATAAAATTGGAACTTTACTGAACTGATTAGCAAATAGTTCATGTTAAATCGATGCAGACAAATGAACCTGTAAAATTGTCTGAATGTTCTGTTTTAAGAGCATGATACACTACTTAAGTTGAAAAAGCTAGATGTCAACAAAGTACAATATTTCTGGCAATAAACACAGGAATGGACCAAGTGACCATTTTACACAAATTGTTATCGGTGGATAACTTCGCGAGTTTTTATTGAATTCACTCAAATACATGCTTAAAATAATCGCTGTATGTTCCTTTTTCAAATAAACTTTGATTGGTTAAATTTCGATACAATACAATGGCAAGAACTGCGAAAAACCTCATTTTTGTAATACAATCTACATATCTTTTGCCCTGTTGACGCCGCCATATTGAATAATCATGATGGCCCAACGCGCACACATATAATATGTACGTACCTATGACTACTACATCTATGGTAAAAATAGATATTTTAATATGGCGCAAAGCTCAAATTTAAACACGGTAAACAATTACAGACTTGTATTGTCATGTTATATCGCAAGCTAAGCAAAGAAGACAAAAAATTGAACATGCTTTGTATATTTTAACTGGTCTGAGGCAACGTATTTTAAAAATCTCTGTTGTAAAAGCACTTCTACTTTGTTTTGAAAAAATGCAGCAACCCTTATTCAACGTTGATTGTTATTCTTCCAATAATATTACACGACGCCTTTCCTTCATCGCGTTCCAGACTTTGTTGTGAGCAAAACGCGAGCGCCAAATTGTACTCGATAAAATTCAAAATTCAACGTTTGAAACAGGCCTTATTATGCGATGCCCGATGTTACTAAAAGATGTTAGATACAACCACATTTCACATAGTGATTAGCCGCTGACCGTGCGAGTACGGGCAGATTAAGAAAAAAGGTACGTATAGCGTACATATGGATTTAATTTTAAAAAGACAAAATACTATTAACAAGTCTTCAATTTACCTATTGATATTATTCTAATTGAGAGTCAAGCACAATCCTTAATTAACATATTCATAATCACTATGCATAAATTTATCGAGGAGATAAAATGAATTTAACTGAATGAAAATGAACTATTATTTTGAAAAATTTACGATAATGGTAAAACAGAGGGAAATGAGAGCAAAGATGAGCCTAACGTCCATGGTCCTAGCTTTATACTGTTCGATCACTAATGTTTTACTTCTATTCTCCTACTACCTCCACCGTCTTTATACCGGCTGATCTTTAATGTAATAATTCTACTCTCATCTGTCGAAAATCATTTGACTAAGAAACACACAACTTCAATAAAATTTTTTATATATTCATAAATATACCAAATAATAATTGAAAACCATATTTAGGGTTGATACAGTATGAAAAAAATCGTATACAGTCAAGAAACTTATACACTTCTCAAAAGCCAAGACCTCTTGGTATGTGAAGACACATTTACGACCTTTCGTTAGCGGAGGTGAATACCAAAACAACTTTCACAAACAACATTATAAACTGTTGTAAGCGGTTGCACTTGATCTAATTTCAGTCAAATTAGTAATTATCCCGACTAATTGACATATTATGGTATATAAATAGATGTTGTTTTGTAATGCATGTAAATTCTTTCGTCTCCTTCATTTTTTTTCATGAACCACTATAGTTTCTTCTCCAGGTTTGCGCATTTATGTTCCTCAAAGAAAATTTTTTCATGTCATGTGAACTTTAAGCATTGTGTCTGTACAATGACAATATACATGATGAATTTGTTATATGATAACGTCTATGGACTCAAAACGTTTAACTGTACAGATGTTGGACTTCTCAGTCGTTATCAAGCATATAATCATATTTCAAAACATTGTAAAAACAGTCATATTTAAAAAATTTTTTATAATTATGCAAAAATTAACAAACATCTCATAAGCTGACACCTCCGACAACAGAACACCAAGTCTTGGTCTCAAGGGTGTCCTTTTACGGTAAGTTCGATTGCATTCATTGAATATAAAATGCTTTAAAACGTCTATGCCTATATAGAGTAAAGAATGTTCTGAATTTTCTTCCTTGATGTTTTCCATCGTTACAAACATTTGCTGGCACGGATGAAACTATCAAACACAATAGTGGTCATTTTACGAGCGTGATTAACACTATCGTATCTACGTCATTCGCATTGAATATTAAAGTTTATTACATGTTATTTTGCTATGACATGATTTCTTTGCACGAAATTTTCAAAACATGTCTCGCATACATTTTACTTTTCTTTCAAGGATTAGGCATGGAAATTTTTTGTGAGAGAAAATTTCTGGTTGTTGGTCCGTTATTCATGTGTATTCAGTTATTCCTGGCATTTGAAATGTCCCATGAAAACAGAGAACAGGAAATATTATACCGTGATTTTACGCTTTTAAAAGAATAAAATGCAAATTAAGAACTTTCAAATACACTAAATGAATGAATCGAAATCTTCCCAGTCACATAGACTTCAAGCAAGACAGACATGAAAGGTGAAAGCATGTACAGGATCGCAGTTAAATGTTGGGTTACCGTTGAAGTAACAGTCATTTTGCTATTTGTAGCATATTTTATTATATTCCAGGTGAGAAACCTACGTTGTTTATATGTCACGCCTTAACCATAACAATCATTCGTTTCTTCGGTCATTTTTTCCTGTAATGCAGGCAAATAAGCTCAAGCTAAAATTTACAAACCTTACAGATGTAAAATTTTATAAACTAAATATACAGATAGCAGAAGTAAAAAGCTTGTAAGCTCTGTAAATGGGGCCTAAAATTTAGACCTCGCAGAACAATGGTCAAGCTAGTAACGGTAGATCAAATTGCTTTTACAAGTTCACATAAAATTTCGGAATTCGTAGTTTAAAATGGCATATACATTATGGATACTCGTATATAGATATAAATGTAATACAATCTTATGTTAGACAGCTAGTTCATACGAATTTTGGGCAACATAAAATTTTGTGTGCATTTGGACTGTTCTTAAATTTAAATGTGGGCTTTGTGCTGCTTGTCCAATCAACCATAAAACTCTTTTCTAATCACACACATATTGTCTTGATAAACAAGTACGTCCTTTCACACAACAAAAAAGCCTTATAATGGTGCACTAACTCTCACACCAATATATGGCATCTCTTTCTTTTTTCTGTCAAAATGATCATGATTAATGTTTTATGATTTTCATGAATAACTAGGTTTAGGGTTTGTGCTCGAGAATGGTATGAGAAAAGTGACGGGATTAAATATCCCTAAAACCAACTACTGGGAAACATTTCTTGGATGGGAAATGTTTAAGTCAGTTTGAAATCAAGAGTTGTCGATATTACAAAGGAAATGCGAAACGGACTGGAGGCACAAAATGTTCCCTTGGTAACACCCGATGGAAAGAAATGTGTGCGTTTACTTGATTTACTTCAAGCTGAGAGAGCATTAGTCGTGTACTTTGGCAGTTGTAGTTGCCCAGTGTTTATGAATAAACTGAAAGAATTTGGTGTTCTAGCTCAAGACTTTTCAGATATCGTGGATTTTGTCGTTGTATATATTGAAGAAGCTCATCCAATTGATGGATGGTCTTTCAAGGTAAATTCTTTTATTTCTTCAACATAATTTTGAATTGATGAAAATCGTAGAGTTATATTATAGCTACGTTATTCATTATGAAGAATAGTTTTCCAGTATAACATGAATGAAACGGCTACAGCAATTTCGTGATTTATAAAACATTCTTTGTATAACCATAATAATAATAACGAAGCATATAAATTTCATCAGGTAAAAATCTTTTGCAAACACTCATAACATTTTAGTAGGCTATATAGCCAGACAATATGTTCTGCTGACATAATAATAGCTTTTTTATCTTACTGATAAAATGGGACCTTTTCAAAGGCAGAAATAGTGAACTTCTGTTGAACTATACTTTCATTAGGCAAAAACAAAGATGTTGTTTGAAAAAGAATCGTCCCTTTCATTATTTGACAATCTTTTGTGTATAGAAAAACATGTCTTAAGATTTCTTGATAAAGTCATGAAGGAAGCTAATTTCACTTCATTTTAGAATAACTTTATCAAAGTACGAAAGCATCGAAATCAATATGAAAGATGCAAAGCCGCGCAAAAGCTACAAGAACTCAATCTTCCATGTCAAATAATGGTAGATACAATGGACGACAATGCAAATGTGGCCTATGGAGCGTTGCCTGAGAGACTCTACGCCATCGAAGAAGGTAAAGTCGCATACGTGGGCGGACAGGGACCAATGAATTCATCAATGAAAGCAGCACGTGACTGGCTAGAGTCATATCGCGAGAAAAACACATTTAGAAGATGGACAATCTAACCCAGCGAGCAAGAACTGTACAGAATGCAAACTTCGTATAATGACATTTTGACACATTTTGGCTTGGAGGCTGAGACTGTTGTTTCTTTATCCCAGAACATTTTTTAAACGATTGACAATGCCCTAATGTATGATGTTGTACAGATATGGAAAAACATTATTCAAAAGTGAGATTGTTATAAAGATGCGTCGACAAAGAAACTTTGAAAACTTATACACACACATGCACATTTTTCTTGTAACTTACAAAAGCTTAAAAATACAAGATAATGAAGGGTTTCTATGCTTTTAGTATATCTAAAGGTGGATCATGAATTCAATTGAAATGAATCGACTGTTAGGAGCAACCAAAGTAGAACATGCATATATGAATATTTGCCCCTTCCCCCTCCCCCCAATTATCGAGCTTGCGCAGCCTCTGAGTAGTTACGTAGTTTACGATTTATGTTTACAATACAAAACACAAAACTATAAACATTGATATGAGTATTTCTGGAACAAAAAATTATTGATGTCAAGTCAAAATGGAGGGCAAATATACCCCGTCCAGTATAAAATAAAGCTATGCTTGCAGTGATGAACGAATGCTTTATCGTAACATGTTCAAAGTTCGTCATTTACATGAAGCAGACATTCCAAAATGATATTTTCTCGTAGACGTTGCTGACACGAACTAAGTGCAAGAACAGGGCGTTTTTGTATTCGCACATCAAGGTTACCATAGAAACCAAACGAAACCACAAACGACTTGTGTTGCTAATGACCAGGTCTGAAAGATTAACGTGCGACATACGTATAAAGGACCTAGGTTTCTGCCGTTTATAAAAAAGATCACTGGAGAGTTTTGGTCAAAACAGGCAACCGAGGCAATTGAAATCTATCGCAAATACCAGTTTTCGCATGTCAATACTTGGGCATCAATTAAGGTTAATGGCAAAAGTTTTAAATCGTAGGATGTACATGCAAACCTGCCACTTTTAAATTATTTTATAGACAATAGTGATTAAATTTAGAATGGATAAGTTTAAGGAGCCAGTATTGAAAGCCATATAATTGTATTACGTATTGTATACAAAAAGGAATCAGAAATAAGTTTGAAAAAAGTAGAAACATTTTTATGAGGTACAGTGAACGCTCTTGAGGGCATTTGCGTGAAAGTTATATACTCTTGATATTTAATGTGCAAGAGAGAACCAATAATTTAAATATGCAAATGTCAATGGTTGGCTACAAGCGCAAGCCAAAAACTAAGTTTCAAACGACTTTCTCTCCCTTACAATTTATAATAGTCCGTATAATTTCGCCATTCAACTCTAAAAAAAACTGCTCAATTTTCTTATTTTATATAGGAAGACGTTATAGCTTATAATACAAATTTACATTCTGTTGTTAATAATATTTAACCACGGTCAGATGTCCCACAACAGTCACAAATGACATTTGACGTATATATATGTTTGTAGATGTAGATCACCCATGACAATAAAGTCCTAAGGACTGTTCGTGTTGATGTTGACTGACGTTTCGACAACCGTAGCGGTAGTCATCTTCAGAGTTCCCCGGTTCAAACCATTCACTTTAAGACATATATAGTTGAACTTCATTCCAACACCACTTAGTAAAAGAAAAATTATTCAGTGGATAAGAAGAATCTAGACAAATTACTGAATTATACGTCCAAAGCCAAGAATCAATGTTGAATGTCGTGGAATGGTATTGGTAATGTCGAAAGATCAATGCTACTCCAAAAGCGAACTTGCTAGTGAAGTGGGTTACAGCTAAAGAAATGTCAGTGACTATGTAGCGAGTAAGAACTGTAGAAACTATGGTGAATAAAATGTGGAAATTTTCCCTTCATTTTTCGAATGTTCAAAGTTCTCTTTCGAAGAATTTATAGGTGATGACTTTTTCTCCTTTGTACCATCAACAGGGGTGCATTTGTAGTCGGATGACTCTTTTTAAAACAAATGTGTATCAAAAATTTGTTATTATAAGCACTTGTCAGAAGAAAAACTAATAAGAATAACACAAAAGACAAGCTGCAAGCAAATGCAATTACGTATGTATCAAACTGTTTTGATATTTTGATTGTATAATCATGCCAACTGCATTTTGGTTATTTCATTATATGCAAATAGGACACTTGAAATCAATGACAATTTTTATAAATACAAAAATAAAGCCTACCGGAAAACATATGACTCCCACCAGACATTTTCTTGCCGTTCTTCAGGTTCACAATTTTCTCTTCATTGGAATCACTTTCGACATCATTGTCATGAATCTTGTTCACTTTAGCACTACTCTTATCGCAGGTGTCACGTGCATCGCAGGTGTCACGTGCATCGCAGGTGTCGCGTGCATCATCATCTTAATTAGATTATATGAGTAAGAGAGCAATCAGCATTATATGTACATGGTACTGCATCTTACATAATAATGATTATGTATTTTCATTTTGAATCACACACTACAATACCATGCAAAAAGTCAATTAGAAAGTTCATCACACCATTAAAAGTAGTACTACATGCAACACATCACTATCTTCATAGGTACATCACTATCTTCATATGTACATCACTATCTTCGTCCATACATCACCACCTTCATAAATCCCCACTCCACCTTTATGTATCCCCACCCTACCTTCATACATCCCCACCATCATACATCCAAACCTTGATGCATCCACAGATTGATACATCCTTAACTTTATAAATACCCACCCTTATACATACACACCTTCATCCATACATACCTTCATCCATACACACCTTCATATGTCCGCACTTTTAAACATTCCTAATTTTAAGGCTACCCAGTTATAACTGTGATTGATGGATATATGCTACTATGTGCCTAAATTCAACAGTTAAATTCAGACCACTAAGAGTGGTGACTAGTTTATAAAACTCTGAGAAAATCCTTCTCTGTCCTCATTTAGGACAGTATAACAAAGTTGTCATTTTCAAAACTTGTGCTTTTGACTGATTACTCTGTAAACATTATGAGTTTAAAATTAAGGGCTTTGTGATGGGGAAAAAGAGTCTTACTAAAAATGTGAATTTGAGGTCAATGTAAGACAGCATTATATAATGCTTAACAATGAAAAACTTTAAAAATTCTAAAATCATTGTTTGAATTGGATTTACTTCATTACTGCGTAGATTAGGGCAGCTTCCCAACCTTTTTTCCTCTTTCATGATGTAATCACTTTTCACAGTTTCATTTATAATTTTACATACCGATACCTTCACTATTTATTTTGATATGACTGCTTTCATTTTGTCCAACATCATTATCCTTTCTGTCATAAGGTGTATTCATTAGTGACATTTCAATTGCTTTTTCTATATCTCTTTGGTACAACTTTTCACGGACGGAAGGCCTTACAATAGAAAAAAAATCTCATGACGTTGTTGTATCACACATTGAAGAAATTAGTGTGTACATTTGATTACACAAGGCAAAACAAAGGCTTATAAAGGATTAGAGATCTACTATAATATCTGTGTAAAACAGCACGATGCTGTATATATTTATTGCATATCTACCAAATTAATAATCTCAACTTTTTCACAATAAAATAATGTAAAATGTTTAATAGTGCACTAGATCAATCATGCAGCCAGTAAATAATTGTGGGGACTACATTCACATTTGTTGCATCAGTATTTTTTTGAACAGTGTCAATGTAGGTACATGTAAACTGATATAATATAAAATGTACCCTTCTCCTACCTATGTAAACCAGAGTGTATAACCACATACTTTACTGTAAAACAGAGCAATTATAATTTTCATTAATAGCTACGTAGCTATGAGATCACTGTATGTACAATACATTACCATCACTTTCACAATTGGAGCTTATATCAGTGTAATTAACAATTTTTCTCCCTTTCCTACAAGAGATGATGGTGAAAAATAAAACATGAGTAAAGCTAAATGCTTGTAGATGTAGATCTTCAAGGTTAGAGCAGTCCTGAAAACGACTGTTGGTGTTGTTAATGATTGACATTTTGACATAATAGGCAATAAAAATTATAAATTCTAATATTAAAATCATCCCTGCTTTATTAATCACCAATATTGTCAACCAACAGTAAAACATGTTTCACCCATATGCCATACCATAGTAGTGATAGTAAATATTTGAATCAAGTGAAAATTTTAGAATTCTTACCTTTTAGATTTTCGCTTAAAGGTCATCTTTAATGCATATTTACAAAATTAAAAATTATGCTATCAGAGAAAATACTAATGAAGTTAGGATTCAAGTTTAACTTCTCGTGGTTTTAACATGATTTTCATTATGTAGTTGAATAATCTTATAAAGTTTCGCGCCTTGGCGTCATTACACTGGATCATATCCATCAGGTGGTCATTTGTCACATTGACACAAACAATAACAACATTTCTCTTGATTTCAACCCTCCGTTTTCAATTTTTGCGTTGACTTTATCAAACTCTGATCGAATATAAGCATGAACGAAAATTGTAGCAGATTTTCATTCCTAAATCCTAATGTGTATCAAATGTGGTTTGATCTTTAACTTATCAACGTTTTCAGGGTGGGCGAACTACGTAATTTTCAATTTTAACAATTATCATTCCTCGCTTTGTTTCATTCACAGCGTGTTTCTATTTTCATTCTAATTAATTGACATTTGCCTCATTTGTTACGATTGCAAACTTGACAAAACAAAGGAACTCTTTATTCAGAGTTTTTCTTTTCTATGGAGGGTTCTAGTGCACTCGAAACAACAAACCTTTCACTCGCAAATGCCAACGAGCAATTTTCTTCCCAGACCAATATTTTGGCAAATATAGACGAGGAATCTACACGTAAACCTGGTAGAAACGCTATTGTTGCTTCGGATTCTCCTTTAGGAACATTAGATCGAATGTTAGACCGAAATACATCAAAATCTGACGAAATGAAAAACTCTAATGATCAAACGGGTGAATTTGAAAGATTTGAGAACGTCGAACTTGAAAAGGAAGAGGTTAAAACTGTAATTTTTTAAAGGTTTATTTTTCAATCAATCATAAATCTAAAAGTCCACTCTGTCAAAATGTTGTTTTTGGATATAACTATTAAGAAATTAAGTTTTCTGAAAGTTACAATTCAGCACAAATGCATTTAGTTGTCTTCTTTCATTTTCATTATATTCTACTCATTTTTGTTTCAGTGCATTTCAAACAACTGCTCATTTTTGAAATCAGCCAAAATGTAAAATTAGCTTGATGCAGGAAAAATTAATCCCCAAGAATGCATAAATGCAATTGAAATAAATTTCATGCTTGAAATTTGCAATAAACAGCATCAGCAATTTGTGTGTGAAATTTGTAGGTGTTATTTTACAACTTTCACCATTCCTTTTCACCATTTAGCGAACAGCCATTTCCTTTTATTCAGAAACATCATGAACCCAAAAAGATGTACGCCAAAATGTGGCCAATGTATAGAAAAGTACGTCCGATTAAAACATATGCAAATGGCGCCAACTTCCGCCTTCAATTTTCACTTAAAAATAACGTACATTTCAGTTGTATGAAATTGCCTACCAAGTACCTACAATCCTAAATAATGGCAAATTTTGGCAAAAGCATTCAAATTTAACTGTATTATAATTCGTATTTAAGAACATTTACTAACAGTATAATGCTACAGCAATGACTTGTCAAAAAGTTTTCCATATCAATATAGACATTAGAACATCTCTGAACAATGAAATTACTACTCATAATGAGCATAACATTTTAAAAATATAAATTTAAAGCAATGTCAGCATAGCGAAAGTTGATGCAAGAACTAGCTCTGGAGCCTTCTTCTGTTTCCACTGTGCCACGAGTGAGCACAACTTACTGAACTGTGCATTTCCGGTATGAAACTTACATACTCTGCAGGGTGCAGGGTGACTGCGACGATTAGAAAATTGGCATTAACAAAGATTTCATGTGATGGATTAAAGACAACAAATTTGACTGATCGATATCAGAAAAAATGCATGAACTGTAACCCTGCAAGTTAACATATATTTATAATTTGTATGAATATTGCTATTTTCTGAGATGGCTATGAAGTTTGTGGACACTGTTTCAAGAGTTTTATGATGTAAATTTACAGTTTGATCATGCGTATCTACAGTGTGTTACTGTCTCAACGAGAGAGAGAGAGCGTTTCACCAGTAAGGTTGCATCAACTGAACACATGTAGACCAGACTACAGTGTGTTACTGTCTCAACGAGAGAGAGAGCGTTTCACCAGTAAGGTTGCATCAACTGAACACATGTAGACCAGACTACAGTGTGTTACTGTCTCAACGAGAGAGAGCGTTTCACACGTAAAGTTGCATCAACTGAACACATGTAGACCAGACTACAGTGTGTTACTGTCTCAACGAGAGAGAGCGTTTCACACGTAAAGTTGCATCAACTGAACACATGTAGACCAGACTACAGTGTGTTACTGTCTCAACGAGAGAGTGAGTGTTTCACCAGTAAGGTTGCATCAACTGAACACATGTAGACCAGACTACAGTGTGTTACTGTCTCAACGAGAGAGAGAGCGTTTCACCAGTAAGGTTGCATCAACTGAACACATGTAGACCAGACTACAGTGTGTTACTGTCTCAACGAGAGAGAGCGTTTCACACGTAAAGTTGCATCAACTGAACACATGTAGACCAGACTACAGTGTGTTACTGTCTCAACGAGAGAGAGAGCGTTTCACACGTAAAGTTGCATCAACTGAACACATGTAGACCAGACTACAGTGTGTTACTGTCTCAACGAGAGAGAGCGTTTCACCAGTAAGGTTGCATCAACTGAACACATGTAGACCAGACTACAGTGTGTTACTGTCTCAACGAGAGAGCGTTTCACACGTAAAGTTGCATCAACTGAACACATGTAGACCAGACTACAGTGTGTTACTGTCTCAACGAGAGAGCGTTTCACCAGTAAGGTTGCATCAACTGAACACATGTAGACCAGACTACAGTGTGTTACTGTCTCAACGAGAGAGAGCGTTTCACCAGTAAGGTTGCATCAACTGAACACATGTAGACCAGACTACAGTGTGTTACTGTCTCAACGAGAGAGAGAGCGTTTCACACGTAAAGTTGCATCAACTGAACACATGTAGACCAGACTACAGTGTGTTACTGTCTCAACGAGAGAGAGCGTTTCACACGTAAAGTTGCATCAACTGAACACATGTAGACCAGACTACAGTGTGTCACTGTCTCAACGAGAGAGAAAGCGTTTCACACATAAAGTTGCATCAACTGAACACATGTAGACCAGACTACAGTGTGTTACTGTCTCAACGAGAGAGAGAGCGTTTCACACATAAAGTTGCATCAACTGAACACATGTAGACCAGACTACAGTGTGTTACTGTCTCAACGAGAGAGAGCGTTTCACACGTAAAGTTGCATCAACTGAACACATGTAGACCAGACTACAGTGTGTTACTGTCTCAACAAGAGAGAAAGCGTTTCACACGTAAAGTTGCATCAACTGAACACATGTAGACCAGACTACAGTGTGTTACTGTCTCAACGAGAGAGCGTTTCACCAGTAAGGTTGCATCAACTGAACACATGTAGACCAGACTACAGTGTGTTACTGTCTTAACGAGAGAGAGAGCGTTTCACACGTAAAGTTGCATCAACTGAACACATCTAGACCAGACTACAGTGTGTTACTGTCTCAACGAGAGAGAAAGCGTTTCACACGTAAAGTTGCATCAACTGAACACATGTAGACCAGACTGCAGTGTGTTACTGTCTCAACGAGAGAGAGAGCGTTTCACAAGTAAAGTTGCATCAACTGAACACATGTAGACCAGACTAACAAAGGTCATTGCGAAAAAATGAACAAGAGATCTAGATCGATTCCTACATTCTGCCGATTAACTCTTTTTCAGTTGTCTAGAGTACATAATCTATATAATCAAAATATTTTATTGAAAATTAGATAACTAAAAGCCCCTTTATATATTTTCTTAACTGTCATATTTTAGAAATCCGGTTCTGTAAATACCATTCCTAGCAGCTAATTTTGATGACTAACAAACGCATCGAGTGATATCTTCACGAAAAATTGCAGAAACTTAAGAGTAGAAATAGAAATTACCTGTGCACTTGCATAATTATTGTATTAATGAGTCTAATGAGTCAGATTTTTGCATTTACAGTTTATGAAGGCATTCTACTTCTCGCCTAACAATTCGATTCTTAGCGTTTCCAGTGTGAAGAATATCGCTCGTAAACATTGCCTGATACGAAAATATTCTTAATTATTAAAATATTCTTAAAAATTTTAATAAGATTACCAACTTAACTATGAATTGCAAGTAAAAACGTCATAATTATAAATAAGTCAAATACGGTATTGCAAATATCAAACTTCTTATTTTCAAAGTTTTAAAGACATGAAGAGTGATCAGTTTATTGTCTACATGGAACGGTTTATGCTCGTCATCATACATTAACGTTTTCATAACACGTCATTTCATCATGTTGATGAAGACAAGTCGACAAACCAAAGCTTACAGCAATATATCTTTGGCACGTGCTCTTGTGATATTTACTTTAATGAAGGTTAAAATGTTCATGGCGCAACTTTCAATGATTAAGGTGATGCATTTTGACACATACATACCTCCGTGTGTGTATGTGTGTATTTATATATTTTTCAATAAGTATCTTTAATGAACTTTAATGAACTTTAATGACTAACGATAGGTACTCCCTATAGGGCTTTTCAGTAGCTATTTACAAAATTACATATACATATTTGTCTTATAAATGTATGTAAAAAAGATTATTATTAAAAGGATTTTAAAGATAAAAGTAACATTACAAGATGGAACTACAAAAGATCTTTTAAAGCTTTCTTAAAAGAATCAAGAGACTTGGAATTTTTCACATCTTTGTCTAAATTGTTCCACAATTTGACTGCCCTATATGAAAATGTGCGTTGGCCCGTTGATGTTTTGAACCTCGGAATTTGAAATAGGTCTCTATTACGGGTGGCCCGATCGTGAGGACTCTTATGGAACTATAGTTATAATAATTAAGTCAAGGTTTTCCCCGAGTATTCAATGATTATAATGTCTGCTATTTTTGCTGAGTTATCATTGTGACATAAACACATGAAATGTGCTGAGGTGCTGACATACATTCAGTGGAGTTTCCATGCAAAAAGTTCAGGTACAGTAACAGTACAGTGTGAGGTACAACGTTCAGTAGTATGATCTTTCTCATGTCAACGTTTGTACTAATGATTGTCATATACAATACTTATTTTATAAGGTGTTTTAATTAATTTACAAGAAACATTCAAAATTTTGAAATTCTCCGACATTTTTAATGAAATAATCCGTGCGCCATCCTCACAACTAATGCATATATAGTCGCTCTCGTATGCTGCTTACCCCCTCCATGCTGAAAGCAAGAAAGCGCGGGCTTACTTTAACATTTGCATATTTGGTCAGCGGTCGATAAAAAAATTGAAACAGCAAATATCTTGTACGTATCATAGAGCACCTTTCAAAACGCAATAAAATATTAGAAAATTGAATCGAATAAATTATTTTTAGAATAAAAAGTACTTGCGTTTTTCTATGCACTAGCTACGTATTTTATAGAAAGATCTAGGCGTTAAAGAAACAAAATTTAAATTAGACAGTTGTACATGATAATACATCGACATGAACTTTTTTGGCAGGGCATTCAACAATTCCGCATGCTGTAGAAGTGGGGCGGCGCTTGCGGGAGGTGCCCCCCTTCTACCTTTAAAATGGGTAATTTTAAAAGGGCACTATTTACAAAAACGTCAAGAGAGCCACCCATCTGATACATTTAGTTCTCCAGCACTGAGTGTTCCCATGTGTTTGGAGCAATATTCCCATCGCACATTTGAGAAATATTAAGTAGTTTTATTAAATATCAACAGGAGAGTAGCGTTACAAGTACTATTTGCAAAAGTATGAAAGCTAAATCCTCTCAAATGCCAAATTGCAGCGCTATAATCTCTCATGGAAAGGAAGCTGTAAAAATTTGTAAACGACAAAGTCAAAATATCGATGATATTCCTTGTTTTCATATAGGAATTTTAAAGAAATTGTGCCCCTCCAGAACAGGAGTAATTAACACCACATTATCACTTGTTCTTCGTTCTCAAACGAATTTCTCAAGAAATATTGTTTGCTCGTATTCAAAAGTGATAAGAAACTTTAGCAATCGGCTGACAACACAGAAAGCGTAAATCCTAAGTAGAGCATTTAGCTTCCCTGTACAGCGGTGGAGTTGTGCAAATTTTGTAAGATTTTCGTTAATATCATGAGCTTCTTTCGTAATTTCTAATGCGTCTTCTTAAGACCCTTTCCAAAATATAAATGGGGGACAGTTGAAAACTCTGGACCAGGTGCAGCCCTCGACCTTTGGTCACGGGCTTGCACTGATCTGCTCTCAAGTTCTCTCAAAGGTCTCCTCGGTTTGCAAAAGCCTGTGCAAACACAGCAAACATCATTTCGTTCTTACTTAAACCGAAAAGACCATTAATCTCGTTTGCAATTTGCGCAAATTATTCGCCATTCTTTAGTTGAACCCAAAACATATGATTAGTTTTATTATCAACTATATACTATATTCATTAATTCACATGCATAATAATACGAAAATTACACTCGTTTTCTTCGATAGATAACTACGTCAAATGCTCTCCAATCTTACCATGCAAGTTACATATTAGGTATTTAAAATGAAGGATAAGAATGATAGAGTCCTCACCAGTCTCCCAACGCAATATTTGCTGTCAAACTCACTGCATGCTCTTCAATTACATCATAATTTCAAGTATTTCGTAAGGTCGACGTTTTTTTAGAATTTGTAAGTAATATAAGTGTTTATTCGTAAAAAACGCGAAGTTTTTAATTGTTTGTATATATTTTTTTCTACAGACTGTTGGATTATACAGCAATTGCGACGCGTAGTAATTAAAGATAGAGTGCAAATCTCTTCTCTATTTCTCCGTAACATTCTTACGGCAAATAGGACAAGACCGGTTGTTCTAAAAAAATACAAAATATTTGAAGAGTTCTTGTAGCTAATTTAACATATTTTGAAAACCCTAACCCCATCAAGCATCATTTTGTCCTAAACTATACCTGACTATCCCCAACTACGTATATAATGACCAACAAGAACGATATATAACTTTAACTTTAACCTTAACCCTAACCACCACCAGGCATCACATTGTCTTAAACGATACCTCACTATCCCCTACTACGTATATAATGAGTAACAAGAACGATATATAACTTTAACCTTAACCCTAACCACCACCAGGCATCATTTTGTCCTAAACTATACCTGACTATCCCCTACCTTTTAATGACCAACAAGAACGATATACAACTATAACTCTAGCCCAACACCTCACCAAGCATCATTTTGTCCTAAACTATACCTGACTATCCCCTACTACGTATATAATGAACAACAAGAACGATATATAACTTTCACCTTAACCTAACCACCACCAGGCATCATTTTGTCCTAAACTATACCTGACTATCCCCTACCTTTTAATGACCAACAAGAACGATATACAACTATAACTCTAGCCCAACACCTCACCAAGCATCATTTTGTCCTAAACTATACCTGACTATCCCCTACTACGTATATAATGAACAACAAGAACGATATATAACTTTCACCTTAACCCTAACCACCACCAGGCATCATTTTGTCCTAAACTATACCTGACTATCCCCTACCTTTTAATGACCAACAAGAACGATATACAACTCTAACTCTAGCCCAACACCCCACCAAGCATCATTTTATCCTAAACGATACCTGATTATCCCCTACTACGTATATAATGAACAACAAGAACGATATATAACTTTCACCTTAACCCTAACCACCACCAGGCATCATTTTGTCCTAAACTATACCTGACTATCCCTACCTTTTAATGACCAACAAGAACGATATACAACTATAACTCTAGCCCAACACCTCACCAAGCATCATTTTGTCCTAAACTATACCTGACTATCCCCTACTACGTATATAATGAACAACAAGAACGATATATAACTTTCACCTTAACCCTAGCCACCACCAGGCATCATTTTGTCCTAAACTATACCTGACTATCCCCTACCTTTTAATGACCAACAAGAACGATATACAACTCTAACTCTAGCCCAACACCCCACCAAGCATCATTTTATCCTAAACGATACCTGATTATCCCCTACTACGTATATAATGAACAACAAGAACGATATATAACTTTCACCTGAACCCTAACCACCACCAGGCATCATTTTGTCCTAAACTATACCTGACTATCCCCTACCTTTTAATGACCAACAAGAACGATATACAACCCTAACTCTAGCCCAACACCCCACCAAGCATCATTTTATCCTAAACGATACCTGACTATCCCCTACTACGTATATAATGAACAACAAGAACGATATATAACTTTCACCTTAACCCTAACCACCACCAGGCATCACATTGTCCTAAACTATACCTGACTATCCCCTACTACTATATAATGAACAACAAGAACGATATATAACTTTCACCTTAACCCTAACCACCACCAGGCATCATTTTGTCCTAAACTATACCTGACTATCCCCTAAAATATAATCAAACAAGATGCCTATTCTGGAGTACAGTCGGAAAACAATTTCCGTTTTGAATGACCGGATCAAAAAATAAAGGAATGTCGCCAAACACGAGCCGAAAGCCATTAAAGTCCCTCCAGAGCGGGAGTAACATATTCCAAGTTAAATACTTGCGACAAACAATGTTACCTTGAGCCAGCGATCGATACACTTCGCATGAAAATCGTGACTACACGGTAAGCGACGTAATTTTTCTCGGTTGCTATAGTTCATCATACAAATGACACAGGAACGATTAGATGAATCTTTTGATGCAGTACCGTAACGAAATGCTGGAATATCCTCCATTTCTAAATAATATAAATGTAAAGTAAATGGTTTGAACCCGGGAGTATCATTACATGTTTGTAAATGTAGATCGTCCTGGTTGGTATAGTCCTGAGAAGGACTGTTTTTGTTGTTGTTGACTAACGTTTCGACATCCTTAGCGGTAGCCATTTTCAGAGTCAAATGAGGAGTAAATGACAATACACATTTCCTGTACACACAATACAATGACGAAAGAGCCAGATAACAAATACGGCTAACCTGACGTTTACTCCTCATTTGACTCTGAAGATGACTACCGCTAAGGTTGTCGAAACGTCAGTCAACAACAACAAAAACAGTCCTTCTCAAGACTATACCAACCTGGACGATCTACATTTACAAACATGTAATAAAAATGTAATAAAAAAAAGATTTCATTAATCATGTTTAAATTTTACTATTTTTACTTGTCGCGTCGGCAAAGTTCTATGCAACACATCATGTGCGTACCCAAGGTATGCAACAACATTGAGAATTGTTCAACTTGTTAAGTACCTGCTTTTGATAAGCCTCGTGGTTTAACCTGTCCTAGTCTCTCTGTTAAAGTCCACAGCGCCTACAGGGAAAAGAAACAAAAAAACGATACTAAATTTTAATAACGATATGATAAATTACTTAAATCTCTACACCACATGTACGTAGTCAAGTGGTTTCTAAGGATGTGCCCCCCGATACGTAAATTTTGACATCCGATAGCATCCAATATCCGGTAGATTTTGCCCGGGGTATGTATATTTTGTGCTATTGCAATGAGAATGAGATAAAGTGCGCATTACTCTTATCGTAATTTAAGATCCATTACTCTGTGTATAAATATGGAAGTAACAGCCAGTTTATAGTGAAATATCATTCTTTCTGAAGATGATTTTGAAATAAAACCAAAATAGTACACTTTGTATGTTACTCGGACAGTAACCTTGAGTTTACGAGGCATAATTATTTTATGTAGTATTTTACAATAGCTGAAGAAAACCATTTTATAAATCCCTACCTCATAATCTTCTCGATCTTCATCCATGTTAGGAAAATGACGAGCGCTTGATTCGGGAAACCAAGACCTTAAATAATCACAGGAACTATTACGTCACAGGAACTATTACGTCACAGGAACTATTACGTCATACATACAAGACTAAGCTCTTATTCACCGAGGACTCTATCGCAAATAATTAATTAATATTTCATTCACAATCAATAAAGGTGATAAAGATTAAACGAAGTTCTCCTAAACTATACCTCCACTTTAAAAATCATATTTCTGCTATATAGTATGTGAACGGCGAAACTTTTTTCCGAACAAATAATGAATTAGCAAAATGAATTTTTCGTACGAAGTCATTCTAAATTCCTGGAGTTATCAAACATCGGATTTTTAAGTAATAAAAATGATTTGCATACACATGGGAAGATGGGAAGGGTTTGCTTTCTGGACGTTTGGTCTCGGGCTTTAACTGATCTGCTCTCGAGTTCTCCCACAGGTCTGCTAAATTTTCATAAGCCTGGGCAAACACATAAACATCTTTATTTCTTAAATGGTTACACCCCTTGTACGTACACGTTTTTAAAGATTAAAATAACCGAAGATGCATAATACAAAGCATAACATGAAGTAACAAGATAAAACAGTGATGTACTTACAATAAGGCGGGTAGCATAAATTCAGGAAAATCATATGGTCGGTAATTTCTCTCCATTTGAGATGACGTCCGAATGTTCTAGATTTAAAAGACAACAAGGTTGAAGAAATTTTTACAACGATGTAACAATATTTCATGAAGTGCGCCAGTTTAAGAACTCATAAGATATAAGAAATGGCAAAGGTCTCAGTCTCTTTATCATAATCCAGGGATAATATATACAGTGGACAACAAACAAGTTTATGATGGTTTAGTTTGTCATTATTTACTGCAGATGGTAAGTTTTATAGGTATGCAACCGTCGATATAAAAATATGAAGAAAAAATGATGATTCAGAAAATCGCCTTGGTATCAGCTCAATAAAGGCATGAGGGACTAAAGGGCAGGGGATATTTATGTACATGTGCATGGGATGATCCATGAAAAGCAATTGATTTCGAAGGTACTTAATACTACACAACATGACTGAACACCCCCAATTATAGACGTGGCGATGCCACAATTGGCACTTTTTAAGTATAGTCATCCAAACGTTAAATTTAAATGTCTATTTGTGGTAAGTACAATGTGTTGCGGTACAGTGTATTATAGTACATAGTATTGTAGTACACAGGCTGACTTAAATGTCTATATGTGGTAAGTACAATGTGTTGTAGTACACTGTATTATAGTACATAGTATTGTAGTACACAGGCTGACATAAATGTCTATATGTGGTAAGTACAATGTGTTGTGGTACAGTGTATTATAGTACATAGTATTGTAGTACACAGGTTGACTTAAATGTCTATATGTGGTAAGTACAATGTGTTGTGGTACAGTGTATTATAGTACATAGTTTTGTAGTACACAGACTGACTTAAATGTCTATATGTGGTAAGTACAATGTGTTGTAGTACAGTGTATTATAGTACATAGTATTGTAGTACACAGGCTGACTTAAATGTCTATATGTGGTAAGTACAATGTGTTGTGGTACAGTGTATTATAGTACATAGTATTGTAGTACACAGGTTGACTTAAATGTCTATATGTGGTAAGTACAATGTGTTGTAGTACAGTGTATTATAGTACATAGTATTGTAGTACACAGGCTGACTTAAATGTCTATATGTGGTAAGTACAATGTGTTGTAGTACAGTGTATTATAGTACATAGTATTGTAGTACACAGGCTGACTTAAATGTCTATATGTGGTACAATGTGTTGTAGTACAGTGTATTATAGTACATAGTTTTGTAGTACACAGGCTGACTTAAATGTCTATATGTGGTAAGTACAATGTGTTGTAGTACAGTGTATTATAGTACATAGTATTGTAGTACACAGGCTGACTTAAATGTCTATATGTGGTAAGTACAATGTGTTGTGGTACAGTGTATTATAGTACATAGTATTGTAGTACACAGGTTGACTTAAATGTCTATATGTGGTAAGTACAATGTGTTGTAGTACAGTGTATTATAGTACATAGTTTTGTAGTACACAGGCTGACTTAAATGTCTATATGTGGTAAGTACAATGTGTTGTGGTACAGTGTATTATAGTACATAGTATTGTAGAACACAGACTGACGTAAATGTCCATATGCAATAACTACAATGTGTTGTAGTGCAATGTGTTATAGCAATAACAAATGCTCAACAAAACAACCATAACAATGGAATGATTTATAAGAAATGATAATATCTTGAATTATTTCATGGATATCTCATCAAAATTATAAACAACTTACTAGACGCACGGAGTTATTTTCAACTCTATTGGAGTCCGACCGGGGAAGGCTGTCACGAGGTGTGCTCGCATTGTTCTCGTGACTTCCACGAGTCTAAATATGAACAAAAACACTTTGATGTATTGTGAGATTGACTCAAACAAAAAGTAGCGGTTGATAATCATTGGCATTTTACTATTACACAGGCAATAGATATATCTAGAGATCTATAAATAAAATTTTCGACTTTATTTCAAAGTCATCCTCAGACAGAATGACTTTGAAATAAAGTCGAAAATTTACAGTTTACTTCTCGTCTTGTTTTGATTCATATTTTGCAATCTCAAGATGACTTGTTTCTTCGGAATTTGTTTTATATTATACTTCTTTAAATTGTCGGCTGGTCATGGTCTTTGGTCTATAGATCTATAGTTCCTACAAAGATTATAAAGGTTACGTAGGTATGTATGTTTGTAGATGTAGATCGTCCAGGTTGGTATAGTCCTGAGAAGGATTGTTTATGTTGTTGTTGACTGACGTTTCGACAGCCTTAGCGGTAGTCATCTTCAGAGTCAAAATAACTGACAAAATACATTTTGACTCTGAAGATGACTACCGCTAAGGTTGTCGAAACGTCAGTCAACAACAACAAACAACAAAACAGTCAGTCAACAACAACAAAAACAGTCCTTCTCAGGACTATACCAACCTGGACGATCTACATTTACAAACATGTAACGATACTCCCGGATTAAAACCATTTACTTTAATACGTATGCATGTTTTTATGTTAAGTGTACACACGCTAGTAATGTGCAACAGATATTTTAATGAATTAAGATTCGTCGGCAATGTATGATAGATCTTGCAAAAATCATTCAAAGCCTTTCCATTTTCGTGTTGCTGGATGCCGAGCTTTACGTCACCTACGTTTGGTAAACCAGCTTACTTTCTTTATTTTGCCGCATGTTTATGTCTACGTCACCATACCAATGAACATTTAAGATACGCACCTACATCATATTTTCGTATTCGAGTAATTTGGATAGCTAAGTCGATTTTGAACACTTTTGCAATGTACTTCATAATTCAAAAGAGTAATTTTTTTAACTGTTTCGGGCTCAAAGTTAGAAAATTAGACTATTTTTAATGTATGACGTTTTCCTAACCATGAATGCATGTTTTTCTACCCATAAATGTATGTTTTTCTATCCATGAATGTATGTTTTTCTATCCATAAATGTATGTTTTTCTATCCATAAATGTATGTTTTTCTCTCCATAAATGCATGTTTTTCTATCCATAAATGTATGTTTTTCTATCCATGAATGCATGTTTTTCTATCCATAAATGTATGTTTTTCTATCCATGAATGTATGTTTCCCTATCCACGATTATACTTACATGTATAGTTCTAGGGAGATAATCGGCTGAGGAACTAGAAAAAGACGGTATTCGTTCGAGACAATCTGATTCACGTAAACGACGATTATTTCGTAGTATCGTCCGACAGGTTGTGGCAAATATACTCCGATTTCCACGTCTGTCATACTCAATTTGACTGACATCCTAAAACAATACATACATAATACATAATTGATCAAAAGTGCACTCCACTTGTTTCATTTAAAAATGGAAGTCTTTATTATGAAATTACGTCAAATTAATATACTGCAGGTAATTAGTCCATGTATTATAATGGTATCATCAGTAAAACAACAGGGCAGTTCACCGACATTTGATGACATGATTTATGAATACCCGAAAAGAACCATGTTATAAACATCAAAGACAAGATAAATTGCTTATTTTAAACTTAAAAGTTGTTGTAAATTTTCCTCGACATTTCAGATACAGTAGCCAATCACGTTGATAACACATCATTTTTTTAACAATTTTCTCAACATACAGCAGGTTACAGTCTTGTAAACACAAAGCACCATGCAACATTTCATAGAAAAAATTATAACGGGTTAAAATTGAACGTGTTAACAGAAGTGAACTGAATAACTAAAATCAAACAAATATTGCATCTTGTGGCAAACCTTTGTCAATGGAAAGAAAGCAGGCATCATAATACGAAAAATATATGGCAAACACCTTAAATTGCGACAAATGTAGATATTTAAATACATCCACAACACGATTAACGGTACAAACCTGTGAGGGATAACCATTATTTGATGCTATTTGATGTCTATCGTTGTGATTTAAAGATGAAGTTAAACTTGATGAAATTGAACAGGGATTATTCACAACACTGCAGCTAGGACGAGTTACGTTATCATGCGGACTAACATTATCATCCTAAAGAAACGAAATATATCTTTTGAAATTGATCAAATTATTCCACTGCTAGTAAGAATATTTATACTTAATCCGAGCCCAAAACTCTTTTCCCTAGTCTTCAATCCTAAGCTCAATCTTGGCCAAAAACTCTTTGCCCTAGCCTGTAATCCTAAACTAAATCCTGACCCAAAACTCTTTGCCCTAGCCTATAATCCTTTTCTAATAAATTTTTCTCGAAATTCCACTACGTCATGTCGTCATCAATATTTTTGCATTTTAATCATAGAACTAAAATACATCACATGCTACCTGGAGCAAATAATTGAAGCCAAATCTTACACACAGACACGCGAGATTTTACCCCAGACACGCGTGTGTAGTATTTCGAGATTCTCTCGCGGAGTAATAATTGATTGACTACACACGCGTGTCAGGGGTAAAATCACCGCTTCAAAAATTATTAGGGTTTTATACAACAGGTAGCGTTCCATGTATTTCAGTTCAATGGTTTTAACATATGGAAATTGGAATGGCCAAAACAAGCTACGTAACAGAACTACGTAACTGATTATTTCATAATAAAACTTACGTCATCAACAAGTATCGTCGAGTCGAATGCTGCTACGTAACAGAACTACGTAACTGATTATTTCATAATAAAACTCACGTCATCAACAAGTATCGTCGAGTCAAATGCTGCTACGTAACAGAACTACGTAACTGATTATTTCATAATAAAACTTACGTCATCAACAAGTATCGTCGAGTCAAATGCTTGACGGTGATTGATGTTTGATGATGACGCTTGATGTCTTCCGGATTGGTGGTCACTGTCTTCAATTTGTTGTCTGGAGTGATGCGATCCCGTACGTGAACGTAATGTTCGTCTGATGCGCAGTCTTTGCTCGGGTAAGTAGTGACTGCGCATCATTTCAGTATAGTACGGACTTTCCAGAGCGATATACAAACTGCAAGTAAATACAAATATCTTTAATTAGAATCACATTTTTAGTAAAGTAAAAAAATGTCAAAAAAAGGTATGAAATCTTGTCCTGCTTGCAAAATGTGACATTGCACATTTTGCAACGCGGGGGGAAAAATCATGTGAGTATTCACCTTTCCCCCTGAAAGAATATACACGTATGTAGCATATGGGGGGGGGGTGATTTGGAATGGGGGGGGCAACTGCTTCCCGCCAACTCCAATATTTCTCGTAGTAAGGAATTTAATGGTACTTAAGGTATTAGAATCTGGTACATAAGGAATTAACTCTGAGTTATTATTGTTGGTAGTGGAATCATCATCATTGTCAACAGTTAAATCAATAAAATGAGGGAACATTACAAACCTATCTGAGTTATTATTGATGGTAGTAGAATCATTATCATTGTCAACAGTTAAATCAATAAAATGAGGGAGCATTACAAACCTATCTGAGTCATTATTGTTGGCAGTAGAATCATCATCAATGTCAACAGTTAAATTAATAAAATGAGGGAACATTACAAACCTATCTGAGTTATTATTGTTGGTTGTAGAATCATCATCATTGTCAACAGTTAAATCAATAAAATGAGGGAGCATTACAAACCTATCTGAGTTATTATTGTTGGCAGTAGAATCATCATCATTGTCAACAGTTAAATCAATAAAATGAGGGAACATTACAAACCTATCTGAGTTATTATTGTTGGTTGTAGAATCATCATCATTGTCAACAGTTAAATCAATAAAATGAGGGAGCATTACAAACCTATCTGAGTTATTATTGTTGGTAGTAGAATCATCATCATTGTCAACAGTTAAATCAATAAAATGAGGGAGCATTACAAACCTATCTGAATTATTATTGATGGTAGTAGAATCATCATCATTGTCAACAGTTAAATCAATAAAATGAGGGAGCATTACAAACCTATCTGAGTTATTATTGATGGTAGTAGAATCATCATCATTGTCAACAGTTAAATCAATAAAATGAGGCAGCATTATAAACCAATCTGAGTTATTATTGATGGTAGTAGAACCGTCATCATTGTCAACAGTTAAATCAATAAAATGAGGGAGCATTACAAACCTATCTGAATTATTATTGATGGTAGTAGAATCATCATCATCGTCAACAGTTAAATCAATAAAATGAGGGAGCATTACAAACCTATCTGAGTTATTATTGATGGTAGTAGAATCATCATCATTGTCAACAGTTAAATCAATAAAATGAGGGAACATTACAAACCTATCTGAGTTATTATTGTTGGCAGTAGAATAATCATCATTGCCAACAGTTAAATCAATAAAATGAGGGAACATTACAAACCTATCTGAGTTGTATTGTTGGCAGTAGAATCATCATCATTGTCAACAGTTAAATCAATAAAATGAGGGAACATTACAAACCTATCTGAGTTTTATTGTTGGCAGTAGAATCATCATCATTGTCAACAGTTAAATCAATAAAATGAGGCAGCATTATAAACCAATCTGAGTTATTATTGATGGTAGTAGAATCGTCATCATTGTCAACAGTTAAATCAATAAAATGAGGAGCATTACAAACCTATCTGAATTATTATTGATGGTAGTAGAATCATCATCATTGTCAACAGTTAAATCAATAAAATGAGGGAGCATTACAAACCTATCTGAGTTATTATTGTTGGTTGTAGAATCATCATCATTGTCAACAGTTAAATCAATAAAATGAGGGAGCATTACAAACCTATCTGAGTTATTATTGTTGGTAGTAGAATCATCATCATTGTCAACAGTTAAATCAATAAAATGAGGGAGCATTACAAACCTATCTGAATTATTATTGATGGTAGTAGAATCATCATCATTGTCAACAGTTAAATCAATAAAATGAGGGAGCATTACAAACCTATCTGAGTTATTATTGATGGTAGTAGAATCATCATCATTGTCAACAGTTAAATCAATAAAATGAGGCAGCATTATAAACCAATCTGAGTTATTATTGATGGTAGTAGAACCGTCATCATTGTCAACAGTTAAATCAATAAAATGAGGGAGCATTACAAACCTATCTGAATTATTATTGATGGTAGTAGAATCATCATCATCGTCAACAGTTAAATCAATAAAATGAGGGAGCATTACAAACCTATCTGAGTTATTATTGATGGTAGTAGAATCATCATCATTGTCAACAGTTAAATCAATAAAATGAGGGAACATTACAAACCTATCTGAGTTATTATTGTTGGCAGTAGAATAATCATCATTGCCAACAGTTAAATCAATAAAATGAGGGAACATTACAAACCTATCTGAGTTGTATTGTTGGCAGTAGAATCATCATCATTGTCAACAGTTAAATCAATAAAATGAGGGAACATTACAAACCTATCTGAGTTTTATTGTTGGCAGTAGAATCATCATCATTGTCAACAGTTAAATCAATAAAATGAGGCAGCATTATAAACCAATCTGAGTTATTATTGATGGTAGTAGAATCGTCATCATTGTCAACAGTTAAATCAATAAAATGAGGGAGCATTACAAACCTATCTGAGTTATTATTGATGGTAGTAGAATCATCATCATTGTCAACAGTTAAATCAATAAAATGAGGGAGCATTACAAACCTATCTGAGTTATTATTGATGGTAGTAGAATCATCATCATTGTCAACAGTTAAATCAATAAAATGAGGGAACATTACAAACCTATCTGAGTTATTATTGATGGTAGTAGAATCATCATCATTGTCAACAGTTAAATCAATAAAATGAGGGAGCATTATAAACCTATCTGAGTTATTATTGATGGTAGTAGAATCATCATCATTGTCAACAGTTAAATCAATAAAATGAGGGAACATTACAAACCTATCTGAGTTATTATTGTTGGTAGTAGAATCATCATCATTGTCAACAGTTAAATCAATAAATGGAACATCAACACGAGCTCTTTTTGGACTACCAGATAGTATTACATTATCCACAGTATCATGACGGCGTCTTCGATTAAGATTCCATTCAAAACCATCTGTTATTTCAATCACTGAAGTGTTGTTGGTTGCATCTCTTTCTGGTGTATCCAAAACAATAGGCGACTGTGAGTTGCATGAGTTCACTGAAACGATAAATGCAAATAGATATCTTTAAAATTTCTTACAACGTATAGTATATAATTTTATGCAATTTTTCGCAATCTCGTGCACACATGTACTTATAGCAAGCTTAAATTATATTCTTGGGTAGACTTACAAACAGCAAGAGTGCACAATTACGTACATACAGCAAAAGATTTACATAAAGCAAAAGTAAATGTTTAAATAGAGAAAAAGTCTTAGTTTACATATAGCAAAAGTACATGTTTATACAGAAAGACTACATGTTTACATACAGCAAGACTACAAGTTTACATACAGCAAGTCTACAAGTTTACATACAGCAAGACTACATGTTTACATACAGCAAGACTACAAGTTTACATATAGCAAGAATACAAGTTTACATATGGCAAGACTACAAGTTTACATATAGCAATACTACAAGTTTACATATAGCAAGACTACAAGTTTACATACAGCAAGACTACAAGTTTACATACAGCAAGACTACAAGTTTACATACAGCAAGACTACAAGTTTACATATAGCAAGACTACAAGTTTACAAATAGCAACACTACAAGTTTACATACAGCAAGACTACAAGTTTACATATAGCAAGACTACAAGTTTACATATAGTAGGACTACAAGTTTACATACAGCAAGACTACAAGTTTACATACAGCAAGACTACAAGTTTACATACAGCAAGACTACAAGTTTACATACAGCAAGACTACAAGTTTACATGCAGCAAGACTACAAGTTTACATACAGCAAGACTACAAGTTTACATACAGCAAGACTACAAGTTTACATACAGCAAGACTACAAGTTTACATACAGCAAGACTACAAGTTTACATACAGCAAGACTACAAGTTTACATATAGCAAGACTACAAGTTTACATATAGCAACACTACAAGTTTACATACAGCAAGACTACAAATTTACATACAGCAAGACTACAAGTTTACATACAGCAAGACTACAAGTTTACATACAGCAAGACTACAAATTTACATACAGCAAGACTACAAGTTTACATACAGCAAGACTACAAGTTTACATACAGCAACACTACAAGTTTACATACAGCAAGACTACAAGTTTACATACAGCAAGACTACAAGTTTACATATAGCAAGACTACAAGTTTACATACAGCAAGACTACAAGTTTACATACAGCAAGACTACAAGTTTACATACAGCAAGACTACAAGTTTACATACAGCAAGACTACAAGTTTACATACAGCAACACTACAAGTTTACATACAGCAAGACTACCAGTTTACATACAGCAAGACTACAAGTTTACATACAGCAAGACTACAAGTTTACATACAGCAAGACTACAAGTTTACATACAGCAAGACTACAAGTTTACATACAGCAAGACTACATGTTTACATACAGCAAGACTACAAGTTTACATATAGCAAGACTACAAGTTTACATACAGCAAGACTACAAGTTTACATACAGCAAGACTACAAGTTTACATACAGCAAGACTACAAGTTTACATACAGCAAGACTACAAGTTTACATACAGCAACACTACAAGTTTACATACAGCAAGACTACCAGTTTACATACAGCAAGACTACAAGTTTACATAGAGGAGAAAAAGTACAAGAGTCAAAACCTACATGTAGCTATGTCAAGCACAAGGCGTACATTATAACTATGTGCATATGAAATAATTTCAGTTTTTGCTCTAAGCAAATAACAAGACACTTGCGATTTCAAACTGCTTATGCATATAATGTAACATATATATATAAATATATATCCCTTTTTTGGACCCTTGAATATCCTTTAGCTGATCCTTGGAGATCTATGTAACCGCCTAACCACCTCCCCATATGTACAGGATAAAGCTATTGCTGAATAGATTTTTTTCCTAGAATTAAAATTGAAGAAACACCAACAAATGATGATGGGAATCATAGCAAAACAAAGGCAGAAAACTGGTGTAGGCATTACATGGGCAATAGCATTGCTGATGTATCAAGTGCATATAATCCAAATAGGTGGGAATTAATGAGGAAAAAGTCAAAATATCACGACATTTGTTACAAGATCACTGATCTCTACTTCAGGATATCAATTGTATTTTTGTTTTGTCACTTAAAATCATAACTATTTCTGACTGGTTGAATCATAATTCGACAAAATTCGAGTGACATTAATTTGGGAACACGTTCTTTCAATCTTTGACAATGATAAACTTTTGACTAACATATACATGGCTATGTAATGTGATAAGTTTGATTTTGTCAACAAGCATCAGTGTAAAACATGCGTCATAAACATACAGATGTTGAAGTAGATAAAGAATACAAGGCACAATAGGTCGACTTTGTATCATATTTTATCAACATTTTAAAATAACAGCAAGTCTAAATCGCGTACAAAACTGATATTTGTAAACAAGTATCTTTGAAATTTATATGATGTATGTATCGTGCACTGAAAATGAGAGTCAAGAAATAATGAATACGAGAATAATGTTTTGACATGTGGTTTGGAGTACATCCAAAAATATTAAACCAGTTCTGCTTAAAAATTATATAATATCAACTGTATATTGAAAGAATTTGATCAAAATAATCATAAAACACGAATAAAATAGTGCAATCAACAGAACACAGGTACATTTACAAAAAAATTTCGAACCAGAATGCTATAACACAAGTTGTACGAAAACAGAGGTCTGCTATATATTCATTTATATTAATTTCCTTACGCAAAATACCCAAGTCACCTTTTTCAAAAACGTCCGACATTCAACAAAGCAATCGTGTATTGAAAGAACGATATGGGAAGAGCACATTTAAATCCCCATTTCTTCATGAAAATTTCGACTTCCCACTTCCCAGTCCGACAAAATACATCAATTCGTCTCAAATATGAATTCGTCAAATTGTGCATTTATCAATGGAGCAAAGTACTTACTTTCTACGCTGCGACAACTAGCGTCAAACTTTCCCGTTTTCATTCTTGTGAAAGATAACCCCGAAGAGCGTTTTCTACGACGATAAAGGTACAAAAATGAAAATTTTTGGCACTCGAAATTTCTCCCACTGCTGACAACGCATTCAATTGTGTTGCCTTAAATATTGATAACTGATAAGCATTTTTCAATGAGATAGAAAAGGCACCTTACCAAAGATATATCTTGTTCCACGATAAATATAAAAAAGATCGAAGAAAGAGTGTTTTAAAAAGCAAAGAAAACACACAAATCGCGATCTTTCAACAATACAAATGACTATGTTCCTCAGTTGTTTTAATTCTCTTATGTCACAGTGACGGGGGGATATGAAAGAGCCACAATGGCTAATATTAAGGAATTTCCGTAGTCGTTAATGGATAATTGGGAGTTGAATTTTCAAACCGCTGCTAATTTGCATATTGCCCACAGGCACATTACACTGAGCTTTATGCAACTGGAGCAGCTCCTTAAAATTATCTCACTGAACTCACTGCCCTGGTCAAACTCCGCAAGCAAACATTGTTTTCAGTCAGAAACACGAATATTCCCAGTACCACTAATAACATTATGAATAAAATGGTTGCCAAGGGCTTAAGAAATAATTTTTTTGAGCGATAACAGCACGCATGTCTGGATACAGTCGAATCTTCCGTGAGCAGACCCCCTTCGAGACACGACCTGCTGTTCGTTTACGGGAGATATCCGTTCCGCTTATGAGAGGCCATAAGAGATAAAAACATTTTGGCTGGTATCAATTCAATTCAAAGTCTTATGCAGAAACTTTTTAGCCAGATAATTATTACCATCTAACATATAATAAAGTATTTGACTTGGTTCTATAGTTTTGTTATCTAATTCAAAACTTATAATTGCCTTGCAATTTTTGACCTCTTCGTTTTTAATCACAGTTGACATCATATTGTGATGTGTAGAAGGAGCGAAGTGTTACTCTTAAGATCTATAAGTAAATGCGACCATAAATTAATGTCGTTCTGTTTAGTGTTTTCTCAGTCTATTTGAATACAATTGTCTCGAGACAAATAAATTATGCACTGCATAATTAAACTGATATAGAAGGGAATTTTCGTTCGTCCAGCTTTGTTTTTTAATAAATTTTAATAACCGAAGTTGATCGACGTACAAAAATGGTATTTATCATGCAGTGACCGCGTAGACTGTAAGGAAGTCAGGGGGAGGGGAGGGTGCAGAATAACGCGAGAACATACCACATTTCTACAGTGTGTGTAAACAAGTCGAAACTTACAGATTCATGGATGCCCATCTCAGGCTTTGGAAGTTATCAAAAGTTGTGGGTGATTCATGTGCGCAATGTGATAAAGCAAGAAACTTAATGAAACTGTTTCATATTAGTTATTTCAAATCGGTTTTTCTTCATAGAGGACAGAATGACTCACAAATAGAAAAAAAATAGGAAAGAATACTGATTCGGCGTTATAAGAACAAAAAATATTCTAGTTATGCAGTAATAAACTAGAAATAAACTAGCAAACTGGATTCCTCCGCAAGACGTACAAGTATAAATATATTAATAACTTTTTTCTCTATTGAAGAAAAAATTGCTTTGCAATGAATGCAAAAAGACATAACTGGAAGCATTAGTAATTAACAATTTGGAGTCATTCCCGCATCGTAATCAGTACTTGACCGGCACAATGGAAGAATAATAACTTGGTTTTATGCATGTTTGCTTTTTTTACTTTCTTAGGTTAGGTTTTGTTGAAATCAATTGTGATTACGGAATAAATAACGGATGAATATAAGACTAAAGTTCCTCAATTATCAGTTTGCAACCGTCTTAAAATGTCCTATACGTAGATTCTACATTAGATCATCTACTATAGATAATCATAATAAACAAATTGGAATCCAAACAAGAGAAATCCAAGCAAACGTTGAAAGAATATCAGGATTCGTGAGAGGAGTCTTAGAGCTTTAAATGAAAAAGCCAAAGAAATGACAAAAGACGATCGTCTAACATCAATAATGTCTCTTTATAATACGTCAATCTGAAAAATAGAGCCATGAAAATTATGGAGGTTTCTAATCATACTTGATAACATGGAATTATTTCATTATAATATTTGATTTATCTAAATTCTGAAGGTAAACAGGGCTGGAGCAACCTTTCAGGAAAGCCAAGGCCAATCTTATGTTTTCTTGCCTTTTTTACTTCAATTTCAACTGTGATACTTGATGTATTGTAAAATTTAACATTTAGAGGTGAATCTAATTTTAAGGCCATCATACGTTATTGGAAACCAAAAAAAACAACCTTTGCATGCAATTGGCAGAGGCAGTCACTAAACCAAAATTTATCAATGTGATTTTATAAATAGTGAAGGTGCAGAGCTGCATTTTGATGGCTGTCCTATGACACCTCTTCCCTGTCCCCTCTCGCCTTGGTTGTTGAACCCAGTGTCTTTTACCACATTGTTGAGCATCCTTTGCAATAGTGAAAAGGCTAGGTCATATATTACACTTGGGATTAATTCATATCTCACTACACTCCAATATTATTAAGGTCTCGAACCATTCGTTTTTCAACAATTCACCATTCTATTATTGGCATTAGGTCTGTGGACGTCACTTGTATTATGAATTGACCAATTGCACTTAACTTGTGGGTGGCCCCTTTTAGCTCCTTTTGGTAAGTGACCCGAGGCCTTGGTTCTTTATTTAAGCTCATTCTTAATCCAATCCCGAATATTTAGGCAAATTAATATACGGTTGTGAGCATTGTTCTACAAGTATCAGAAACTCTGAGAAAGGCTTACTTTGCAAAGCATAATATCATCTTCTGTCTTTAAAAGTTATACTCATAAGCTTTTTAAGAGGCTCTGCAAGATCGATAATTTGGGAGGGGGGGCATATTCATATATATTCTTAGTTTTTAACCCGTGTTAATTAATCCATAATCTCGATTGCTTTAAATGGAAACTACTAAAGTAGAACTTGCATGTATGAATGTTGCCCACTGAAATATTATACAAACAGCTCGATCAAAGTTCAACGGAAATGCTTAATGCGCATGTTCAAAATGTAAGAATACCCGGCACCATTTTATATACAAAATTCTTTGTCTCTGCTTAACTTTATTTGCATTGATTACAATAGTAGCACATGGTGAAGAGATGGGTTTATTTTTTCGTCTTGCCGCGTTCGTAGCATTATTAGGATTGACATTTCCTTTGTTGAGGAAATATATTGCTGGTGGAGTATGTACAAGTAAGGCAACAATGAAAGGAAAAACTGTTATTATAACAGGAGCAAACACAGGAATTGGTAAATCGACTGCGATTGATCTTGCTTCACGTGGGGCAAGAATTATCATGGCGTGTCGAAGTCTAGAGAGAGGTCAAGCTGCCTTGAATGATATTGTAAAACAAACTGGTAATAATGATATAATATTGAAGCATTTGGATCTCTCTTCCTTCAAGTCAGTGAGAAAATTTGCTGAAGAAATATACAGCAGTGAAGACAAAATCGATGTTTTGATAAATAATGCAGGTTTAACTAGTACCACTGAAAGACAAGTGAGCAAAGATGGTCTTGAATTGACAATGGCAGTGAATCATTTTGGACATTTCCTGTTGACAAATTTACTTCTAGATCTACTTCGTCGTTCAGCTCCTTCTCGTATCGTTGTCGTATCTTCAGGAGTACATTATTCTATAACAAATACCAAATCGCATATAAAACTGGATGATTTGCAATTTGAGAAATCCTATAACAAATGGGAAGCCTATGGACAAAGCAAACTTGCTAATATTTTATTTACTCGTGAATTGGCTAAACGTTTAAAGGGAACCGGTGTTACTGCAAACTCCCTTCATCCTGGTGTTATTTTCACAGAACTTGGTCGCTACGCATTATCGGAGAACGTTAATAAATTCATGAGTTTTATTTCACATGTACTATTTAAGACGCTTGAGGAGGGCGCGCAGACGACAATACACCTTGCTGTGTCTGAAGACGTAGCAAATGTAACTGGAAAGTATTTTGTGGATTGTGAAGAGACAAAACCAGCTCATACAGCAGAAGACGATGATGGAGCTAAACGACTGTGGGAACTTAGCGAAAAAATTGTTCAATTATCTACACAAAAATAAAACAATCTTATTTCAAAACAAAAGCTGTTGTGCTCATCAATTTACAATGTTAGTTTATTTGGTTAGCTAAATAGAATGTAACATGACATCTCTACAGATAGCAGGTTTCACTGCTTCTCAGATATGACATTCACAAATGAAGAGTTTAAAACATATAATTTTTCCGCCTGATATATGATCTCTTTAAAAAAACCCGCACTGTACCACCGCACATTGTTTTTTTTTCAAACAATGAAGTAATTTGCTCGTTTGGATAACCACGGCACACGCTGAGCGTCATCCTTGTGAGTAACTAGTATGGGTATATATAACTTAGAGGACATTGTCCCAGTCTCAATTGTCTTTTTAGTTTTAGATGACCTTTGCTCCGTAATGTTCCGCGACTAGACCTTCGGACTTCATGTAATATTTGTTTTTACGCCATATTTTTAGTCTACAATAATTGGAGAAAATTGATTTGAATGCAATTCTCAAGACTGAAATATTATACAACAGCTCGATCAAAGTTCAACGGAAATGTTTAATGCGCATGCTCACAATGTAAGAGTACCCAGCACCATTTTATTTACAAAATTCTTTGTCTCTGCTTAACTTTATATGCATTGTTTATAATTGAATCACACGGTGAAGAGATGGGTTTATTTTTTCGTCTTGCAGCTTTCGTTGCACTATTAGGATTGACATTTCCTTTGCTGAGGAAATATATTGCTGGTGGAGTATGTACAAGTAAGGCAACAATGAAAGGAAAAACTGTTATTATAACAGGAGCAAACACAGGAATTGGTAAATCGACTGCGATTGATCTTGCTTCACGTGGGGCAAGAATTATCATGGCGTGTCGAAGTCTAGAGAGAGGTCAAGCTGCCTTGAATGATATTGTAAAACAAACGGGTAATAATGATATAATATTGAAGCATTTGGATCTCTCTTCCTTCAAGTCAGTGAGAAAATTTGCTGAAGAAATATACAGCAGTGAAGACAAAATCGATGTTTTGATAAATAATGCAGGTTTAACTAGTACCACTGAAAGACAAGTGAGCAAAGATGGTCTTGAATTAACAATGGCAGTGAATCATTTTGGACATTTCCTGTTGACAAATTTACTTCTAGATCTACTTCGTCGTTCAGCTCCTTCTCGTATCGTTGTCGTATCTTCAGGAGTTCATTATTCTATAACAAATACCAAATCGCACATAAAACTGGATGATTTGCAATTTGAGAAATCCTATAACAAATGGGAAGCCTATGGACAAAGCAAACTTGCTAATATTTTATTTACTCGTGAATTGGCTAAACGTTTAAAGGGAACCGGTGTTACTGCAAACTCCCTTCATCCTGGTGTTATTTTCACAGAACTTGGTCGCTACGCATTATCGGAGAACGTTAATAAATTCGTGAGTTTTATTTCACATGTACTATTTAAGACGCTTGAGGAGGGCGCACAGACGACAATACACCTTGCTGTGTCTGAAGACGTAGCAAATGTAACTGGAAAGTATTTTGTGGATTGTGAAGAGACAAAACCAGGTCATACTGCCGAAGATGACGATGGAGCCAAACGTACGGTGGCTCACAAGACGCAATAGCGCTTGCAGTGTCGGATGGTCTGACTATCATATTATCAGTTTGTAATCAGATATGTGTAATTCACTAATTGTGATTTTAACATGTGGTCGACTTGTCGTCGTATTTAACTGTTTCAACTGCGAAACATTTGAAATTACATTTGGAAAGGAATCGAAAGCAAGCTCTTGCATAATCCTGGCATAATTATGTTTTGTGCCAACTGTGGTGCACAATCACTTGACGAAGCTTCGTCACAAATGCGGTGTGCGTTTGGGAAGATTAACTGCCAAAATGTTCTGAAGCGTCGACGAGTAGCGTCTCTTCAAGCAGTTGCCCTTCGAGCTCTGCAAGTCCGTTAACTTCAACTTCAAGTACCCCAAAGCTGTTTATAACAAATACAGGACAGGCTAGAGCAATAATGTCCTTTCAAAGGACAACACATTAACCTTAATTTTAACCAGAATACGGGGAGCAATATCGTAAGCAACTTTGAAATAATTGATCACAGTGAAATCAGTGAATTTTGTTATGTACTCAGGAAGTTGGAACCATTAGAACTTTGAAAACAAATGCGATCAATTACGAGCAATTCCGAGTAAGCCGACACTGCAAGCGCCCGCAATCATATTTTGTGTGTGTATTTTTATTTTGCGTGTGTATTTTTATTTTGTGTGTGTATTAATATTTTTATTTTGTGTGGTGGCCCTTGTGAGCCACCGTACAAACGACTATGGGAACTTAGTGAAGACATCGTTCAATTATCTGCAAAAAATTGACGCAATTTTCATTTCATATACGACTCGTAACATTGTATAACGCAGACTAAAGCATTCGCTATATCTAGAGCAAATAGCATACAATTTTCGCTTATGATATCGCATCTCAACAAGCCGAGCAGAACTCGAAATTTTAATTTTAAACGATACTTACCTTGAAGTCTTCAGTCAGGAACAGGAACGAAAGAGTTACATGAGAAGTTGCGCATGCGCAACAGGTAAGTCTTCAACGTGGTTGATCGCTAGAAATGTTTAGGAGAGGTCACGAAGGATGAGGGTGACCTTAAAGCATTTCTTCTATAATTTAATTCAACAGGGCATGCATACATGTACGACTCCTTCGTTCCTGACTAATGATTTTTTTAAAAATAGATAGATCTAACAATTTTTGAGATTAACAATTATTTCATCACAAAATGTTTGAATCAACATGCACGTCCGAGCTCCACAACTCCAGCACATACTAAAGGTAACAAAAAAAAGGGAAAACGACACAATAATAATGATGTTCATTGATTGAAAAATGACAGCAGATAGAACAACCCACAAAAGAAGATATGATCCAATATATCAGCAAACTCTCGATAAATGGAGGGGTCAATATTAATATATTCATGTTCTGCTGTATCAATTTTTTATATGAAATCGATTCTTTCAGTCTGCTGATTAAAACATGGGTTTATACTAATACAGTAGTATTGTCTAACCTATTGTTGTTAAAAGCGATGTTTGATATAACTAACAGTAACTTACATTTTTGTCATTGCTTCCAAGGATGTATATATAACTTTTCACCATCTTCATTAAACTAATTGATCTTTCCTTTTTCACAACAGCGGTCGCGGCTATCAGAAACAACTTATGAAGCTTTAAAGCAAACTTGAAAAGACCATGCTTTTTAGCCATCTTAAGAGCAATACATCGTTGTAGCAATGGTACATATTATTGGTTGTGGCTCAATACCTTGTAACTGTCGCTCCTTATCTTTTTATCCGTGCTCTTTTAGTGCATATTTAAAGAAAACAAACAATACGCTGTGTAAAACTTAACTGAATTCTTTTAAGAATACCGACGGAAAACATTTAAAACTTTTTGCAAGTTTTAGATTGTTTCTGGTGTTTTCGGATATAGTACTTTAAAAAATGAGTTATATGTATTATTAAGACCATTTTTTTCTCCGTGAAAGTTCGTGAATTTGAAAAATTGAGAGCGGTGTAAATTGCATACGTTTGATGTCTCTACTGCAGCTGTTTCTGGTAGTTCATCAAGACGTTTGTGAGGTCTCCCTATTCTGTGCAGTCTTGAGAAATGAGAAATCGGATAGCCCCAATATTTCTCGCTGTTTCAGTTGCTGCTAGCACTTGGTCTTTTATCTCTTTATCAGCTTTGCGGATTCTCTGCATGAAGAAAATCATATGTTGTTTCCATTGCAATACATGCAAGTGCATAAGCAACGTCGACCATCTCTTTTTTGAGATGGTCAGCAAGTAGAATTTCGTCTTGTGCATTGCATTTTTTTGTAAGTGGGCTGGGCTTTGGTTCTTTTAGGTCATTCTTAATCCAATCCTTAATGTATAGGCATATTAATATACGGTTGTGAAAATTGTTCTACAATTATCAGAAACTCTGAGAAAGGCTTACTTTGCAAAGATGAATATCATCTTCTCTCATTAAAAGCTATACTTGATAAGCGTTTCAAGAGGCTCTGCAAGGTCGATAATTTGGGAAGGGGGGAGGGACATATTCATATATATTCGTAGTTTTTATTCAGTATTAATTAATCCATAATCTCAATTGCTTTAAATGGAAACTACTAAAGTAGAACTTGCATGTATGAATGTTGCCCCCCCCCCCAATTATTGATTTTGCGCGGCCCCAGCTTTCATTGAGCTTAGGTACTGCACCACCAGAAGGGGACTAGAGCCTCTCCCCCCAGAGATATAGTTATGCCATAGTTATACTGACTGTATTGGTAAATGTAAGATGCAGTAAATTGAGTTAATTTAAGCCACTACCACGCATCCCATAACATACGCTGTATCATTTTTCCAAAAATTATGTAAAAACAAAAATATTGTAACTATCAGTACATTTTTTGTAAGCTACTGCAAGAACTGCGGAAGTATAAAGATTTAATATTCATTGCGTAATCAAGGAGCATGTGATAAATCTTCACTACACTTGTTAATTATACTATTGTTTACTGAAGAAATAAATTCTTTTGTGTACTACAATATAAAATAATTTAAGAAGATATTGTACCGCATGCAAAAAAGTAAAATGTGTTGCGGTGGAGAAAATTGGTTTGAATGCAATTCTCAAGACTGAAATATTATACAAACAGCTCGATCAAAGTTCAACGGAATTGTGTAATGCGCATGCTCACAATGTAAGAATATCCAGCATCATTTTATTTACAAAATTCTTTGTCTCTGCTTAACTTTATATGCATTGTTTATAATTGAATCACATGGTGAAGAGATGGGTTTATTTTTTCGTCTTGCAGCGTTCGTAGCATTATTAGGATTGACATTTCCTTTGTTGAGGAAATATATTGCTGGTGGAGTATGTACAAGTAAGGCAACAATGAAAGGAAAAACTGTTATTATAACAGGAGCAAATACAGGAATTGGTAAATCGACTGCGATTGATCTTGCTTCACGTGGGGCAAGAATTATCATGGCGTGTCGAAGTCTAGAGAGAGGTCAAGCTGCCTTGAATGATATTGTAAAACAAACGGGTAATAATGATATAATATTAAAGCATTTGGATCTCTCTTCCTTCAAGTCAGTGAGAAAATTTGCTCAAAAAATATACAGCAGTGAAGACAAAATCGATGTTTTGATAAATAATGCAGGTTTAGTTAGTACCACTGAAAGACAAGTGAGCAAAGATGGTCTTGAATTGACAATGGCAGTGAATCATTTTGGACATTTCCTGTTGACAAATTTACTTCTAGATCTACTTCGTCGTTCAGCTCCTTCTCGTATCGTTGTCGTATCTTCAATAGCTCATTATTCTATTGCATATACCAAATCGCACATAAAACTGGATGATTTGCAATTTGAGAAATCCTATAACAAATGGGAAGCCTATGGACAAAGCAAACTTGCTAATATTTTATTTACTCGTGAATTGGCTAAACGTTTAAAGGGAACCGGTGTTACTGCAAACTCCCTTCATCCTGGTATTATTTTCACAGAAATTGGTCGCTACGCATTATCGGAGAACGTTAATAAATTCTTGAATTTCATTTCAAATGTACTATTTAAGACGCTTGAGGAGGGCGCACAGACGACAATACATCTTGCTGTGTCTGAAGACGTAGCAAATGTTACTGGAAAGTATTTTGTGGATTGTGAAGAAACAAAACCAGCTCATACAGCAGAAGACGACGATGGAGCCAAACGACTATGGGAAATTAGTGAAGAGATCGTTCAATTATCTGCAAAAAATTGAAGCAATTTTCAATTCATTTACGACTCGTAACATTGTACAACGCAGACTAAAGCATTCATTATATCTAGAGCAAATAGCATACAATTTTCGCTTATGATATCGCATCTCAACAAGCGGGACAGAACTCGAAATTTTAATTTTAAACGATACTTACCTTGAAGTCCTCAGTCAGGAACAGGAACGAAAGAGTTACATGAGAAGTTGCGCATGCGCAACAGGTAAGTCTTTAACGTGGATGATCGCGAGAAATGTTTAGGAGAGGTCACGAAGGATGAGGGTGACCTTAAAGCATTTCTTCTATAATTTAATTCAATAGGGCATGCATACATGTACGACTCCTTCGTTCCTGACTAATGATTTTTTTAAAAATAGACAGATCTAACAATTTTTGAGATTAACAATTATTTCATCACAAAATGTTTGAATCAACATCCACGTCTGAACTCCACAAGTCTAGCACGTACTAAAGGTAACAAAAAAAAGGGAAAACGACACAATAATAATGATGTTCATTGATTGAAAAATGACAGCAGATAGAACAACCCACAAAAGAAGATATGATCCAATATATCAGCAAACTCTCGATAAATGGAGGGGTCAATATTAATATATTCATGTTGTGCTGTATCAAGTTTTTATATGAAATCGATTCTTTCAGTCTGCTGATTAAAACATGGGTTTATACTAATACAGTAGTATTGTCTAACCTATTGTTGTTAAAAGCGATGTTTGATATAACTAGCAGTAACTTACATTTTTGTCATTGCTTCCAAGCATGCATATATAACTTTTCACCGTCTTCATTAAACTAATTGATCTTTCCTTTTTCACAACATCTGTCGCGGCTATCAGAAACAATTTATAAACCTTTAAAGCAAACTTGAAAAGACCACTGTTTTTAGCCATCTTAAGAGCAATACATCGTTGTAGCAATGGTACATATTATTGGTTGTGGCTCAATACCTTGTAACTGTCGCTCCTTATCTTTTTATCCGTGCTCTTTTAGTGCATGTTTAAAGAAAACAAACAATACGTTGTGTAATACTTAACTGGATTCTTTTGAGAATACCGACGGGAAAGATTTAAAACTTTTTGTAAGTTTTAGATTGTTCCTGTGTTTTCGGATATAATACCTTAAAAATGCGTTATACGTATTATTAAGACCATTTGTTTCTCCGTTAGAGTTGAGCACATTTGATTTATGAATTTGAAAATTCAGAGCGGTGTAAATTGCATACGTTTGATGTCTCTACTGCAGCTGTTTCTTGTAGCTTATCAAGGCGTTTGGGAGATCTCCCTATTCTTTGCAGTCTTGAGAAATCACAAATTGGATTAGCCCCAATATTTCTCGCTATTTCAGTTGCTGCTAGCACTTGGTCTTTTATCTCTTTATCAGCTTTGCGGATTCTCTGCATGAAGGCAATCATATGTTGATTCCATTGCAATATGTGCAAGTGCATAAGCAACGTCGACCATCTCTTTTTTTAAATAGTCAGCAAGTAGAATTTCGTCTTGTATATTAAATTTTTTAGAAATATTACTCCACAAATGAAGTCAATGTCAACAATTTATGTTAATCAGACTGGCTGCTTTGGTCTTTTGATCTGGATCTCCAGCTTCAGCAATAGCATCAAGAGCCAATGAAATTCCCTCTACACTTCTCAAAACTGCCTCCACTGATTTGCATCGGGCTGTCCATCTTTCTTTGCACAGGTTTCGATCTTTTAAATGATTATTTCTTTTTGGGGTTGCGGTGAAGAGGACGAAAGTTTTCTCCAGAGCAGCAAATACTTTGCAAACTAGTGGGGAAGCTAAACAAACATGTTCAGCCACTATGTTAACTCCACGTTAAGTACCTTTTTGTGTAAAGAATTTTTCTCTCTAATATTTCATTCAGCTCTTATTGTGCCCATTGTACCTTCCTGTGTGCACCATTATACCTTCCTGAGTTCACCATTATACCTTCCTGAGTTCACCATTATACCTTCCTGTGTGCACCATTATACCTTCCTGTGTGCACCATTATACCTTCCTGTGTGCACCATTATACCTTCCTGTGTGCACCATCATACCTTCCTGTGTGCACCATTCACCTTCCTGTTTGCACCACTATATCTTCTTGTGTGCACCATTATACCTTCCTGTGTGCACCATCATACCTTCCTGTGTGCACCATTCACCTTCCTGTTTGCACCACTATATCTTCTTGTGTGTACCATTATACTTTCCTGTGTGCACCATCATATCTTCCTGTGTGCACCATTATACCTTCCTGTGTGCACCATCATACCTTCCTGTGTGCACCATTCACCTTCCTGTTTGCACCACTATATCTTCTTGTGTGCACCATTATACCTTCCTGTGTGCACCATCATACCTTCCTGTGTGCACCATCATACCTTCCTGTGTGCACCATTCACCTTCCTGTTTGCACCATTATATCTTCTTGTGTGCACCATTATACCTTCCTGTGTGCACCATTATACGTTCCTGTTATACCTTCCTGTGTGCACCATTATACCTTCCTGTGTGCCATTATACATTCCTGTGTGCACATGTCACACCTTCCTGATACTGGTAGTAGAGTCATGGGTTTGAAAAATTACACATGTTAGCGTTATGTCCTAATGCTTCAGACACTTGACAATGTCCGCTTCTTGTCCATCTCCAGTCTCAATTATACTGGCAAGTGACAATTCATTCTTTTATCAAACAATAGTCAGCACATCAATGTAGTAGACCGAAACAAAATAGCTCATCACTGTGGCTAACATCATGTGTAATGTTTGCTATAAACGAACAGAAACCAGAATCTTTTACGCGAGCGATAATTTGACCTCTTACTTCGTTAATAAAGAGCCAATATTTCCTTTTAATGATATGAGGCACTTAAAGAATATATTGAATTCGCATAAAAACGTCAAGAATACGAAGTCATATAAAAGAAAGAGTCTTGAAAAAAATAGATGTCGAGTAATTGAAGCAATCCTAATCAATTTTCCTTTTTTTATTTTCTCTTATTTGTTTCCCTTTTTGATTTTGAAGATTTTTACCTGATTCATTAGCCTTATGTTTTTATTTACTTTCAATTTACAAAAGGTCCTTATTGGAGGGGTGTCCCAACCACACAAGCGGCCACAAAAAAATTTGCTCTGCACTAAATGCGCATTATCGATAGATGTTTCTGGAAAGTATATTGTCGATTATGAAAAGACAAAACCAGCTCATACAGCAGAAGATGACGATGGAGCCAAACGACTGTGGGAAACTAGCAAAGAAATTGTTCAATTATCTGCACAAAAATGAAACAATTTTATTTCAAAGCAAAAGCTGTAGTTCTTAGCAATTTACAATGTTATCTGGTAAGTGTGACATGATATCTCTACAGTTGACTGGTTTCTTGACTTCTAAGAATAAATATCCACTCAATCTTGAGGAAGGATGATGTTAACGTAGGATGACAACATTAACATAGGACAACATTAACGTATGTAGGACGACAAAAACATACCACCATCAAGTGTCGTCTAACTATTTACCCAAAACCATTAATATGAGAAATTCAATGAAGATGTCTACAAGCTAAAATAGACTTTCTCATCCATAATCTGCTTACGTGACTAATAATTTTTGCATATCTTAGAAACGCAGTATATTTCTATGCATTGCATACTATAGCAAGGTCAAAAATTGCCAAGCTAAAATGCAGTTGATCTTTTCAGCTGTATTACTTTGTTTTGAACTGACGATCCTAACTTTAAATCCAGTGCCAACAGTACTTGGAGCTAACCATCGTAATTTATATAGAATGTTGACAGCTAAAAACCTTCCACTTTGTCGTTTGTAATTGATTTGTGATTCGTGGTGGCAATAATTCAAAGATTCATGTAAATGTGCAAAGTTGAATTTTGTTGCGTAATCAGGGAGGATGTTGTTCATTAACCTTTACTCTACTAAAGTAAATGGTTTGAACCCGGGAGTATCGTTACATGTTTGTAAATGATGATCGTCCAGGTTGGTATAGTCCTGAGAAGGACTGTTTTTGTTGTTGTTGACTGACGTTTCTACAACCTTAGCGGTAGTCATCTTCAGAGTCAAAGATGAGTCATTTGACTCTGAAGATGACTACCGCTAAGGTTGTCGAAACGTCAGTCAACAACAACAAAAACAGTCCTTCTCAGGACTTTACTCAACTATAAATAAAAATATTTTTTTGGCATTTACTTCACTGTTGGAAGTATAAAGTGTACGTTCAGTCTGTCATACAAACGTCTTCGAGGTTTTCATAAGCCATTGCAAACAAGAAAAACCACTTTTATTTCTTTTATAAAATAACAATAGGGCGAAAAATACAAACTTAAAACAAACGTTTTAATTTTTCTTTTAAAATATATTAATGTTTAATTTGCAATTAATTGATTGATTTGACGCGTTTTTTGTAATAGTCACATGTGATACAAACAGCTCGATCAAAGTTCAACGGACATAATACGTATACTCACAAGTGTTCCACAAGAAAAAACATTTTAAACATAGAATTTAAAATCTTTGTTAACTGTTTGATGAATCACAAGGTGAAGAGATGGGTTTATTTTTTCGTCTTGCAGCTTTCGTTGCATTATTAGGATTGACATTTCCTTTGCTGAGGAAATATATTGCTGGTGGAGTATGTACAAGTAAGGCAACAATGAAAGGAAAAACTGTTATTATAACAGGAGCAAACGCAGGAATTGGTAAATCGACTGCGATTGATCTTGCTTCACGTGGGGCAAGAATTATCATGGCGTGTCGAAGTCTAGAGAGAGGTCAAGCTGCCTTGAATGATATTGTAAAACAAACTGGTAATAATGATATAATATTGAAGCATTTGGATCTCTCTTCCTTCAAGTCAGTGAGAAAATTTGCTGAAGAAATATACAGCAGTGAAGAGAAAATCGATGTTTTGATAAATAATGCTGGAACAGTTAGTACAGTTGAGAGAAAACTCAGTGAAGATGGTCTTGAATTAACAATGGCAGTGAATCATTTTGGACATTTCCTGTTGACAAATTTACTTCTAGATCTACTTCGTCGTTCAGCTCCTTCTCGTATCGTTGTCGTATCTTCATCGTATCATTATTCCTTTATTACTACACGATCATTGATAAAATTGGATGATTTGCAATTTGAAAAATCCTATACAAACTTGGAAGCCTATGGACAAAGCAAACTTGCTAATATTTTATTTACTCGTGAATTGGCTAAACGTTTAAAGGGAACTGGTGTTATTGCAAACTCCCTTCATCCTGGTGTTTTTAGCACTGAAATTGGTCGCGATGCATTTCCACAGAACTTTAATAAATTTGTAAAATTTATTTCACATGTAGTAATGAAGACGCTTGAGGAGGGAGCGCAGACAACAATACACCTTGCTGTGTCTGAAGACGTAGAAAATGTTACTGGAAAGTATTTTGTGGATTGTGAAGAGACAAAACCAGCTCATACAGCAGAAGACGATGATGGAGCTAAACGACTGTGGGAACTTAGCGAAAAAATTGTTCAACTATCTACACAAGAATAAAACAATCTTATTTCAAAACAAAAGCTGCAATGCTCATCAATTTACAATGTTAGTTTATTTGGTTAGCTTAATAGAATGTAACATGATATCTCTACAGATAGCAGGTTTCACGGCTCTTCAGATATGACATTCACAAATGAAGAGTTTAAAACATATAATTTTTCTGCTTGATATATGATCTCTTTAAAAAAACCCGCACTGTACCACCGTACATTGTTTTTTTTTTGAAACAATGAAGTAATTTGCTCGGTTTTGATAACCACGGCACACGCTGAGCGTCATGCCCATATATATATATATACTAGTTACGCGCATGAGCGTAACTAGTATGGGTATATATAACTTAGAGGACATTGTCCCAGTCTCAATTGCCTTTTTAGTTTTAGATGACCTTTGCTCCGTAATGTTCCGCGACTAGACCTTCGGACTTCATGTAATATTTGTTTTTACGCCATATTTTTAGTCTACAATAATTAGAGAAAATTGATTTGAATGCAATTCTCAAGACTGAAATATTATACTACAGCTCGATCAAAGTTCAACGGAAATGTTTAATGCGCATGCTCACAATGTAAGAGTACCCAGCACCATTTTATTTACAAAATTCTTTGTCTCTGCTTAACTTTATATGCATTGTTTATAATTGAATCACACGGTGAAGAGATGGGTATATTTTTTCGTCTTGCAGCTTTCGTTGCACTATTAGGATTTACATTTCCTTTGCTGAGGAAATATATTGCTGGTGGAGTATGTACAAGTAAGGCAACAATGAAAGGAAAAACTGTTATTATAACTGGAGCAAATACAGGAATTGGTAAATCGACTGCGATTAATCTTGCTTCACGTGGGGCAAGAATTATCATGGCGTGTCGAAGTCTAGAGAGAGTCAAGCTGCCTTGAATGATATTGTAAAACAAACTGGTAATAATGATATAATATTAAAGCATTTGGATCTCTCTTCCTTCAAGTCAGTGAGAAAATTTGCTGAAGAAATATACAGCAGTGAGAACAAAATCGATGTTTTGATAAATAATGCAGGCTTAGTTAGTACCACTGAAAGACAAGTGAGCAAAGATGGTCTTGAATTAACAATGGCAGTGAATCATTTTGGACATTTCCTGTTGACAAATTTACTTCTAGATCTACTTCGTCGTTCAGCCCTTCTCGTATCGTTGTCGTATCTTCCGGAGCTCATTATTCTATTGCAAATACCAAATCGCACATAAAACTGGATGATTTGCAATTTGAGAAGTCCTATAACGAATGGGAAGCCTATGGACAAAGCAAACTTGCTAATATTTTATTTACTCGTGAATTGGCTAAACGTTTAAAGGGAACCGGTGTTACTGCAAACTCTCTTCATCCTGGCGTTATTTTCACAGAACTTAGTCGCTACGCATTATCGGAGAACGTTAATAAATTCTTGAATTTTATTTCACCTGTAGTAATGAAGACGCTTGAGGAGGGCGCGCAGACGACAATACACCTTGCTGTGTCTGAAGACGTAGCAAATGTAACTGGAAAGTATTTTGTGGATTGTGAAGAGACAAAACCAGCTCATACAGCAGAAGACGATGATGGAGCCAAACGACTGTGGGAAATTAGTGAAGAAATTGTTCAACTATCTGCACAAAAATAAAACAATTTTATTTAAAAAAAAGCTGTACTTCTCAGCAATTTACAACGTTATCTTGTTGGTTTATTAAAGTGTGACATGATATCGCTACAATTGGCTGGTTTCTTGACTTCTATAATTAAATATCCACTCTATCTTGAACAAGGATGATGTAAACGTAGGATGACAACATTAACATAGGACAACATTAACGTATGTAGGACGACAAAAACATACCACCATCAAGTGTCGTCTAACTATTTACCCAAAACCATTAATATGAGAAATTCAATGAAGATGTCTACAAGCCAAAATAGACTTTCTCATCCATACTCTGCTTACGTGACTAATGCTTTTTGCATATCTTAGAAACGCAGTATATTTCTATGCATTGCATACTATAGCAAGGTGAAGAATTGCCAAACTAAAATGCAGTTGATCTTTTCAGCTGTATTACTTTGTTTTGAACTGACGATCCTAACTTTAAATCCAGTGCCAACAGTACTTGGAGGTAACCATCGTAATTTATATAGAATGTTGACAGCTAGAAACCTTCCACTTTGTCGTTTGTAATTGATTTGTGATTCGTGGTGGCAATGATTCAATGATTCATGTAAATGTGCAAAGTTGAATTTTGTTGCGTAATCAGGGAGCATGTAGTTCATTAACCTTTACTCTACTAAAGTAAATGGTTTGAACCCGGGAGTATCGTTACATGTTTGTAAATGATGATCGTCCAGGCTGGTATAGTCCTGAGAAGGACTGTTTTTGTTGTTGTTGACTGACGTTTCTACAACCTTAGCGGTAGTCATCTTCAGAGTCAAAGATGAGTCATTTGACTCTGAAGATGACTACCGCTAAGGTTGTCGAAACGTCAGTCAACAATAACAATCAGTCCTCAGACTTTACTCAACTATAAATAAAAATATTTTTTTGGCATTTACTTCACTGTTGGAAGTATAAAGTGTACGTTCAGTCTGTCATACAAACGTCTTCGAGGTTTTCATAAGCCATTGCAAACAAGAAAAACCACTTTTATCTCTTTTATAAAATAACAATAGGGCGAAAAATACAAACTTAAAACAAACGTTTTAATTTTTCTTTTAAAATATATTAATGTTTAATTTGCAATTAATTGATTGATTTGACGCGTTTTTTGTAATAGTCACATGTGATACAAACAGCTCGATCAAAGTTCAACGGACATAATACGTATACTCACAAGTGTTCCACAAGAAAAAACATTTTAAACATAGAATTTAAAATCTTTGTTAACTGTTTGATGAATCACAAGGTGAAGAGATGGGTTTATTTTTTCGTCTTGCAGCTTTCGTTGCATTATTAGGATTGACATTTCCTTTGCTGAGGAAATATATTGCTGGTGGAGTATGTACAAGTAAGGCAACAATGAAAGGAAAAACTGTTATTATAACAGGAGCAAACGCAGGAATTGGTAAATCGACTGCGATTGATCTTGCTTCACGTGGGGCAAGAATTATCATGGCGTGTCGAAGTCTAGAGAGAGTCAAGCTGCCTTGAATGATATTGTAAAACAAACTGGTAATAATGATATAATATTGAAGCATTTGGATCTCTCTTCCTTCAAGTCAGTGAGAAAATTTGCTGAAGAAATATACAGCAGTGAAGAGAAAATCGATGTTTTGATAAATAATGCTGGAACAGTTAGTACAGTTGAGAGAAAACTCAGTGAAGATGGTCTTGAATTAACAATGGCAGTGAATCATTTTGGACATTTCCTGTTGACAAATTTACTTCTAGATCTACTTCGTCGTTCAGCTCCTTCTCGTATCGTTGTCGTATCTTCATCGTATCATTATTCCTTTATTACTACACGATCATTGATAAAATTGGATGATTTGCAATTTGAAAAATCCTATACAAACTTGGAAGCCTATGGACAAAGCAAACTTGCTAATATTTTATTTACTCGTGAATTGGCTAAACGTTTAAAGGGAACTGGTGTTATTGCAAACTCCCTTCATCCTGGTGTTTTTAGCACTGAAATTGGTCGCGATGCATTTCCACAGAACTTTAATAAATTTGTAAAATTTATTTCACATGTAGTAATGAAGACGCTTGAGGAGGGAGCGCAGACAACAATACACCTTGCTGTGTCTGAAGACGTAGAAAATGTTACTGGAAAGTATTTTGTGGATTGTGAAGAGACAAAACCAGCTCATACAGCAGAAGACGATGATGGAGCTAAACGACTGTGGGAACTTAGCGAAAAAATTGTTCAACTATCTACACAAGAATAAAACAATCTTATTTCAAAACAAAAGCTGCAATGCTCATCAATTTACAATGTTAGTTTATTTGGTTAGCTTAATAGAATGTAACATGATATCTCTACAGATAGCAGGTTTCACGGCTCTTCAGATATGACATTCACAAATGAAGAGTTTAAAACATATAATTTTTCTGCTTGATATATGATCTCTTTAAAAAAACCCGCACTGTACCACCGTACATTGTTTTTTTTTTGAAACAATGAAGTAATTTGCTCGGTTTTGATAACCACGGCACACGCTGAGCGTCATGCCCATATATATATATACCCATACTAGTTACGCGCATGAGCGTAACTAGTATGGGTATATATAACTTAGAGGACATTGTCCCAGTCTCAATTGCCTTTTTAGTTTTAGATGACCTTTGCTCCGTAATGTTCCGCGACTAGACCTTCGGACTTCATGTAATATTTGTTTTTACGCCATATTTTTAGTCTACAATAATTAGAGAAAATTGATTTGAATGCAATTCTCAAGACTGAAATATTATACTACAGCTCGATCAAAGTTCAACGGAAATGTTTAATGCGCATGCTCACAATGTAAGAGTACCCAGCACCATTTTATTTACAAAATTCTTTGTCTCTGCTTAACTTTATATGCATTGTTTATAATTGAATCACACGGTGAAGAGATGGGTATATTTTTTCGTCTTGCAGCTTTCGTTGCACTATTAGGATTTACATTTCCTTTGCTGAGGAAATATATTGCTGGTGGAGTATGTACAAGTAAGGCAACAATGAAAGGAAAAACTGTTATTATAACTGGAGCAAATACAGGAATTGGTAAATCGACTGCGATTAATCTTGCTTCACGTGGGGCAAGAATTATCATGGCGTGTCGAAGTCTAGAGAGAGGTCAAGCTGCCTTGAATGATATTGTAAAACAAACTGGTAATAATGATATAATATTAAAGCATTTGGATCTCTCTTCCTTCAAGTCAGTGAGAAAATTTGCTGAAGAAATATACAGCAGTGAGAACAAAATCGATGTTTTGATAAATAATGCAGGCTTAGTTAGTACCACTGAAAGACAAGTGAGCAAAGATGGTCTTGAATTAACAATGGCAGTGAATCATTTTGGACATTTCCTGTTGACAAATTTACTTCTAGATCTACTTCGTCGTTCAGCCCCTTCTCGTATCGTTGTCGTATCTTCCGGAGCTCATTATTCTATTGCAAATACCAAATCGCACATAAAACTGGATGATTTGCAATTTGAGAAGTCCTATAACGAATGGGAAGCCTATGGACAAAGCAAACTTGCTAATATTTTATTTACTCGTGAATTGGCTAAACGTTTAAAGGGAACCGGTGTTACTGCAAACTCTCTTCATCCTGGCGTTATTTTCACAGAACTTAGTCGCTACGCATTATCGGAGAACGTTAATAAATTCTTGAATTTTATTTCACCTGTAGTAATGAAGACGCTTGAGGAGGGCGCGCAGACGACAATACACCTTGCTGTGTCTGAAGACGTAGCAAATGTAACTGGAAAGTATTTTGTGGATTGTGAAGAGACAAAACCAGCTCATACAGCAGAAGACGATGATGGAGCCAAACGACTGTGGGAAATTAGTGAAGAAATTGTTCAACTATCTGCACAAAAATAAAACAATTTTATTTAAAAACAAAAGCTGTACTTCTCAGCAATTTACAACGTTATCTTGTTGGTTTATTAAAGTGTGACATGATATCGCTACAATTGGCTGGTTTCTTGACTTCTATAATTAAATATCCACTCTATCTTGAACAAGGATGATGTAAACGTAGGATGACAACATTAACATAGGACAACATTAACGTATGTAGGACGACAAAAACATACCACCATCAAGTGTCGTCTAACTATTTACCCAAAACCATTAATATGAGAAATTCAATGAAGATGTCTACAAGCCAAAATAGACTTTCTCATCCATACTCTGCTTACGTGACTAATGCTTTTTGCATATCTTAGAAACGCAGTATATTTCTATGCATTGCATACTATAGCAAGGTGAAGAATTGCCAAACTAAAATGCAGTTGATCTTTTCAGCTGTATTACTTTGTTTTGAACTGACGATCCTAACTTTAAATCCAGTGCCAACAGTACTTGGAGGTAACCATCGTAATTTATATAGAATGTTGACAGCTAGAAACCTTCCACTTTGTCGTTTGTAATTGATTTGTGATTCGTGGTGGCAATGATTCAATGATTCATGTAAATGTGCAAAGTTGAATTTTGTTGCGTAATCAGGGAGCATGTAGTTCATTAACCTTTACTCTACTAAAGTAAATGGTTTGAACCCGGGAGTATCGTTACATGTTTGTAAATGATGATCGTCCAGGCTGGTATAGTCCTGAGAAGGACTGTTTTTGTTGTTGTTGACTGACGTTTCGACAACCTTAGCGGTAGTCATCTTCAGAGTCAAAGATGAGTCATTTGACTCTGAAGATGACTACCATAAGATCGTCAATCAACAAAATCCTTCTCAGACTTTCTCTATAAATAAAAATATTTTTTGGCATTTACTTGACTGTTGGAAGAATGAAGTGTACGTTCAGTCTGTCATACAAACGTCTTCGAGGTTTTCATAAGCCATTGCAAACAAGAAAAACCACTTTTATTTCTTTTATAAAATAACAATAGCGCGAAAAAGACAAACTTAAAACAAACGTTTTCATTTTTCTTTTAAAATATATTAATGTTTAATTTGCAATTAATTGATTGATTTGACGCGTTTTTTGTAATAGTCACATGTGATACAAACAGCTCGATCAAAGTTCAACGGACATAATACGCATGCTCACAAGTGTTCCACAATAAAAAACATTTCAAGCGTAGAATTTAAAATCTTTGTTAACTGTTTGATGAATCTGTTAGACTCTGCTTAAATTTATATGCATTGTTTATAATTGAATCACACGGTGAACAGATGGGTTTATTTTTTCGTCTTGCAGCTTTCGTTGCACTATTAGGATTGACATTTCCTTTGCTGAGGAAATATATTGCTGGTGGAGTATGTACAAGTAAGGCAACAATGAAAGGAAAAACTGTTATTATAACAGGAACAAACGCAGGAATTGGTAAATCGACTGCGATTGATCTTGCTTCACGTGGGGCAAGAATTATCATGGCGTGTCGAAGTCTAGAGAGAGGTGAAGCTGCCTTGAATGATATTGTAAAACAAACGGGTAATAATGATATAATATTGAAGCATTTGGATCTCTCTTCCTTCAAGTCAGTGAGAAAATTTGCTGAAGAAATATACAGCAGTGAAGACAAAATCGATGTTTTGATAAATAATGCTGGAACAGTTAGTACAGTTGAGAGAAAAGTCAGTGAAGATGGTCTTGAATTGACAATGGCAGTGAATCATTTTGGACATTTCCTGTTGACAAATTTACTTCTAGATCTACTTCGTCGTTCAGCTCCTTCTCGTATCGTTGTCGTATCTTCAATAGCTCATTATTCCTTTATTACTACACGATCATTGATAAAATTGGATGATTTGCAATTTGAAAAATTCTATACAAACTTGGAAGCCTATGGACAAAGCAAACTTGCTAATATTTTATTTACTCGTGAATTGGCTAAACGTTTAAAGGGAACCGGTGTTACTGCAAACTCCCTTCACCCTGGCGTTATTGGCACTGAGATTGCTCGCGATGCATTTTCAGAGAACTATAATAAATTTGTAAAATTTATTTCACATGTACTACTTAAGACGCTTGAGGAGGGCGCGCAGACGACAATACACCTTGCTGTGTCTGAAGACGTAGCAAATGTTACTGGAAAGTATTTTGTGGATTGTGAAGAGACAAAACCAGCTCATACAGCAGAAGACGACGATGGAGCCAAACGACTGTGGGAAATTAGCGAAAAAATTGTTCAATTATCTACACAAAAATAAAACAATCTTATTTCAAAACAAAAGCTGTTGTGCTCATCAATTTACAATGATAGTTTATTTGGTTAGCTTAATGGAATGTAACATGATATCTCTACAGATAGCAGGTTTCACGGCTCTTCAGATATGACATTCACAAGTGAAGAGTTTAAAACATATAATTTTTCCTCTTGATTTATGATCTCTTTAAAAAAACCCGCACTGTACCACCGTACATTGTTTTTATTTCAAACAATGAAGTAATTTTCTCGGTTTTGATAACCACGGCACACGCAGAGTGTCATTCTTTTGAGTAACTAGTATGGGTACTTATAACTTAGAGGACATTGTCCCAGTCTCAATTGTCTTCTTAGTTTTAGATGACCTTTGCTCCGTAATGTTGCGCGACTAGACCCTTAGACTTCATGTAATGTTTGTATTTACGCCATATTGTTTAGTCCACAATAATCCACACTGAGATTTGTCCTTTTAAATAATAAAATCGACTTTAGTTTACAATTTTGACTATCTTATTGAGCAACAACTCACTGTCAGCTGAACCTCTACTTTTATTTATAACAAATCATTTCGTGACACAGGATACTAGTTATTTTGAGCTATAATGACAAATTGGAAACTTCTTCTAGCTCAATAGGAAGAATTACGTCTACATTTATCAATGACAAAAAAAACAACGTAAATTACAGTGTTATTATACGGTGCGCGTTATCTCAAGCAGCAAATTTTTTATTAACGATTTTACAATAACAAATTACCAAGCAACATTGGAGTACAAATAAAGATTTCCAAACTGCAAAAAAGTTTTGTTTATTTTCCACGAAAATTAATTGTTCTTAAAAATTTATTAGCATTTCACCAATTTCAACTTTTCTTCATTTCTTAACTACAATGAAACTAATATCCCTACATATAGTGGCAACCGATTGGCAGGCTATCTCGTTAATGAAATTTTCAAACGTGGAATTGCTTGTCAAAGGGTATGAAAATATTTCAGAGAGGAAAGGGTATTTACTACATTATGCACGACAATATTCTATGGAAACAAGACTACATTGAAAAAAAAGAAAATTTAATAAATATAACTGTCAGTTTGAATCTATTGGTGTCACCGTGTAAGCTAGGATCTTTTGTTTCTATTTTTCTTAATGCATTCTAGTTTATTGATTAACCCTTCATTTTACTGACTGCGATACGCTTCCAATAAAGCTTTAATTATGCTGAAACAAGTGGAAAATACGTCAACTTGCGACTAAAAACATGCACAATGCCATGCAAAATTCATGAATTCACTGAACCATTATTCAATATTGTGACTATGGATTTGCCAGGCGTAGAAAAAATTCTTGATATAAATACTATTGCCCAACATAAAACGTAAGACGGAACATAGGACGAAACGTTACTATTAATAAAATTTAATATCAGTGGCCTTGTTGAACCATAAGTAGGAGTCAACTGTATTTACTTATACGGATTTCAAATTAACTAGCTTGCTCGATAACAAAAAATTAGAGAAATTATCCGCACAAGAACAGTGACCAATTGCTCGAGTTCATTGTCACCAAAACAACAAATTGGATGTGCTTGCACTTCTTTTCTTCATTGCATAAAAAAATGTTTACTGTGTTTTCACAGGCTTATGCAAACCGAGGAGATCTTTGGGAGAACTCGAGAGCTCATCAGTGCATGCCCGAGACTCAAGGGTGAGGGTTGCATCTGCTCGAGTGTTTCCACAAACGTCTCTGTTACTGTATTCTTTCTGAAATTTATTGCTTAACGCAGTTAACTGCAGTAAGTATAATATGCAGATGAACTGTCGTACAAACAAAATTTCTTGTTTCTTTCTCAAATATTGAGTTAAACATGAGTCTTCTATTCGGAGTATGCTTCATATTATACAACTAAGAAAATACACAATTCAACACTCATATCAGTGGAGTATGGCACAAATAGCTCGATCAAAGTTCAACCGTACGGACATACTACGCATGATCACAAGTGTTCGCACCAAACTGCAGTACCACTAAACAAAAACCCAAGCAATTTTACATAATACTGAGAGATTCTCGGTTTAGTTTATTATTTGACGAACCACATGGTGAAGAGATGGGTTTATTTTTTCGTCTTGCAGCGTTTGTAGCACTATTAGGATTTACATTTCCTTTGCTGAGGAAATATATTGCTGGTGGAGTATGTACAAGTAAGGCAACAATGAAAGGAAAAACTATTATTATAACAGGAGCAAATACAGGAATTGGTAAATCAACTGCGATTGATCTTGCTTCACGCGGGGCAAGAATTATTATGGCGTGTCGAAGTCTAGAGAGAGGTGAAGCTGCCTTAAATGATATTGTAAAACAAACGGGTAATAATGATATAATATTGAAGCATTTGGATCTCTCTTCCTTCAAGTCAGTGAGAAAATTTGCTGAAGAAATATACAGCAGTGAAGACAAAATCGATGTTTTGATAAATAATGCAGGTTTAGTTAGTACCACTGAAAGACAAGTGAGCAAAGATGGTCTTGAATTAACAATGGCAGTGAATCATTTTGGACATTTCCTGTTGACAAATTTACTTCTAGATCTACTTCGTCGTTCAGCTCCTTCTCGTATCGTTGTCGTATCTTCGCAAGCATATTATCATATTTTTTCAACAAAATCCTCGATAAAACTGGATGATTTGCAATTTGAAAAGTCTTATTACAACTGGGAAGCCTATGGACAAAGCAAACTTGCTAATATTTTATTTACTCGTGAATTGGCTAAACGTTTAAAGGGAACCGGTGTTACTGCAAACTCACTTCATCCTGGCACCATTTATACGGAAATTGGTCGCAATGCCTTCACAAGAACCTTAGACAAATTCTTGAATTTTATTTCAAATGTGCTGTTGAAGACGCTTGAGGAGGGCGCGCAGACGACAATACACCTTGCTGTGTCTGAAGACGTAGCAAATGTTACTGGAAAGTATTTTGTGGATTGTGAAGAGGTAAAACCAGCATATACAGCGGAAGACGACGATGGAGCCAAACGACTGTGGGAAATTAGCGAGGAAATTGTTCAGTTGTCTTCACAAAAATTTAATGTAGATCTTTGATAATCTGTCATGCTCGATTTAACTGAAAAACAATCTATTTATAATCCTTGACACACGTCAATTTTATAAATAAAAAATATAATCAGATAAATAAGACACCTTTCCTAAGTAAATTCTCACAATCAAGAGTTTTACCATTATGTCCGTGATCTGACGACCAAATTATTGTTTATACTTTATACTTTATCATTCATGCTCATTCGACATGTTTAACGACTTGTAAAATATTTTAATACCAAACCATTCAATTTTTGCTGCATAGATACAGCATTTCTAGTAGATATTCCTAAAATATTCTTTACCCCGCCGCATTTTTACTGATCACACGACAAGGACTCATATGAGAGCAAAAAATTACTCTGGGCTTGAGGCTGAATTCAGTGGCGGGTCCAGACTATGTCAAAATAAATTACTGCAGCACATTTTGGCGTATATTTACATTTCTAAACACCTTAGAGGTAAATTCATTGGTAAAATTATATTCTTTAGAAATTAAAAACCAATAGTGCTTTTCTGAAAGCAATTTGAATTTAAAATTGAGGAGCAATAATTTATTTTGACGTACACTGGATCTGCCACTGGATGAAATTACTTGTTTTCCGTAGTCTTTAGACTTCGACCTTGTCCACACGTATCCGGATATTTAAGAATCGTATTTACCGTCCACACGAATATGCTAAATTGCCAAAATACGCAAGAATAAGCACAAATTATTAGAGTTTGTGGCCTGGATCCTAGTTTTGATGCCATTGTATTTGAAAATCTCCGTTTTAGCTGTCTACACGTATTCAAATAGCCGGCGTTTTCAAAAAAATACAGTCTGAAGAGTGTTTTTAAAAATCTCCGTATTTGTCAATGAAAACGTCGGTTGCGTGAGAACGGAAGGCCAAAACAGAGAAAAAAACCTTCGTTTTTGAAAATATACAGCTACGTGTGGACAAGGCCTTAAAAAAAGCTGCAAATACACAGCTATAACCCCTGAGGAAGGTTTCCCTGCTCAATTAATAAACACTCTAACTTATCATATGCATGTACAAAAACAAGAACTATATTAGATGATTCATCGAACATGTGTGACATAAGTAGCATGACGCCATTTTGAGAGAGGTTTTGAAATGTAAAATCCCTCGCAGATTAAAAGAAAGACAGAAATCATAAATAGCTCACTATATACTAATTACCGAGAAATTTGTGAGACCAACTTCATTTTAATTATTTACAGCTGTTGATTTTTAAAATGCGCGATGTGCCGGTGTTTGAGGTCGTTCGCCTACAATTCTAAAATATAACACTTGAAGAAGTGACAAATTTTATATACAGCTACATTGGCTGCTTCATAATTAAGGAAATGTTATATGTCCGCGTTTGTTGTTCCCATAAAACGAATTAAACAAGCTTGAAAACTATAATTGGCATTGTCTTCAAAAGGACCTACTGTGTTGAAAACTAATTATTTCTAATTTAACGTGTTACCTCGCAGAAGTATTCAATCTTGTGGAAGAGCACAGCTAATAATTTCACTCACGGTTAAATTTAAAAGAGATTCGGTTTTTAAGACAATCTGTAATGTACAATTTAGAAACGAAATGCTATATGGATATATTCTAGCATTCCTGATTAAGAAATTTCACTATTTCATTGTTTAAAGTGAATGTTGTCAAAATAGTCATGTTATTATCTCAGCCTGTGCACCTTGAAAATGGCGTCAGGAGACATCAGTTCAGTTAAACTGGTTAATGTCATTCAAATCATCTTTAAATGAAGTCACTGCTCCTTGTCGTCATTAACAACAAGATAATTACTTCCAAAATTGGCATCACTTGTATTAGACTGTACATTGAGACAAAATAACAACCACATCCGATAGATGGTAAGATGAACTCCAAATAGCCTACATTTGATTGCCTTGCGTGGTTAGTAAGATTCTTAATATCGCTGTATGGCCTTTTAGCGTTTTAGAAAAGTAACCTAAGAATGAAGATTTTCGGAGCGTGGCCGGAACCAAGGTTCATCAATTGCTTCTTCTTAAAGTTGTTTAGGAAAATAGCTCTGCGCTCAGCATTTACTTCTTAATTTTTTGGAAAGCTATAAAGAACACACAACAATAATTTAACTAGTTTAGAGGCTTGATAGTTGGTTAATAACCAAAAAGGCGAAGTAAGTTACAGAGATTAAGGGTTGCCTTATAAGTCAATAAAAAAAGTGTTGATTAAGAGATCAATAAAGCCCCACTTCTTGAAGCAATGCATATGTTGAGGTCATTTAATGGTATAATTGGTGATCTGTACAATGTGACTGGATTGTGATTTAGAAAGACAGACTAAGACATACTGTTTTCAGAAAAAGAAATATGTCGACCTAAGGAAAACAAAGCGAATAAGTGAGCTAGGCAACAGTGCTGATCAGGTGATTGTCAGTAGATATAAATTACCATTTAAAGATAAAGGTTTTTTTTATAAAGTGAAAACGGTTTTATGAAAGAAAGCGCATTTCAAAACTTTCTTTGTGCAATTTCTCAAGATAATTTACAAGAGAAAACATGCAAAGATTTACAAAGTTCGTTCTCTTGTCCTTACTCCATTAAATTATCAGTCTATTAGATCATCAATATCTTTCAAATATTGTCTTTCTCTCATGTTTAAACCAACATTTCATCCAATGACTACTTGGAACGTGAATGTCAAACATATTAATAAATATATCATTAATATAAAATGTTAAGTTTCGCGTGGGTTTAAACGTTTATTCAGGTATGTAATTTAAATATATTTGTCGCTCAATTCATCGTTTGGTATGGGTGCTCAACAGTCAGAGTTTAGCGCAGAAGAGCTTGAAGAATATGAGGTAAAATATTTTGCATAAAAGACAAATCCTTTTTAACTCCCTATGTAACAAGAAATGGGCACAAATTCACGTCTTTACATAATTGGAGAATGCATAGGTAATTCTCAAATTAACTTATATACATGCATGTAAAGTTATAAATTGTAAATAATCTGTAAACAAACATCAACATTAAAGTAATATATTTAAGATTAACGCACAAAACCTTCAAGGTAATAAAGCCACAGCAACCAAAATGCTCATGTATTGATTGTGCTCAAAATGACGCAATGTTTTTCATCTCGAATATTCCCTTGTTCGACAAAATGCTATGTTTCTACATCTTATACTTGAGCGCCAGGAGCGTCTTTCGTCATGTTGCTTATCGTCAAAGTTGAATCCAGAGCAGCACGACGGTTATCTGTCAAATCTCCATCCAATATGCACAAAAACAAAAATTTTTGATTTAATGTGAAAACTTTCTGAGGAATAATCTACGATTCTCTACCATCGTATGGTTGTTGTTGCATCAATCTGTTCGTAATTTATTGATAACAGCATAAAATTTATATACAATTATTTTAACAGGAATTGACTTATCTGACAAAGCACGAAATTATTCGGTAAGTCAAGCAGAGTAACTACTATAACAAGTAAAATGAAACGGTGGAGTACAAAGGCAAATGAAACTTGGTTGACCCCAAAGTCTCCTTGGTTTGCATAAGCCTGTGCAAACAAGTAAACATCTTATGTTTCTTAAATGTTCACCGACAGTTTTAGACAAGCAACAGGGGTACTCTTTTTCAAATTTTCACCTCTAAACAGACTAAACGTATCATTTTTTAGTGCTCACGAGTGTTTCAAGAAGTTAGACAAAGACGCAGTGGAACGAAACAGAAATGCAAGATTGACATCAGATAAGATTCTCGAATTTCCAGAACTGAAGGTAAGTAATGACTATTTCTTATGACTATTTAATCGTGATTCCTAAGTTCCACAGATGCAGTGTGTTATTCAGGTTAGTATTCATGATTAATATGTGATGCCAATAACATTTTCAAAAATGATCAAAAATTTTCGTGAATATCCACGAGTTCTAAGAGACTGATTACATGAAGCAATTGCAGCCATGTTTATTGAGCTGAAACTTCAGCCCGGGCCTGTTATGATATCCTAAAAATATGGCGTACGCGACCATGTTTTTTAGAGTTTGCACCGTTTTGAATTTAACGGCAACTGGCGAACATGCTTCGGACAAGCCTCGTAAATTTCAGGCCGGGTTAAATTGATAATCACAAACACATTCAGCGCGGACTGACTGACCTCCGCCCGGGCTGAAATTTCCACATGTAATCGGCCCTATGTATAACCTGAGTACGTATAATGCTCACAATGATCAATATTTCTCATGTTTATTCATGTCGACAGGTAAACCCATTCAAAGATCGTATATGTAAAGTTTTTTCATCAACTGATGACGGAGCGTTGACGTTTGAAGATTTTCTTAATATGATGTCCGTGTTCAGCGAAGCAGTGAGTAATAGCTACATCTAGCTACATCTAGCTACATCGTACATATGTACTATAAAATCCTTTAGTTTGAATTTTTCAACGTGCCAATAATTTTTGTTTCCTTTCATCATGCAGGCACCAATGACGTTGAAGATTCAATATGCCTTCTTGATTTATGGTACAAATTCGTTAATTTAGTAGCTATGATATGCTTTGTTTATTCTTTATTGATACAAACATAAAATAACTATTGAAAATCAAGACCGTTGATTGGTATAGATGGCTAAAAAAAACCGTGTTCTATTGCTCTATAATGCTGGGAGCTTCAGCTCGCGTATTGCGTGATTTGTGCGGGAAATTAATGGCAAAATACAAACAATTTGTTATTAAAATTGACGAATTTACCTTTTAAGTCATGGAAACTCAAACACTTGTGAAAGTTTGGGAGGAACTCGAAATTGCTTGGAAACACTCACACTTTGTGCTTGTCACGTAATTTTTCGTTTTGCCTTAACTTTCCTGCGTGTTTCTATAACTCTATGGAAAAACATGGAAAATTCTCTCTGTATTTTAAAGTTGTAAGACATGATTAGCCCGTATTTTGATTTATTGTACAGCAAACCAATTAAATTTAACAAATAAAAATTTGTCATTGCATTATAATTAAAATGACCAAATAAGTTTAATAATTTAGGTAATTACCAAATTGTCATTTTTATAGTAACGACATTAAGCTTACGAAATTGCGACAAATAAGCATTTTACAGCCATGATTTCACTCCGATTTATCGATATTTCAATGAAGATAATTCAAATTTACTTTTCATTATTTAGATTTTAATGACGATCATTATATTTGCAAGGAAGATATGAAAATATTGATGAGAAAATTGGCCGGTGAAAACGAAATGTCGGAAAAAAACATTGACAATGCCATCTCTGAAGTATGTATGAGAAAGCAACATAAAAGTTTCCTGTGTATAGCAATCGCAGCGTATCAATAAGCCCTTAATAACTGAGCTCGAGGTCTTTACGGAGAAATACTGGACAGACCGAGCCCGTAGGACGAGGTTTGTACAAAAAGACAGAGGTCCGATATTTCTCAGTAAAGACTGAGAAAGCAAGGTTATTAAAAGGATTAATATATGGCATTATTTGACCTAAAACGAAGCTTGCTTTCTTTCTCGTCCTTGCTGTTTTTGCGGGTTGATTTTCACTTTTCTAGTTTTCGGCCATAAAAAATAAATTGTTTCAAATTGTATCGTCTGGATAGTTTAACTGTTTTTAAGGCGTTTTCCCTTCGAATCACATTCTTAAATGGTTTTTTGTTTCGTTTATTTTGCGTTTTGCTGTTTGCATTACGAAGTTTGTTTACATTTAACTGTAGAATTACGCGTTTTGAACGGTGGTCAATTACTGGAAAATAATAGACCGGCAAAAATGTTTCTGAGCCAATCAAAGCGCGACACTTAGCCTGAAGTGACGCTTGCCACATAATAATGCAAAATAATTGTGAAAATAATAGAGCACAAAACATCAAAATACGGATTTACCAAAATAGAATAAAGTTATAAAAATTACAAAGCATAAAGTCTTTTTCCATGCGGCCGACATTAAATTGTTATTGCTTTCTTTTATCACAAAATTTCAGTTAAAGATGAATAAGAAAGTATCGTTTTATGTTGCTATACTGCAGTATATTTATACAACGAATCATTGCATTTTAATATTTAATTTGTTGTTCTTACCTCAAAGCAAACATTTTCATGTTTCATATGTATTAAAAGAAATGCATAAAATAATTAAAAATATGCACACACCATATTGTTTTGTTATTATATAACAATTCCTTCTTCGATGAATTTATGACTACGGCTGAAAGTTTCAAGCAGTTATGAAAAAAATAGCTGTCTTATACTTATTTACCATATGGTTGTTTAGATATTACATGAAGCAGATTTAGATGGAGACGATCAACTATCTTTCGCCGAATTTGAAAACGTCATGTCTAAAGCTCCGGATTTTCTTAGGTGAGTTTATTGATTTAACATCCACTTTAACTTGTGTTATACACTAGCTACTCATTTCTGTAAAAATTTTCGATGCAATAGTCATTTAATATTAGTAATAGTAGTATAGACGGCTATACTACGTCGTTTGACTATACTTATCTTCATTTGATATGATTCAATGATTTCAATTGGATGTGAAAAAGTAACAAGCCAGTCTACTCTTTTACTGTTTGTAAGTTGAAAATAATTTTATTCCCCAAACAAGCATCCAAATGAATAAAAGTGAATAATTTTGCAAGTTTAAAGCATATTCATAGTCTAATACTCATTTTGGACTTGTAAATTCTCTTTTTTAGAGGATTTCGTATTCGATTGTAATTTCAGCAGAATCATGGATGTTTAAAAAAATTGAATATGGTTGATTCACAATGTGCTTTACAGTACAATGTATCACATGATAACTTCCACTTTGAACATTTTAGCATGATCTAATTAATGGCTAATGGAAACAGCAAAGCATAATTATTTAACATTTATAAAATATTACTCGTACATAAATATTTATTGCAGGTAGCTAGCTATAGATGTGCAAGCTATATATATATATATATATATAAAATGAAATAAAATGGACAAGTGTTTGCTGTCGCTACTCGGAGTTTCACGCCGTACGGCGATCTTCAGGCAACAAAGATCGCCGTAGGGCAACGAAGACCTACGAAGATCGCCCTACGGATCATCGCCGTAGACGTTTAGAGCGTCTAATTGGATTAGTGGTTGGATTAATGTGATTGGATGGGTTGAAATGCGTTGCCATGGGTTTTGGTGTATTGTGAATATATTACCAATCATTTTCGTCTCCAAGCTAAAAGCACGTGTACATAAATATCCTCATTCTGATGAAGGCTCGAAGCAACGAGTCGAAAGCTCAATAAAAAGTCATTTAAAATCCGGAGAAACTTTTTATCCTTTTATGCATATGTATAAACCGTACGCCCTGTGTCCCAAGTGCAGGAGTCACCATTGCACTGTGGTGATAGCCGGGAGGGCACATTGTATTTACATTTTGTATATATATATATATACACAAAAGGAAATTCATCTTTCATTTTTAATTTGTAATATGAGCCTTTATGATGTTGAATTCTATTTTAGTTATCATCGTATAAGAACTAGCTATTTAAATTGAACACACAACAATCGAACAGATACAAACTAGTCGTTAATATTTCGAGTCTTGCATGATGCAAACGATCATGTCGCTCTAATTAATGATTTCAAAAAATCTTAAATCTTCAAAAATATTAAATAATGTGCATTATTAATAATTACAAACATTATAGATAATATTCTTTACGTGGCTTATTCTCGCTACATTTGATTGCTTGATTTTTCCTTCGGAACGCGTAACGAGAGAAAATATTGGATTCAATTTAACTTTTTCATTCAGTACACGTAGAGTACTCAAGCCGATTTTTCACAAGTGTATTTCACAGTATTACTAAAGCACGTGACCAATGATAAATGCCCGTATGCTAATCAAAATATTGAAGCAAAGATCTCGCTTCAGGATGTATCTCGCACTTCGTGCAGGCCACGCAATTTCTCTTTTCTCCCAAATTTTCCCGCGTGTTTATATAACTTTACAGAAAGTTGGAAAATGTTTTCTATTTCTTATATGTAACATATTCATTCAACAAGAACATTTCAAACTGCTTTAATCTTTGCTACTAGCGTGCTAGTCTGATGTTATAACTAAAGGTGCTAAACTACTCCTATCAATTTTCACCGCCAGCAATATAAGTTTATGTGAGACCCAGAATGTAGCGTTATATGAACTGAGGTATTGTCTCGTGCACAGTAAATTATCATTTAATACTTTATAACGCTATTATTCCTATGAAGAAGTAGTTCTCAAATTCTTAAAATTATCATTCTTATGATGTATATCAATAAAACTGCGACGAAATTCCGCGCAAATAAATTTAATTTTTATCTACAAAGTTAGCCTTGAGAAATCACTTCTTCACTTTTTGAGCAGTACCAATATTACAATTGTTTACCTTAAAATAAAACAAACAAAGCTACATATTGAAGAATGAAACGAAAGGTTGATGAAATTGAAAATAAAATATCAACGTCAAGCTGAAAAGCAAAACAATACCACATGAACGTAAGTGAAGAAGTCTTATTATTGGTCACATGGTGTAAGGTTGGTCACATGGTGTAAGGTTGGTCATATGGTGTAAGGTTGGTCATATGATGTAAGGTTGGTCATATGGTATAAGGTTGGTCACATGGTGTAAGGTTGGTCATATGGTGTAAAGTTGTGTTTAGAATAATATACATGAAAAAATTTCTCAATTCTGATTGGTTATGAGCAGTGCGATTTATTTTTGAAAACTGTACTCCTAATTGTTAGTCAAACAAAGAAGTGATCTACGTAAGAGCCAATCATAAATCAATATTTCGAAGGCGGGAAAGTTTAAGTTGTTGTAAACAAAGCAAATACAACGGCTGGCGAAGTTTCAAGTTGATTTTCTTTGGCGAACGAGTTTACAGTTCACCGTTTGCAAAGTATTTCTGTATGAAAACATGAACACTGCTAAAAGTAGTTCCTTGTTCTAGCTGCGTGTGGGAAGCTATGATGTTGTGAAAAGTAATATTTGACGGAATTCAAAAATACGAGTCGGTCGATATTTATAACTTGCCGGCAGGATTGAGAAATTTTTCATGTATATTATCAATAAGTAACTCGTCCTTCGGACTCGGGCAATTTTGATAGCCTTTGAAAAACTCACTCGCGCATGTTTTTCCCGAATTGCATTCGAAACCATGCTATCACATATACGAATCATACCTGCGTTGCAAATCGAAGTGAACATAAGGTTTCCTGGAAAGAGTCCTCGCGGGGAGAAACATTCACGAACATCAAACTGAAATATGAATATATCATTTACATACACCAATTATTACAATTAAAACATGTTAATACTTCATGTCATCTACATTGACGTGTGTACATTGATGAAAATCTGATACCTATACACTCGGTAATACCAACCTTTTACTGTTACCACCAAGAGAGTTTTGCAACAAATAAGTTAATTTCGAGTTTCTATAAGGCACGTGACTATCCTAAAATGTAGTATAATTTATTTGACTATATATGCATCATCTCTCTATACAGTACAGCTAAGTATGATTGAGTAAATTTAAAAAAAGACGCGAGCATTTAATTGCTGGAATAAATAATCTAAACATGCAATTTTTTACTGTTGGAATTTCAAAGAACGGTCTATTGTTGCAGATGTACAAAATGTTCTTATATTTATGTAATGTTTTAAAAATCACGTGGTGCACAACGTTAATCAATAAAATACAAAAATTGTTGCAGATGTACATAATTTTCTTATATTTATGTAATGTTTTAAAAATCACGTGGTGCACAACGTTAATCAATAAAATACAAAAATTGTTGCAGATGTACATAATTTTCTTATATTTATGTAATGTTTTAAAAATCACGTTGTGCAACGTTAATCAATCAAATACAAAAATCATATTTCTTGTCAATGAATTAAAGTTCATCCATCATAAGGTACGTATATGCTTACCTTGTTAGCCAAGGAGTTGAAGACTATACCCAAATTTGTGAGGCTCTTGTTGATGTTTTGAGCTTCCTTAAGTCTTAATCCTGTTGATCCGGATTGACTTATTCTTTCAGAACCCGCCAGATCAACCAAACTCAATAACCCTGAAAAAATTTAGCCCATCGTCATCGCAAAACAATAGATAACAATTTTGCACATCTTTTGCTACTGAATATATAATAAATATCGAGGAGACATTTACAGCCACGGCGCCAAAGGGAGTGGGGACTAGAGCACCCCACACTTTTTCCCCAGATAAAGTTTTTGCTAAGATTTGTACATTTTAGCTTAATTAAAGGCAAGGTAAGACTTAGTAAATTTAGTTAATATATGTCTTACCCTCCAGATTCAATTTCGTTGCGCCGTCCCTGTTTCACGGTGGGGAAAGGTGTTAAAGCAAAATAAAAGCTGGACTAATCATATAGAACTAAGTCGATAGTCAACATTCATATTCTAATGTGACAAACTATTTCAAAAATTCTTAAACTGAAGACAAAAAAACATAAATATGCGTAATCCTGCCTTGACTTTGTTCCCCAGTAATCTCATTACTCCCGAGGAGTTTTAGTTGAAAGACAGAGTGACTTCTCGACGAGCGATCGTTACAGTTTGTAGCGGCCACAGAACGATTTTCGTAAGCCTTTCGAAGTAAACTTGACACCTAGAGTATGAAAATTTTAAAATATAGATAAAAAATAACAAAAAAACTGGGGCTGCATGTGTTGCCTCTTCTGAGGCTGCATGTGTTGCCTTTTCTGAGGCTGCATGTGTTGCCTTTCTGAGGCTGGTGCATTGACTTCCTTTGTCGCCGATTGCTGTGATTCTTGAGAAACCACGGATGCTGAGAGAGGGAAGTATTAAGTACTTATTGTCAACCATAATTTTTTGCAGTAAAGTAAATGGTTTGAACCCGGGAGTATCGTTACATGTTAGTATAGTCCTGAGAAGGACTGTTTTGTTGTTGTTGACTGACTTCGACAACCTTAGCGATAGTCATCTACAGAGTCAAAATGACTCTTCAGAGATGAACTCTGAAGATGACTACCGCTAAGGTTGTCGAAACGTCAGTCAACAACAACAAAAACAGTCCTTCTCAGGACTATACCAACCTGGACGATCTACATTTACAAACACATAATTTTTTGCGTTGCATAGGAGATGGCGATTGACGTAGGAGACGTACGTAGACGGCATCTCAGTACGAGAAAACTTATTATGAAATTCAACGATATCATGGTATGCTTCAATAATGGAGAGCTAAAAACGTCAAACTAAGGAGAAACAAAGTTTTTAAAAACACTTAGAAACCATAAACTAAAACGAGATAAAATTAAAACTACACAGATAACTAACTCTACCACCGCAATTCCAAAAAACTGAAATCAAAAACCTCCTCAAAAAAATCTTGCTTGCGCACACGTGTTACAGCCTTTCGTACGGCACCGTAACGACTTCGGCCGATGACCAAACAGAATGCTACTTACTTGATCGGATGATGTAACGGCCACGGTTTTCAAGTTGGTAACGAACACATCGTTCGCTTGTTTGCCATTGTTTGTGGTTACTTGTTTAATCTCATGTTTGCTGTCAGGGTTTCCAAGGAGATCACGTATTGTCTCGTTGTATATTTCGAGAAAAGACGCTTGTATCTCGTACTACATAAATTTATGGGGAAAATCATGATTGAATGAATGGTTGGAGAAACCCCAACTGAGCGATTTAACATAATCATGTGTCGTGAGCTACATGTATCTTTCTGAAATTGCAACTCTCGTCACTAATAATATACTTCATGTGTCCAAAATTGACATTACCAGCCAACCTTTACTCGTGAGCTACATGTATCTTTCTGAAATTGCAACTCTCGTCACTAATAATATACTTCATGTGTCCAAAATTGACATTACCTGCCAACCTTTACTCGTGAGCTACATGTATCTTTCTGAAATTGCAACTCTTGTCACTAATAATATACTTCATGTGTCCAAAATTGACATTACCTGCCAACCTTTACTCGTGAACTACATGTATCTTTCTGAAATGTCCACTCTCGTCACTAATAATATACTCTTTGTGTCCAAAATTGACATTACCTTCCAACCTTTACTCGTGAGCTCCTCAGCGCTAAAGAAGACTTGTTCCATAGCACGTGGTATCATACCCCACGTTTCTCGACCATTGATATCACCTTCCATTGTAAATGTTTTACCTGATCCAGTCTGACCATACGCAAAGATGCAAACATTGTATCCATCAAGCACACTTTGAACTAGCTGTGATATTTCTTGATAGACCGTTCCTTGAGTCGTTTCTGGACAAAATGCTTTGTCAAATGAAAATGACATTCTGGCTTGTTGGCTTTTGTTAGATGAAGCACTTGACTAAACAGGAAAGTTCGCAAAACATTTGAATCAATAAACCTTCAAACTTCACCAGACAACGTTGGCAAGTTTATGTGCGTGTAAGTATTTTTGACAACAGCGTAATGTTCCCAATAAAAGATTGAAACGTCTTCATAAATAAACACATACCTTGCTGTTATTGTGTAGAATAATATCAGTGTCATTAGTGAACTCCATATTAGTAAGCGAAACACTAGTTTCTGAAGGCAGACTTGGCCGAACACGACAATAGACGCGAATGTTACCCTTCAACTCTTGAACTTTATTATGAAGCTGACGTCGTAGTGTTTCCTCACCTCGAAGTCTCGCCTCCAGTTCACAAATACTATCTTGATGTTCGCGTATCTTACTTTCCAATTGTAAAATAACACTTGCCTGACGATCGTTTTCCATTTTTGCTTTTTTGTAAGCATCCTTAAATTGTCAACACAATACATAATTAGGGATAAAATATTTGTGCGGCTGCCTGCACAGCAATACACGCATAAACATATTATGTCTCTAAAGATATACACGCCGTATGACACTGGGAATTTTTACACAATAAAATACAATAAACAAACGAGGCGAGTTTGATTATGATTTACGATGATCTGTTTTTTTGTCGTGTTCAAACCATTTACTTTTCAAACATTTACATTTACGGTTCAAACCATTTACTTTATTACGATCTGTTTTTTGTCGTTTAAAAAAAATTACTTTTACTAATATGCGTAGGAATATATATATATATGAAGATTGGCAGTTTTTGCACGACATACGTACCTTACTAGCATCTAACTCAGTGTTTACACCAAGCAGTTCGGATGACAACGTCGACATCTTCAATTTTAAAGTTTTCACTTCATTTTGCGATAGTTCCAGTTCAAACTTAAACTCTTCTCTTTCGCGATCAATCAAATCTTTTTCCGACGACACCCTCTCGATTTCGCCTCTTAACTCTTCCTCAACTTCTGTCTTTTCATTCAGTCGCTTTTGTAATTTCTTACTCAATGCTGTAGCCTGAAGAAAAAGCTTTGTCAACGAGGACACAAAATATATTTAACACAAAAATATTCACTACTAAAAAAAGTCCACTACGTATGTAAAAAAAACCATTTAAATGAGTAAGACCCAACAGACTCGAAATGTTCCCTAACTCTCATACGTACTTTAGAGGTGCGACAAAGAAATCGCGCTCCTTAAAATCAACAGCAAACTAATTTCTTCATCAGAATTTCGCTATTTTTTTTTCAAAGCAAGCACTCAATGAAGTGAAAGTATCGTTTTTAAATATCGTTTTTAAATATCGTTTTTAAATACCGTTTTTAAATATAGTTTTTAAATATCGTGAAAATATCGTTTTAACATCGTTAATCCAGTGGGTTCAGATCACTTTGAATTAAATTTATCAAAAAACAGACACGGAAAAGCTTAACAATCCGCCGACATAAACGTACAGCTTATATTCATGCATCTCCATCGAAGGAAACTTCACAGTTCCGTAAGAAATACTAAGGCAAAAAAGTTGGCAAAGACGAATGTTTTCAGGCAGCATTTCTAATCCATGGGTAAGTCATAAAATCAGATCGGCAATAAAAAAAACCTGACTTATGGCTGTTTTCCACTAGCTACGTATCGTAAGGTATCGTAGCAAAACGTAACACGGCGCATGCGTGCTCGCGCCTATTCACCATCAAATTCATAAGCACGCATGCGCCATGTTACGTTTTGCTACGATACGTGGCTAGTGGAAAACAGGCTTTAGTCACTTAAATGTTTCATTAGCGTAGTAAGCCCGCAAGTATAACTTCAGGTATGTAAATTTTAGAGCACTATCATCAATCATGTTTAAAGAAAATGTTTTAACAGTTATTAAACACTAAAAAATTTGAATAACACGACCAGATTTACAGGTCGACCACACCAATGTAATGTTTCAATGTTTCGTCGTAAGTTCCTAACAGAGAAAAGCAATTATGCATTTCAAAAAACCCAAATCATTCAAAATACATACTTCTTCCATTTCTTTCTCTTTCATCACAACGTTTCCCTGAAGTTGGTGTTTCTGTGACTCCAACATCTCAATCCTTTGAATGCTTTCTTGCTGTGTACTTTTTAATGTACCCAGATACTGCTCCATATCCTCCATGCGACCTTTATAGTCCCATGGAGCACGCTTTGGGGCAACAGCTGTAACAAAAACGAGCAAAATAAGTTATAATAAATAAAGCATACATGCACACATAGACAAGAGGAGGAAATGTATAGGTATAACGCCGAGGTTATAAGCAATTGGGAATGAAAAGTGGAAAGACCAAGGTTATTCTTTTCGCAATATGATGTGTTTCATGTTTGTAAATGTAGATCGTCCAGGTTGGTATGGTCCTGAGAAGGACTGTTTTTGTTGTTCTTGACTGACGTTTCGACAACCTTAGCGAAAACCATTTTTTTTTTACTCTGAAGATGACTACCGCTAAGGTTGTCGAAACGTCAGTCAACAACAACAAAAACAGACCTTCTCAGGACTATACCAACCTGGACGATCTACGTTTACAAACATGTAACGATACTCCCGGGTTCAAACCATTTACTTTATGATTTGTTTCTTCGAGTAAGGCTCTTCTAGTCACTACATGTGTTTGTAGAGCTATTTGTACTCTACGATTAACTGTGTTTTACGTACGTCCTTCAAAGTTTGTTTGGTGTTTAAATTTTATAACAAACCAGATTATCGGAGATAAGAATGAGGTGCACTAAGACTAGGGTAAACCCAGCTACGTATGGACTGTGGGGATGAAACTTATAAAGACCAGGGTCAACCCAGCTACGTATGGACTGTGGGGATGAAACTTATAAAGACAGGGTCCCAGCTACGTATGGACTGTGGGGATGAAACTTATAAAGACAGGGTCAACCCAGCTACGTATGGACTGTGGGGATGAAACTTATAAAGACAGGGGTCAACCCAGCTACGTATGGACTGTGGGGATGAAACTTATAAAGACAGGGGTCAACCCAGCTACGTATGGACTGTGGAATGAAACTTATAAAGACCAGGGTCATCCCAGCTACGTATGGACTGTGGGGATGAAACTTATAAAGACAGGGTCAACCCAGCTACGTATGGACTGTGGGGATGAAACTTATAAAGACCAGGGTCAACCCAGCTACGTATGGACTGTGGGGATGAAACTTATAAAGACAGGGTCAACCCAGCTACGTATGGACTGTGGGGATGAAACTTATAAAACCAGGGTCATCCCAGCTACGTATGGACTGTGGGGATGAAACTTATAAAGACAGGGGTCAACCCAGCTACGTATGGACTGTGGGGATGAAACTTATAAAGACAGGGGTCAACCCAGCTACGTATGGACTGTGGGAATGAAACTTATAAAAACCAGGGTCATCCCAGCTACGTATGGACTGTGGGGATGAAACTTATAAAGACAGGGGTCAACCCAGCTACGTATGGACTGTGGGGATGAAACTTATAAGACCAGGGTCATCCCAGCTACGTATGGACTGTGGGGATGAAACTTATAAAGACAGGGGTCAACCCAGCTACGTATGGACAGTGGGAATGAAACTTATAAAAACCAGGGTCATCCCAGCTACGTATGGACTGTGGGGATGAAACTTATAAAGACCAGGGTCAACCCAGCTACGTATGGACTGTGGGAATGAAACTTATAAAGACCAGGGTCAACCCAGCTACGTATGGACTGTCGGGATGAAACTTATAAAGACCAGGGTAAACCCAGCTACGTATGGACTGTGGGGATGAAACTTATAAAGACCAGGGTAAACCCAGCTACGTATGGACTGTGGGGATGAAACTTATAAAGACAAGGGTCATCCCAGCTACGTATGGACTGGGGATGAAACTTATAAAGACCAGGGTCAACCCAGCTACGTATGGACTGTGGGGATGAAACTTATAAAGACCAAGGTCATCCCAGCTACGTATGGACTGTGGGGATGAAACTTATAAAGACCAGGGTCATCCCAGCTACGTATGGACTGTGGGGATGGAACTTATAAAGACCAGGGTCATCCCAGCTACGTATGGACTGTGGGAATGAAACTTATAAAGACCAGGGTCAACATGGTTAGATGTAAATGAAATAAAATGTACCAAAACCAGTGTAAACCATTAAGATATACGTCACGTAATGTGTGATATACCTTTATTTTTTCCTTCTTGTGCATTTCCTTTTCGTTTCACTTTTTTCGTCAAAGGCTTAAAACATTAAGATACAGCAAACTTTGGGAAAACGAATTTAATGAACAAAAATAATGTATAAGGTACGTTAAATGTTCACAAGTCTTACTTCTTGATTTTCAAGGTTAGAATTCTGTCTTTTTAACACTCTCTCTTGCTTGTCATTTACCGTTGAAGCTTTTTCACCTCCAACCTTTCCCTGAAGTGAAAAATATACGTAGCTATTTGTTTGTAATTTTTACTTCCACCTATATACTAAACTTAAAGCAATATAAATAAAGACATATAAGTTTTCCTGGTCAACCTCACAGATGAACTGCGAAAGACTATGTTTAATATTATTACTAAACCGATCAATCATTTTCAAATAGTTTTCTATTAAAAAATCAAAGTTACTTCAATAGAAAATGATAATTCTATCAGATGTAAAAGTACTGCTAAATTACATCATACAAAAATATACATATATATTTTAAAAAGTAATCATTTGTCAAGTTTAGAATCATAGTTATACAGTGAAAGTGCATTTGTCTTTCTGTATATCATTGTTTATTCACCTTTCTATTGTAATATTAAAAGCAACGACTTGACAAACAACATTTTCAAACCAACTTATTAAAACAAAATCATCAAAACCCTTGTCTATAATATTGATGAAAAAAACATTCATTAAGTAAATACTAAACCTACAGTTGACAACACAATTTTTTGTTTCATTGAAATACTTAAACACTTGTAGTCCAAATTCTAATTCATAAACCTATAATTTGCATTGATCATCTGTTAAACAAATTTACACACAACAAAGTAGTATGGCATCTCCAGAAGTACACATGTTAAACAAATTTACACACAAAAAGTAGTATGGCGTCTCCAGAAGTACACATGTTAAACAAATTTACACACAACAAAGTAGTATGGCATCTCCAGAAGTACACATGTTAAACAAATTTACACACAACAAAGTAGTATGGCATCTCCAGAAGTACACATGTTAAACAAATTTACACACAACAAAGTAGTATGGCATCTCCAGAAGTACACAGACAGCATGTAACTGAATCCATATATTATTCTGTGTTTTTAAAAGTTCAAAATATAAAATACTTCATATATTGTTGAAGTGAACGTTGTATAAAAGTATACAATTCACAAACCAAGTTGTTGCTTTTTTCACGACATGCAGCAAGTGTAGCTCGACGAACCACAAGCAATGACGGTGGTTTCAATTTACTGTTGATCTAAAATTATAAAAAAATTCATCAATTTGTAAATGTTTATACTTTATAGCAACATTATTTTTAACTTAATGTTTGATTCTGTGATGACAATTTTGAGAATATACCTCACAATACAATCCCTCCAAAATCCTTTGAAAACTTATTTATATATAAAGCTGGAAATGATAAAACTTACGTTCGTACTGTTACTCATCTTGTCAAACTAAAGAAATATAAAAATTCACTTGATTTATTGATTCAATAACGAACAATGTGTTGTACTTATTAAGAATTTAATTAATGTCATGTTGCCAAACATTGTTATCAACAAACATTTTGTCAATTCTACCCCCCTATCTTAAATTACAAGCAATATTGTTATGTAGGGTCTCTCAAAATAAATTAATGCACATCATTTTTGTGTCCATTTAAATTTCCAAACACCTTTGATCATGTGTAAAATTCAAATGCATTCAAACACATCCTATGGGAAATTATAACAAATATAGTGTTGTTCTGAAGGTACTTTGAATTAAAAAAAGACCAGTTTAAGAAGACTGAAATCAACCAGAAAACTCAACAACAATTCACCTGTGAACATATATCAAACCAAATACACATGGTACATAATGTTTAATACATAAACAGAGAGTGCTAGCTTCTTCCTTATTGAATATTGATTTCACAATTTTGCTAATTTGCATCAAAGTATACTGGAATTATATTGATGCTTCTTTTAGGTAGTAAACATATCTTACCAACAATCACTAAAGTAACGATGTATGAAGCTTTTACATCGTCTGTAAAACTAAATGCAAGAAGAGTCCGTCTGATAGTCTGATACATGAAGCAAAGTTTTAGATCGAGATAATTTTTAGAAACCACGCTTTATTTCGGTTGATAAAAAGCTACACTTGTAGAAAACCTTTCACACACAAGTATCTGTGAGAATGAAACGTCGGGTAGTCAATATTTATTATTTAAATAAAATTCAGAATTCAAAAAGTACAACGCAGTGTACTTAGGTAAATATTCAAGATTGTTTGAAACGTTTGATATACAGAATAATATCAACAATCTTACAAAGTTGTCTTCATTCTCGTGTTTGATGATGTCTGTGTGTAAAATACACTGAGATCACCTCGTTTAATTTACTATTTCTATTTAAAAACTCCTATAATCAAACCTTGATTTCCTCCTTGAAGTAATCTCACTTTCTACAATGAGTTTAAATAAAGAATCCAGCGTTTAGTATACGTACGTAGCAAAACAAAAGCCTCTGCAAGTTTTAATGTCTGTTGACCGTTGTATGTTTAAATTCAAATCTTACCGCGCTACGTCACTCACCGAATGTAGAACGGGAAAACCCGAACGTTATGAGATTTGAAATTCTGATCACGTCTTCGAGAAATAAATATGTCAAGAAATTAATGCGCTGACTGCAGTAAAGTTTGGAGAGTCATATCCGAGTCTCCAAAAGTCGTGTTAGCTTACAGACATCATAGAATTTTTCCTGCTCTTTACGCAGCCTCCACCGAAGATTTGGAGCGGTAAAACGTTAAAAGCCGAAGACATGAACCTTCCCGCAAAATCCAGGGGCATTCTTCACGTCTAAAATTTCTAAATTTTGGTCTTTTCAACAGGTGGTTTACATTATCAGTCACGGCTGCCATCTTCGTTTAAATGATTTAAATCCTTTGGGAAAGGATTCAGTTATCTTGGACGAGTTCCTTCAGTAAAAAATCATTGCTTTCACCCATTCGTTACATATGTTAACCATATAAACAAACCAGGGACATAAACATGACCGGGGAGCGTGTACTCCCTTGGTTGACAAGTTTATCGCGAAAACTCGGTACCTCGTTAGGAAACAACTCCTTAAGTGTTTTAAGAAAAATTTAATTTTTCCTAAAATAAATGTACAGTTTTCTCAATGTAAAGTTTTCTTATTAAAATGATTTTAATGAAAATGTTATGCAAAATTATACCACGATCTATTTTCAGGCTATTTTGTCGAAAAAATTAATTCCACACATAGACACAATTGCCCTAACATCTTGGTATTAGTCTTACGCTATTGGTGGAAACAGACGATAATAAAGATTTTGTAGTTTTAACATGTGAGCAATAGTTTCGAATGAGGAATCACAAATTTCTTCAAATTTTCTCGGCTAGTTTTGGCAACTTCGCCGTGAAATTTTACAGGATGAATGAAGTAAATGTCGAAATTATAATTTTCCCATACTATCTTTCCATCGGCAAAGTCTATGTAACCATATTTGTCAGGAAGGTATGTACCATAAGGCATTTCCCAAAACTTTTTTAACTCAATGAAAGTGAACATTGTCGGCACAGCCGCTTCGAGAAAAGCACGTCTTTTGTGAAAGATAGAAGAAATTCTTTGAAATTGTTCGCTCAACCTTCTTGGAACATAAAACAAATCTGACCATCCATTAATACACTTCAATTTTCCATTACCATTTGTAAGATGCGTCTGTACTAATTTCGTTATGTTTATGATTGAACTGTGGTTGTAAGTCTGTCTAATTTCTTCGTATGATTCTTCACAAGGAATAGCCGTGTGTGGCCACCAAGACCATCCAGTGGAGATAGGACGATGGCCAAACTCATGGCCCTCTTTTTCATTACTCACCCCCCCTCCATACCAAATTTTGTCCTTATCAAGTTTGAGAAATGTCCACCAGTTCACAAGTGTGTCGTCATTCATGTACAAATAGCCTGTATAATTGGGATGCCTGTTCAAAAATACAAATAACACTTTTCAGTCTTATTCATTGTTTAAATATCGAAGATCGTCCTTAATCTTGCAACCATGTGACAAATGAGAAAATGTAATCGACAACTAGACCTGCAATTTGACATTTTATAACAGAACAACATGCTCGTGTATATTAAATAACAATGGGAATCAACAACGCTTTGATATGGAATGCTATCGATTTAAGAGCTTCATAAACAAGTTTCTGAAAACAAAATCTTTCCCGCTGCAAACGGTTTTGGTTAATGTGAAAAAATACTTCAAAAAAACAGTCACAGCAGAAATCTGAGTAGCATGCATATATGAAAATTAGCCCCCCCTCCCCCAAGATCAAATTGATTATGATAGAGAGTGACGTTAGGACAAGAGTTTAGAAGTCGACCAAAGAGTAAGGTTAAAACTAGTTAAGGGCTAGGGTTTGGATTATATATTTAGCAAGATCCCTAATTGGGAGGGATGGCCCTTATTCATATATTCAAGTTCTTCTTTAGTAGTTTTTATTGAAATCAATTGTGGTTATAAATTAACATTGATTAAAAACTACCAATATAGAATATGCCCCCTCTCCCTAAATATGGAGCTTGTTGTCTTTTGAAAGCGCCTTTTTTATTATACTTGGTGGGAGTGAAGTAAAATATTACCTTCGTATAGCTTCTCCAATGCATTCATAACCGTAATGGCCATTATGAATATCAACGACCATTATTTCGTGTGAAGGACTTGATTCAGACCCACAAATGATCAAATTTTTAAATGCATCTTCATAATATGACTTCAACATAGGTATTGTATCGTAATATGGATAATGGTAAATCATCACAACCAAAATGTCGTCAAAATAATGTTTTCTTCTCGTGCATTGTTGCAATTTTGTAATTCCCTTGGTTGAGAGTGGTTTCGTATTGGCGCTAGATGTTATCAACTCATCTATATGAGAAGAAAAACAAATAATTAGTTCTTACACACGATGATGGTACAATCCTGTCATGTTTAGATTGAAAAATTTCAGATTTGTCATTACGGCAAAATCTACATTTTACTATCATCTTCTTTCCAATCAAGTTTGTACGTGACAATGCCTGAAAACGATAGTCCAAATGACCACTATGTACAGTCTACTTTCAACCCCATTTTTAATACTCATACTTTTTTGGAAAGTTGTTAAATATGAAAAACGGCTTTTACATTTTTCTTTATCTTTCACGTACAGTCTCTGAGTACAACTTTAAAGTAGCTACTATTAATACGTAGTCGCACAATTTGGAATTATCCGTAAAATAAAACACCTAAAAGTCATCGATTTGAGCCCAGGAGTGCCATGCTTTTGTTTGGTGATATGCTAACAAGTGGCGGACGCTTTATGAAATATTGCGGAGAAGACTTGTCCTCAAGGCATGAGATTTCTAGGGAGATTCCACAGCATGCCTATTGGTATACTTTTAAAATTTTGATCTTCAGAAATTTAATTCAATCATTTCTACGTACACATCATCCTTCAAACAGACGTTCATAAAATAGTTATTATTTAATAATTATTGTGTTCTGCAGATTATATAACATGCAACCAATTATCGAGCTGGCCTTCCCTTATTAAAAAGTGTGTTTTTCATTAAGTACAGTACTATTTCAAAATTTATGAAGATGAAAGCTGTATGGATTAATCTTTTTTCAATCAATTAATCAATCAATCAAAAAGTTTTATTTTCAAGATAACTATTACAATTTTATGTAAATAATACGCCCTACAGAAGAATCCGAGGTCCAGCGCATTATTGATTCTCTCAATAAAATATGTTTTGCCATCACCATGTTCCAACTGACAATTTACAAAAACTAATGCCTTCCTCCTGCTATGAATAGATAACAGTTTGTATTTTCAGAGATTCTTTAATTGGAAATGCTATACATAATGCTTGTTTAAAATTAGCTACGGCTGATTGTAACGTAATATATGATTCTTTAAATGGAGCTATAAAAATGTATGCATACATGATTGTTTTGGCAAACTTGTTTCTTAAGATGGAGATATGCATGATGGTAATGGAATATCTCATTCTTCAAATAGAGCTATGCATGATGGTAATGGAATATCTCATTCTTTAAATAGAGCTATGCATGATGGTAATGGAATATATGATTATTTAAAAGGAGCTATGCATGATGGTAATGGAATATATGATTCTTTAAATAGAGCTATGCATGATGGTAATGGAATATCTGATTGTTTAAATAGAGCTATGCATGATGGTAATGGATACCTGATTCTTTGAAATAAGCACGATACATCACCATGACGAGCAAGTTTACTACGACAAAAGCAACCAAAATTTTATATTTAATGATGTAACTGCAACAGCCTTCCATTGTCGTGCGTCTATAAATCAAAATTTAAATACAATATTTTATACATCTACAACAAACTGATTTGCCTTTATAACAAAAATTATGGGAAAGATTAGATGAATCCTAAGTTGTTTACAGAAATTCATGTTCGATCTGTCTCTTCTGATCTTTCTCGATGAAATGTGCTATGTAAAGTTTAAGACATAAAAATATTGGCATTTTTGTATCTCGGCCATTTAGCTACATCAAATAATCACTGTTTACTAGATTAGACATGTACTCGTTTGTTACGATTCTGAAAATTACGAGGAAAAGCCCCAAAAAACGAATTGCCGTCTGCTGGTGAATGCTTTTTAGCATCCAATTCCTGGCTTGCGAAGGATGTTATTCTTTAAAAATGATAGTAGCATTTTGTATTTATGTTGGTATAACGTAAATACAAAATGCTAATATTCTACTTCGCCAAAACTTTGCGATTTTTGTGTCCTAATTGGCAAATCTATTGCAATCAATCTATCGTACTGTGACATTACGCCGCGCCGTAATGTTTTCTTCTTACCTAATGCTTTTTAAAAAAAATTTCAAAAGATTTTGCTTTCAATGATCGTGTGACTGCACATACCAAAAATCTCAACCCTCCCAATTAATAATATACTTTATATGTCCAAAATTGGCATCACCTGCCAATATTTACTCGTGAGCTACACGTATCTTTCTGAAATTGCAACTCTTGTCATTAATAATACATTTTATTTGTCCAAAATTGACATTACCTGCCAACCTTTACTCGTGAGCTACACGTATCTTTCTGAAATTGCAACTCTCGTCAATAATAATATATTTATGTGTCCAAGATTGATATTTATTACCTTCCAACCTTTACTCGTGAGCTACACGTATCTTTCTGAAATGTCAACTCTCGTCACTAATAATATATTTATGTGTCCAAAATTGACATTACCTGCCAACCTTTACTCGTGAGCTACAGGTATCTTTCTGAAATGTTAGCTCTCGTCCCTAATAATACCTTTTATGTGTCCAAAATTGACATTACCTGCCAAACGTTACTCGTGAGCTACATGTATCTTTCTAAAATGTCAATTCTCGTCACTAATAATACCTTTTATGTGTCCAAAATTGATATCACCGGGGGCGTGTACTCCCTTGGTTAACAAGTTTATCGAGAAAACTCGGTACCTCGTTAGGAAACAACTCCTAAAGTGTTTTGAGAAAAATTTAATTTTTCCAAAAATAAATGTACAGTTTTCGCAATGTAAAGTTTTCTTAATAAAGTGATTTTAATAAAAATGTTATGCAAAATCATACCTCGATCTATTTTCAGGCTATTTTGTCGGAAAAATTAATCCCACAATAGACACAACTGCCTAAGATCTTGGTATTAATGTTACGCTACTGGTGCAAACAGACGATAATACAGAGTTTGTAGTTTCAACACGTGAGCAATAGCTTCGAATGAGGAATCACGATTTTCTTCAAATTATCTTGGCTAGTTTTGGTAACTTCGCCGTGTTATTTTACAGGATGAATGAAGTAAAGGTCGAAATTATAACTTTCCCATACTATCTTTCCATCGGCAAAATTTAAGAAACCATATTTGTCAGGAAGGTATGTACCATGAGGCATTTCCCAAAACTTTTTTAACTCAAGCAAAGTGAACATTGTCGGCACAGCCATTTCGAGAAAAACACGCTTTTTGTGAAAGATAGAAGAAAGGCTTTGAAATTGTTCGCTCAACCTTCCTGGAACATAAAACAAATCTGACCATCCTTTAACACAATACAGTTTTCCATTACCATTTGTAAGATGCGTCTGTACTAATTTCGTTATGTTTATGATTGAATTGTGGTTGTAAGACTGTCTAATTTCTTCGTATGTTTCTTCACAAGGAATAGCCGAGTCTTTCAACCACATCCATACAGTGGAGAGAGGACGATGGCCAAACTCATGGCTCTCTTTTTCATTACTCACCCCCCCTCCATGCCAAATTTTGTCCTTATCAAGTTTGAGAAATGTCCACCAGTTCACAAGTGTGTCGTCATTCATGTACAAATAGCCTGTATAATTGGGATGCCTGTTCAAAAATACAAATAACACTTTTCAGTCTTATTCATTGTTTAAATATCGAAGATCGTCCTTAATCTTGCAACCATGTGACAAATGAGAAAATGTAATCGACAACTAGACCTGCAATTTGACATTTTATAACAGAACAACATGCTCGTGTATATTAAATAACAATGGGAATCAACAACGCTTTCATATGGAATGCTATCGATTTAAGAGCTTCATAAACAAGTTTCTGAAAACAAAATCTTTCCCGCTGCAAACGGTTTTGGTTAATACTTCAAAAAAACAGTCACAGCAGAAATCTGAGTAGCATGCATATATGAAAATTAGCCCACCCCTCCCCAAGGTCAAATTGATTATGATAGAGAGTGACGTTAGGACAAGAGTTTAGAAGTCGACCAAAGAGTAAGGTTAAAACTAGTTAAGGGCTAGGGTTTGGATTATATATTTAGCAAGATCCCTAATTGGGAGGGATGGCCCTTATTCATATATTCAAGTTCTTCTTTAGTAGTTTTTATTGAAATTAATTGTGGTTATAAATTAACATAGATTAAAAACTACCAATATAGAATATGCCCCCTATCCCTAAATATGGAGCTTGTTGTCTTTTGAAAGCGCCTTTTTCATTATACTTGGTGGGAGTGAAGTAAATTATAACTTTCGTATAGCTTCTCCAATGCATTCATAACCGTAATGGCCATTATGAATATCAACGACCATTATTTCGTGTGAAGGACTTGCTTCAGACCCACAAATGATCAAATTTTTAAATGCATCTTCATAATATGACTTCAATATAGGTATTGTATCGTAATATGGATAATGGTAAATCATCACAACTAAAATGTCGTCAAAATAATGTTTTCTTCTCGTGCATTGTTGCAATTTTGTAATTCCCTTGGTTGAGAATGGTTTCGTATTGGCGCTAGATGTTATCAAAGCATCTATATGAGAAGAAAAACAAATAATTAGTTCTTACGCACGATGATGGTACGATCCTGTCATGTTTAGATTGACAAATTTTAGATTTTTCATTACGGCAAAATCTACATTTTACTATCATCTTCTTTCCAATCAAGTTTGTACGTGATTATGTCTAAAAACGATAGTTCGAATAATCACTATGTACACTCTACTTTCAACCCCATTTTTAATACTTATTCTTTTTGGCAAGTTGTTAAATATGAAAAACAGATTTTACATTTTTCTTTATCTTTCACGTGCAGTCTCTGAGTACAACGTTAAATTAGCTACTATTAATACGTAGTTATTATCCGTAAAATAAAACACATAAAAGTCATCGATTTGAACCCAGGAGTGCCATGCTTTAGTTTGGTGATACGCTAACCAGTGGCGGACGCTTTACGAAATATTGGGGAAAGACATGAGATTTCTAGGAGATTCCACAGCATGCTTATTGGTATACTTTTAAAATTTCGATCTTCAGAAATTTAATTCAATCATTTCTACGTACACATCATCCTTCGAACAGACGTTTATCAAATAGTTATTATTTAATAATTCATTGTATTCTGCAGATTATATAACATGCAACCAGTTATCGAGCTGGCCTTCCCTTATTAAAAAGTGTGTTTTTCATTAAGTACAGTACTATTTCAAAATTTATGAAGATGAAAGATGTATGGATTAATCTTTTTTCAATCAATTAATCAATCAAACAAAAGTTTTATTTTCAAGATAACTATTACAATTTTATGTAAATGATACGCCCTACAGAAGAATCCGAGGTCCACTGCATTATTGATTCTCTCAATAAAATATGTTTTTCCATCACCATGTTCCAACTGACAATTTACAAAAACTAATGCCTTCCTCCTGCTATGAATAGATAACAGATCGTATTTTCAGCGATTCTTTAATTGGAAATGCTATACATAATGGTTGTTTAAAATTAGCTACGGCTGATTGTAACGTAACATCTGATTCTTTAAATGGAGCTATAAAAATGTATGTATACATGATTGTTTTGGCAAACTTGTTTCTTAAAATGGAGATATGCATGATGGTAATGGCATATATGATTATTTAAAAGGAGCTATGCATGATGGTAATGGAATATCTGATTATTTAAAAGGAGCTATGCATGATGGTAATGGAATATCTCATTCTGTAAATAGAGCTATGCATGATGGTAATGGAATTATCTCATTCTTTAAAAGGAGCTATGCATGATGGTAATGGAATATCTGATTATTTAAAAGGAGCTATGCATGATGGTAATGGAATATCTGATTATTTAAATGGAGCTATGCATAATGGTAATGGAATATCTGATTCTTTAGAGCTATGCATGATGGTAATGGAATATCTCATTCTGTAAATAGAGCTATGCATGATGGTAATGGAATATCTCATTCTTTAAATAGAGCTATGCATGATGGTAATGGAATATATGATTATTTAAAAGGAGCTATGCATGATGGTAATGGAATATCTGATTGTTTAAATAGAGTTATGCATGATGGTAATGGATACCTGATTCTTTGAAATAAACACGATACATCACCATGACGAGCAAGTTTACTAAGACAAAAGCAACCAAAATTTTATATTTATTGATGTAACTGCAACAGCCTTCCATTGTCATGCGCCTATAAATCAAAATTTAAATACAATATTTTATACATCTACAACAAACTGATTTGCCTTTATAACAAAGAAAATTAAGGGAAAAATTAGATGAATCCTAAGTTGTTTACAGAAATTCATGTTTGATCTGTCTCTCTGATCTTTCACGATGAAATGTGCTATGTAAAGTTTACGACATAAAAACATTGGCATTTTTGTATCTCGGCCATTTAGCTACATCAAATAATCACTGTTTACTAGATTAGACATGTACTCGTTTGTTACGATTCTGAAAATTACGAGGAAAAGCACTAAAAAACGAATTGCCGTCTGCCGGTGAATACTTTTTAGCATCCAATTCCTGGCTTACGAAGGATGTTATTCTTTAAAAATGATAGTAGCATTTTGTATTTATGTTGGTATATCGTAAATACAAAATGCTACTATTCGCCAAATCTTTGTGATTTTTGTGTCCTAATTTGCAAATCTATCGCTATCAATCCATCGTACTATGTGACATTACCCCACGCCGTATTGTTTTGTTCTTACCTTATGCTTCTTAAAAACATTTTCATAAGATTATGCTTTCAATGATCGTGTGACTGCAAATACCTAAAATCTCAACCCTCGCAATTAATAATATACTTTATATGTCCAAAATTGGCATTACCTGCCAAAATTTACTCGTGAGCTACATGTATCTTTCTGAAATGTCAACTCTCGTCACAAATAATATATTTTATGTGTCCAAAATTGACATTACCTGCCAACCTTTACTCGTGAACTACATGTATCTTTCTGAAATGTCAACTCTCGTCACAAATAATATATTTTATGTGTCCAAAATTGACATTACCTGCCAACCTTTACTCGTGAACTACATGTATCTTTCTGAAATGTCAACTCTCGTCACTAATAATATATTTTATGTGTCTAAAATTGGAATTACCTGCCAACCTTTACTCGTGAACTACATGTATCTTTCTGAAATGTCAACTCTCGTCACTAATAATATATTTTATGTGTCTAAAATTGGAATTACCTGCCAACCTTTACTCGTGAGCTACATGTATCTTTCTGAAATGTCAACTCTCGTCACAAATAATATATTTTATGTGTCCAAAATTGACATTACCTGCCAACCTTTACTCGTGAACTACATGTATCTTTCTGAAATGTCAACTCTCGTCACAAATAATATATTTTATGTGTCCAAAATTGACATTACCAGCCAACCTTTACTCGTGAACTACATGTATCTTTCTGAAATGTCAACTCTCGTCACTAATAATACATTTTATGTGTCCAAAATTGACATTACCTGCCAACCTTTACTCGTGAGCTACAGGTATCTTTCTAAAATGTCAACTCTCGTCAATAATAATATATTTTATGTGTCCAAAATTGATATTACCTGCCAACCTTTACTCGTGAGCTACATGTACCTTTCTGTAATGTCAACTCTCGTCACTAATAATACCTTTTATGTGTCCAAAATTGACATCACCTGCATAAATTTACTCGTGAGCTACATGTATCTTTCTGTAATGTCAACTCTCGTCACTAATAATATACTCTTTGTGTCCAAAATTGACATTTATTACCTTCCAACCTTTACTCGTGAGCTCCTCAGCGCTAAAGAAGACTTGTTCCATAGCACGTGGTATCATACCCCACGTTTCTCGACCATTGATATCACCTTCCATTGTAAATGTTTTACCTGATCCAGTCTGACCATACGCAAAGATGCAAACATTGTATCCATCAAGCACACTTTGAACTAGCTGTGATATTTCTTGATAGACTGTTGCTTGAGTCGTTTCTGGACAAAATGCTTTGTCAAATGAAAATGACATTCTGGCTTGTTGGCTTTTGTTAGATGAAGTACTTGACTAAACAGGAAAGTTCGCAAAACATTTGAATCAATAAAGCCTTCAAACTTCACCAGACAACGTTGGCAAGTTTATGTGCGTGTAAGTATTTTTGACAACAGCGTAATGTTCCCAATAAAAGATTGAAACGTCTACATAAATAAACACATACCTTGCTGTTATTGTGTAGAATAATATCAGTGTCATTAGTGAACTCCATATTAGTAAGCGAAACACTAGTTTCTGAAGGCAGACTTGGCCGAACACGACAATAGACGCGAATGTTACCCTTCAACTCTTGTACTTTATTATGAAGCTGACGTCGTAGTGTCTCCTCACCTCGAAGTCTCGCCTCCAGTTCAGAAATACCATCTTGATGTTCGCGTATCTTACTTTCCAATTGTAAAATAACACTTGCCTGACGATCGTTTTCCATTTTTGCTTTTTTGTAAGCATCCTTAAATTGTCAACACAATACATAATTAGGGATAAAATATTTGTGCGGCTGCCTGCACAGCAATACACGCATAAACATATTATGTCTCTAAAGATACACACGCCGTATGACACGGGGAATTTTTACACGATAAAATACAATAAACAAACGAGGCGAGTTTGATTATGATTTACGATGATCTGTTTTTTTGTCGTGTTCAAACCATTTACTTTTCAAACATTTACATTTACGGTTCAAACCATTTACTTTATTACGATCTGTTTTTTGTCGTTTAAAAAAAATTACTTTTACTAATATGCGTAGGAATATATATATATATGAAGATTGGCAGTTTTTGCACGACATACGTACCTTACTAGCATCTAACTCAGTGTTTACACCAAGCAGTTCGGATGACAACGTCGACATCTTCAATTTTAAAGTTTTCACTTCATTTTGCGATAGTTCCAGTTCAAACTTAAACTCTTCTCTTTCGCGATCAATCAAATCTTTTTCCGACGACACCCTCTCGATTTCGCCTCTTAACTCTTCCTCAACTTCTGTCTTTTCATTCAGTCGCTTTTGTAATTTCTTACTCAATGCTGTAGCCTGAAGAAAAAGCTTTGTCAACGAGGACACAAAATATATTTAACACAAAAATATTCACTACTAAAAAAAGTCCACTACATATGTAAAAAAAACCATTTAAATGAGTAAGACCCAACAGACTCTAAATGTTCCCTAATTCTCATACGTACTTTAGGAGTGCGACAAAGAAATCGCGCTACTTAAAATGAACAGCAAACTGATTTCTTCATGAGAATTTCGCTATTTTTTTTTTCAAAGCAAGCACTCAATGAAGTGAAAGTATCGTTTTTAAATATCGTTTTTAAATATCGTTTTTAAATATAGTTTTTAAATACCGTTTTTAAATATCGTGAAAATATCGTTTTAACATCGTTAATCCAGTGGGTTCAGATCACTTTGAATTAAATTTATCAAAAAACAGACACGGAAAAGCTTAACAATCCGCCGACATAAACGTACAGCTTATATTCATGCATCTCCATCGAAGGAAACTTCACAGTTCCGTAAGAAATACTAAGGCAAAAAAGTTGGCAAAGACGAATGTTTTTAGGCAGCATTTCTAATCCATGGGTAAGTCATAAAATCAGATCGGCAATAAAAAAAACCTGACTTATGGCTGTTTTCCACTAGCTACGTATCGTAAGGTATCGTAGCAAAACGTAACACGGCGCATGCGTGCTCGCGCCTATTCACCATCAAATTCATAAGCACGCATGCGCCATGTTACGTTTTGCTACGATACGTTACGATACGTGGCTAGTGGAAAACAGGCTTTAGTCACTTAAATGTTTCATTAGCGTAGTAAGCCCGCAAGTATAACTTCAGGTATGTAAATTTTAGAGCACTATCATCAATCATGTTTAAAGAAAATGTTTTAACAGTTATTAAACACTAAAAAATTTGAATAACACGACCAGATTTACAGGTCGACCACACCAATGTAATGTTTCAATGTTTCGTCGTAAGTTCCTAACAGAGAAAAGCAATTATGAATTTCAAAAAACCAAAATCATTCAAAATACATACTTCTTCCATTTCCTTCTCTTTCATCACAACGTTTCCCTGAAGTTGGTGTTTCTGTGACTCCAACATCTCAATCCTTTGAATGCTTTCTTGCTGTGTACTTTTTAATGTACCCAGATACTGCTCCATATCCTCCATACGACCTTTATAATCCCATGGAGCACGCTTTGGGGCAACAGCTGTAACAAAAACGAGCAAAATAAGTTATAATAAATAAAGCATACATGTACACATAGACCAGAGGAGGAAATGTATAAGTATAACGCCGAGGTTTTAAGCAATTGGGAATGAAAAGTGGAAAGACCAAGGTTATTCTTTTCGCAATATGATGTGTTTCATGTTTGTAAATGTAGATCGTCCAGGTTGGTATGGTCCTGAGAAGGACTGTTTTTGTTGTTCTTGACTGACGTTTCGACAACCTTAGCGAAAACCATTTTTTTTGACTCTGAAGATGACTACCGCTAAGGTTGTCGAAACGTCAGTCAACAACAACAAAAACAGACTTTTTCAGGACTATACCAACCAGGACGATCTACATTTACAAACATGTAACGATACTCCCGGGTTCAAACCATTTACTTTATGATATGTTTCTTCGAGTAAGGCTCTTCTAGTCACTAACATGTGTTTGTAGAACTATTTGTACTCTACGATTAATTGTGTTTTACGTACGTCCTTCAAAGTTTGTTTGGTGTTTAAATTTTATAACAAACCAGATTATCGGAGATAAGAATGAGGTGCACTAACACTAGGGTAAACCCAGCTACGTATGGACTGTGGGGATGAAACTTATAAAGACCAGGGTAAACCCAGCTACGTATGGACTGTGGGGATGAAACTTATAAAGACCAGGGTCAACCCAGCTACGTATGGACTGTGGGGATGAAACTTATAAAGACCAGGGTCAACCTAGCTACGTATGGACTGTGGGGATGAAACTTATAAAGACCAAGGTCAACCCAGCTACGTATGGACTGTGGGGATGAAACTTATAAAGACCAGGGTAAACCCAGCTACGTATGGACTGTGGGGATGAAACTTATAAAGACCAGGGTCAACCCAGCTACGTATGGACTGTGGGGATGAAACTTATAAAGACCAAGTTCATCCCAGCTACGTATGGACTGTGGGGATGAAACTTATAAAGACCAAGGTCAACCCAGCTACGTATGGACTGTGGGGATGAAACTTATAAAGACCAGGGTCATCCCAGCTACGTATGGACTGTGGGGATGAAACTTATAAAGACCAGGGTCATCCCAGCTACGTATGGACTGTGGGGATGAAACTTATAAAGACCAGGGTAAACCCAGCTACGTATGGACTGTGGGGATGAAACTTATAAAGACCAGGGTCAACCCAGCTACGTATGGACTGTGGGAATGAAACTTATAAAGACCAGGGTCATCCCAGCTACGTATGGACTGTGGGGATGAAACTTATAAAGACAGGGGTCAACCCAGCTACGTATGGACTGTGGGGATGAAACTTATAAAGACCAGGGTCAACCCAGCTACGTATGGACTGTGGGGATGAAACTTATAAAGACCAGGGTCAACATGGTTAGATGTAAACGAAATAAAATGTACCAAAACCAGTGTGAACCAGAAAAACATAATGTGATGTACCTTTCTTTTTTCCTTCTTGCGCATATTCTTTTCGTTTCACTTTTTTCGTCAAAGGCTTAAAACATTAAGGACAGGAAGTTACCGCAAACTTCGGGAAAACGAATTCATTGAACAAAAATAATGAATAAGGTACGTTAAATGTCCACAAGTCTTACTTCTTGATTTTCAAGGTTAGAATTCTGTCTTTTTAACACTCTCTCTTGCTTGTCATTTACCGTTGAAGCTTTTTTACCTCCAACCTTTCCCTGAAAGTAAAAATATAAGTAGCTATTTGTTTGTAATTTTTACTTTTACCAACAAACTAAACTTAGAGCAATTTAAATAAAGACATATAAGTTTTCCTGGTCAACCTCACAGATGAACTGCGAAAGATTATGTTTAATATTATTACTAAACCGATCAATCATTTTCAAATAGTTTTCTATTAAAAAATCAAAGTTACTTCAATAGAAAATGATGATTCGATCAAGTGTAAAAGTACTGCTAAATTACATTGAAAAAAATATACAAATGTATAAAAAAAAATACAAAAATATACAAATGACAAAAAATAAAAAAAATACAAAAATATACAAAAATAAAATTTTAATAAAAATAAAATAAAATAAAATTTTAATTTGTATATTTTTGTATATTCAAAAATATACATATATATTTTAAAAAGTAATCATTTGTCAAGTTTAGAATCAAAGTTATTCAGTGAAAGTGCATTTGTCTTTCTGCATACCATTGTTTATCCACCTTTCTATTGTAATATTAAAAGCAAGGACTTGACAAACAACATTTTTAAACCAGCTTGTTAAAACAAAATCATCAAAACCCTTGTCTATAATATTAATGAAAAAAACATCCATAAAGTGAATACTAAACCCACAGTTGACAACACAATTTTTTGTTTCATTGAAATGCCTAAACACTTGTAGTACAAATTCTAATTCACAAACCTATCATTTGCATTGATCATCTGTTAAACAAATTTACACACAACAAAGTAGTATGGCATCTCCAGAAGTACACATGTTAAACAAATTTACACACAACAAAGTAGTATGGCATCTCCAGAAGTACACATGTTAAACAAATTTACACACAACAAAGTAGTATGGCATCTCCAGAAGTACACAGTCAGCATGTAACTGAATCCATATATTATTTTGTGTTTTTAAAAGTTTAAAATATAAAATACTTCATATATTGTTGAAGTGAACGTTGTATAAAAGTATACAATTCACAAACCAAGTTGTTGCTTTTTTCACGACATGCAGCAAGTGTAGCTCGACGAACCACAAGCAATGACGGTGGTTTCAATTTACTGTTGATCTAAAATTATAAAAAATTCATCAATTTGTAAATGTTTATAGTTTACAGCAACATTATTTTTAACTTAATGTTTGATTCTGTGATGACAATTTTGAGAATGTATCTCACAATACAATCCCTCCAAAATCCTTTGAAAACTTATTTATATATAAAGCTGGAAATGATAAAACTTACGTTCGTACTGTTACTCATCTTGTCAAACTAAAGAAATATAAAAATTCACTTGATTTATTGATTCAATAACGAACAATGTGTTGTACTTATTAAGAATTTAATTAATGTCATGTTGCCAAACATTGTTATCAACAAACATTTTGTCAATTCTACCCCCCTATCTTAAATTACAAGCAATATTGTTATGTAGGGTCTCTCAAAATAAATTAATGCACATCATTTTTGTGTCTATTTAAATTTCCAAATACCTTTGATCATGTGTAAAATTCAAATGCATTCAAACACATCCTATGGGAAATTATAACAAATATAGTGTTGTTCTGAAGGTACTTTGAATTAAAAAAAGACCAGTTTAAGAAGACTGAAATCAACCAGAAAACTCAACAACAATTCACCTGTGAACATATATCAAACCAAATACACATGGTACATAATGTTTAATACATAAACAGAGAGTGCTAGCTTCTTCCTTATTGAATATTGATTTCACAATTTTGCTAATTTGCATCAAAGTATACTGGAATTATATTGATGCTTCTTTTAGGTAGTAAACATATCTTACCAACAATCACTAAAGTAACGATGTATGAAGCTTTTACATCGTCTGTAAAACTAAATACAAGAAGAGTCCGTCTGATAGTCTGATACATGAAGCAAAGTTTTAGACCAAGATAATTTTTAGAAACCACGCTTTAGTTCGGTTGATAAAAAGCTACACTTGTAGAAAACCTTTCACACACAAGTATCTGTGAGAATGAAACGTCGGGTAGTCAATATTTATTATTTAAATAAAATTCAGAATTCAAAAAATACAACGCAGTGTACTTAGGTAAATATTCAAGATTGTTTGAAACGTTTGATATACAGAATAATATCAACAATCTTACAAAGTTGTCTTCATTCTCGTGTTTGATGATGTCTGTGTGTAAAATACACTGAGATCACCTCGTTTAATTTACTATTTCTATTTAAAAACTCCTATAATCAAACCTTGATTTCCTCCTTGAAGTAATCTCACTTTCTACAATGAGTTTAAATAAAGAATCCAGCGTTTAGTATACGTACGTAGCAAAACAAAAGCCTCTGCAAGTTTTTATGTCTGTTGACCGTTGTATGTTTGAATTCAAATCTTACCGCGCTACGTCACTCGCCGAATGTAGACCGGCAAAACCCGAAAGTTTTGAGATTTGAAATTCTGATCACGTCTTCGAGAAATGAATAAATATGTCAAGAAATTACTGCGCCGACTGCAGTAGAGTTTGGAGAGTCATATCCGAGTCTTAAAAAGTCGTGTTAGCTTACAGACATTATTGAATTTTTCCTGCTCTAAACGCATCCTCCACCAAAGATTTGGAGCGGTAAAACGTTAAAAGCCGAAGACATGAACCTTCCCCGCAAAATCCAGGGGCATTCTTCACGTCTAAAATTTCTAAATTTTGGTCTTTTCAACAAGTGGTTTACATTATCAGTCACGGCTGCCATCTTCGTTTAAATGATTTAAATCCTTTGGGAAAGGATTCAGTTATCTTGGACGAGTTCCTTCAGTAAAAAATCATTGCTTTCACCCATTCGTTACATATGTTAACCATATAAACAAACCAGGGACATAAACATGACCGGGGAGCGTGTACTCCCTTGGTTGACAAGTTTATCGAGAAAACTCGGTACCTCGTTAGGAAACAACTCCTTAAGTGTTTTAAGAAAAATTTAATTTTTCCTAAAATAAATGTACAGTTTTCTCAATGTAAAGTTTCCTTATTAAAATGATTTTAATGAAAATGTTATGCAAAATTATACCTCGATCTATTTTCAGGCTATTTTGTCGGAAAAGTTAATTCCACACATAGACACAATTGCCCTAAGATCTTGGTATTAGTCTTACGCTACTGGTGCAAACAGACGATAATAAAGATTTTGTAGTTTTAACATGTGAGCAATAGTTTCGAATGAGGAATCACAAATTTCTTCAAATTTTCACGGCTAGTTTTGGCAACTTCGCCGTGAAATTTTACAGGATGAATGAAGTAAATGTCGAAATTATAATTTTCCCATACTATCTTTCCATCGGCAAAGTCTATGTAACCATATTTGTCAGGAAGGTATGTACCATAAGGCATTTCCCAAAACTTTTTTAACTCAATGAAAGTGAACATTGTCGGCACAGCCGCTTCGAGAAAAGCACGTCTTTTGTGAAAGATAGAAGAAATTCTTTGAAATTGTTCGCTCAACCTTCTTGGAACATAAAACAGATCTGACCATCCATTAATACACTTCAATTTTCCATTACCATTTGTAAGATGCGTCTGTACTAATTTCGTTATGTTTATGATTGAACTGTGGTTGTAAGTCTGTCTAATTTCTTCGTATGATTCTTCACAAGGAATAGCCGTGAGTGGCCACCAAGACCATCCAGTGGAGATAGGACGATGGCCAAACTCATGGCCCTCTTTTTCATTACTCACCCCCCCTCCATACCAAATTTTGTCCTTATCAAGTTTGAGAAATGTCCACCAGTTCACAAGTGTGTCGTCATTCATGTACAAATAGCCTGTATAATTGGGATGCCTGTTCAAAAATACAAATAACACTTTTCAATCTTATTCATTGTTTAAATATCGAAGATCGTCCTTAATCTTGCAACCATGTGATAAATGAGAAAATGTAATCGACAACTAGACCTGCAATTTGACATTTTATGATAGAACAACATGCTCGTGCATTTAAGTAACAATGGAGATCAATAACGCTTTGATAAGGAATGCTATCGATTTAAGAGCTTCATAAACAAGTTTCTGAAAACAAAATCTTTCCCGCTGCAAACGGTTTTGGTTAATGTGAAAAAATACTTCAAAAAAACAGTCACAGCAGAAATCTGAGTAGCATGCATATATGAAAATTAGCCCCCCCTCCCCCAAGGTCAAATTGATTATGATAGAGAGTGACGTTAGGACAAGAGTTTAGAAGTCGACCAAAGAGTAAGGTTAAAACTAGTTAAGGGCTAGGGTTAGGATTATATATTTAGCAAGATCCCTAATTGGGAGGGATGGCCCTTATTCATATATTCAAGTTCTTCTTTAGTAGTTTTTGTTGAAATCAATTGTGGTTATAAATTAACATAGATTAAAAACTACCAATATAGAATATGCCCCCTATCCCTAAATATGGAGCTTGTTGTCTTTTGAAAGCGCCTTTTTTATTATACTTGGGGGAGTGAAGTAAATTAATACCTTCGTATAGCTTCTCCAATGCATTCATAACCGTAATGGCCATTATGAATATCAACGACCATTATTTCGTGTGAAGGACTTGATTCAGACCCACAAATGATCAAATTCTTAAATGCATCTTTATAATATGACTTCAACATAGGTATTGTATCGTAATATGGATAATGGTAAATCATCACAACTAAAATGTCGTCAAAATAATGTTTTCCTCTTGTGCAATTTTGCAATTTTGTAATTCCCTTGGTTGAGAATGGTTTCGTATTGGCGCTAGATGTTATCAAATCATCTATATGAAAAGAAAAACAAATAATTAGTTCTTACACACGATGATGGTACGATCCTGTCATGTTTAGATTGACAAATTTTAGATTTGTCATAACGGCAAAATCTACATTTTCCTATCATCTTTTTTTTCAATCAAGTTTGTACGTGATGTCTAAAAACGATGATCCAAATAATCACTAGGTACAGTCTACTTTCAACGCCATTTTTAATTCTCATACTTTCTTGGCAAGTCGCTAAATATACAAAACAGCTTTAACATTTTTCTTTATTTTTTACGTCCAATCTCTGAGTACAACCTTAAAGTAGCTACTATTAATACGTAGTCGTATAATTTGGAATCATACGTAAAATAAAACACATAAAAGTCATCGATTTGAAACCAGGAATGCCATGCTTTAGTTTGGTGATATGCTAACCAGTGGCGGACGCTTTATGAAATATTGTGGAGAAGACTTTTTCTCAAGGCGCGAGATTTCTAGGGAGATTCCACAGCATGCCTATTGGTATACTTTTAAAATTTTGATCTTCAGAAATTTAATTCAATCATTTCTACGTACACATCATCCTTCAAACAGACGTTCATAAAATAGTTATTATTTAATAATTATTGTGTTCTGCAGATTATATAACATGCAACCAATTATCGAGCTGGCCTTCCCTTATTAAAAAGTGTGTTTTTCATTAAGTACAGTACTATTTCAAAATTTATGAAGATGAAAGCTGTATGGATTAATCTTTTTTCAATCAATTAATCAATCAATCAAAAAGTTTATTTTCAAGATAACTATTACAATTTTATGTAAATAATACGCCCTACAGAAGAATCCGAGGTCCACCGCATTATTGATTCTCTCAATAAAATATGTTTTACCATCACCATGTTCCAACTGACAATTTACAAAAACTAATGCCTTCCTCCTGCTATGAATAGATAACAGGTCGTATTTTCAGAGATTTTTTAATTGGAAATGCTATACATAATTAAAGATAGATTTCAAAATAGCAAATACCATGGTGAATGGTGATAATAACAATGTAATAGTTCTTAAAAGAACTGTTTTAACCAAAATACTAACCAAACAATTCAAAGGAACCGTTGTATACAGTTAGAAAGAGACACTATGCATTCCGGCAGACTACTCATCAGGTGTCAACGTCTGCTAAATGAGAACCTCCAAACCATGCTATATTTATAACGTCTGCCGAAATGCATAGTGTCTCTTTCTAACTGTAAACAACGGTTCCTTTGAATTGTTTGGTTAGTATTTTGGTTAAAACAGTTCTTTTAAGAACTATTACATTGTTATTATCACCATTCACCATGGTATTTGCTATTTTGAAATCTATCTTTAAGTTTGTCACCACGACAAAGTCTCTGTTTCACTATACATAATTGTTGTTTAAAATTAGCTACGGCTGATTGTAACGTAATATCTAATTCTTTAAATGGAGCTATAAAAATGTATGTATACATGATTGTTTTGGCAAACTTGTTTCTTAAGATGGAGATATGAATGATGGTAATGGAACATCTGATTCTTTAAATAGACCTATGCATGATGGTAATGGAATATATGATTATTTAAAAGGAGCTTTGCATGATGGTAATGGAATATCTGATTATTTAAATAGAGCTATGCATGATGGTAATGGAATATCTGATTATTTAAAAGGAGCTATGCATGATGGTAATGGATACCTGATTCTTTGAAACGAACAATATACATCACCATGATGAGCAAGTTTACTAAGACAAAAGCAACCAAAATTTTATATTTACGGAGGTAACTGCAACAGCCTTCCATTGTCGTGCGTCTATAAATCAAAATCCAAATAATATGTTTAATACATCAACAGCAAACTTATTTGCGTTCATAACAAAGAAAATTATTGGAAAGATTGGACGAATCCTAAGTTGTTTAAAGAAATTCATGTTAGATCTTTCTCTGATCTTTCTCGATGAAATGTGCTATGTAAAGTTTACGTTATAAAAGTATTGGCATTTTTGTATCTCGGCCATTTAGCTACATCAAATAATCATTGCTTACTAGATTAGACATCTACTCGTTTGTTACGATTCTGAATATTACGAGAAACAGCCCAAAAAACGAATTGCTGTCTGCCGGTGAATGCTTTTTAGCATCCAATTCTTAGCTTACGAAGGATTTTATTCTTTAAAAATCATAATAGCATTTTGTATTTTCGTGAGTATATATTAAAGAATGCAAATAGCAAAATAAACTTTTTAACTCTTTCGTAATCTTAAATACAGTTGACATATTCAGATTTTTTGTTTTTAATTGGCAACTCCTAGTGCCCCTACATATTCCTTGCGGAAGATAACGCTTCTGAGCTGTTAACGTCTCCAAGTGCAAATTTTTTCGCCAAACCTTTCGGATTTTTGTGTCCTAATTTGCAAATCTATCGCAATCAATCCATCGTACTATGTGACATTACGCCGCGCCGTATTGTTTTGTTCTTACCTTATGATTCTTAAAAACATTTTCATAAGATTATGCTTTCAATGAATGTGTGACTGCACATACCTTATGTTTGATCTTTAAAATAAACTTTGTGTCGTAGAATTTCATTGCATTTATTGCACACTGTCTTACGCAGTACAAATTAAAATACCGTAAAACTTTTGTGTCAAAGCACAGATAAGCAAAAAGGTACCAAATATAACAAAAACATAGCTACTTTAACTACTTTGATCCTTCGATCGGATGATAAAATTGCACAAAACCCGAGAGTTCGTCATCCATCCGTTATAAATATTATACTACCCGTCAAAGCAATGAACGTATAACGAAACCCGATGCTATGAAATCGTAAAGTTAACAATCCATCCATGAATGACTTAAACTTGTATCTATGAACATTGAACAATTAACATGAGAGCTACTACATTCACTAGCAGTAATTGCATCCTAATGTAATTTACACTTCTTGAACACAGATTTGCAATTATTAATACATCCTCCTTATGAAATGTTACGTAATGTTTCAGCCTTAGTCCTAACACTTTTCTTCACATATAAATATGAATTGCAAGAAAAATTACGAGCAAAAATTTAATCTATTGTTTGTAATATAAATAATATAATAACGTTAACAATTGAAGCATTTCATTTTAATTTGTCTTAAACAATGACCTTATAAAAATACTGACGCACGGAAAAATGGTGGAATTATTTGAATATTTACGTTAATTTATCCCTAATTGAAAAGACATGGAAAAAGAATTAGTTGAAGCCGTTAATGTATTTGAGTAAGAGCAAAAGAAAAACACAGTTTGCTAACGTCGATTTGTACTTTGTATTCTATCGTGAAATTTTAAATAATTTGATCAGTAACCGCTTGTTTAATATATCAGTCAATCACATTTTAGCACGTGACTTAAAGGACATTGGCAACGAAAATTTTTTTTCATACGTTTATCATAAATAGCTATGGAATACTTAATTTCGTGTTTTCGTGTCTCTTTTGAATTTTGCTGTTGAGAAAATTTGACATAAAGTTGAATCCATATCCGCCATTTTGAGAAAAAAGCCTTATGCTAAATTATGCCGGAATACATTACTGACGTCATTGGCTGATATCCTCTGAATGACACAATATAAAATAATAGTATTATAATAATATATAGCACATTTGTTCACTGGAATTTTAAAACAAAAACAACAGTCGGCGGTTGTTAAGATTAACAAAAGTTGTGTAGTTTATCACGCTTATATACTTTTCCAATATTTAGTCGTTATAAGACGTAGAAACGTTTATTTTAGCAGATCTTACAACTAGGTTTTGCCGACATACCAAGGGTAAGCCCAGACAACAACAAGCGCGTTTTATACACTGAACATTTCGTGCAATAGAAATATTTCATTTTCCCATATTACAAACCTGTCACCAACAAATGAGTTATACGTTTAATTTATTATTTATATACATAAGAGTCTTTAAAAGATTATGTAGTTTTATATAGGTGATAAGCTATAAGACGCTATGTTTTGTTCATGACTGTAGAGTTGCGTTTCTCCGTAATGTTTTATGTGCGTGTTTGCGTGCACAATGTACAAGTACACTTTTCGATTAACTTTATAACTTATGAATGAATACAAGTTTTGGGTGGATCACTCATGCATTTTGCTTTTGCGCAGTTCGTGACAATCCTTTGACAATGATATGGCATCGCAATTGCAGATCATAACAAAGAACATCAAAGAGCGTCTGTCTAAGACTAAATTTACGGTCTTTCGTGAAAATATGCATATTTAAAATGTGTATAAAGTCCATCTGGTGACGCGAAGCGTTTTCGTATGCTAGCATAAACACAAGCAGGAAATGGTCTTCGATGTTTCTTCCCCAAAATTTGAAAAATCCACCTAGAACATCTTTGATAGGCAACTAATCGATACAGCTTGTGTATTCTCTCTAGATCCTCATTAGACAGGGGCCAGTTTTCTTCAAGATACCGACACACGTCTATCTTTAACACACTTTCTGAGAGCATATTGTCCCATCTGTTTCGCCTAGCAAAGCCTCATACTCATCGTATTCAAGCGCTTTTTCGTGGCAACAAAAACACTTGATTGCCTTTTTTGACAAAGTACAATGTCCACACTTACACCAACTAAGAGTTTGAAGGCGCTAAGCATTTGCTTTCTCAAATTCAGCATCCGAAGAGGACAAGTCGCTCTGCTCACTCTCATGTTCGGAACCGCTTTCTTCACTAGTTTCGGCCTTCACTTCAGGTTCATATTGATAGGGCAGAACCTTACCCGGTTGATTTTCGTGTATGTCATCCATTACAGCAAAAAAAAACCGTAAAATACGCTTTAAATGTGTTGTAACGCAGTCAATCACAAAGTATATTCTATTGTTGTTTTGACTGCTCACCAGCCAAGACGTCACTACTGCTCGAGATAATTTTATCAAAATTTTATCCAAGATGGCGCAATTTATAAAACTTTTGCTGCAAATATCTCAGCAACAAAATATTTTTGAGAAAAAATTTTTCTATTTTAGTTGTTAGACATCACAAAGGTTCAAAAATATGCCATAAAAATTTTCGTTGCCAATGTCCTTTAAGAAACCCTCGTTAATATCACACCTAAAGTCAAAGAAGTCTTTTATGTTTAAGAAACATACGTAAGCCTAACCTGAATAAACAAATACAATCCTTTAATCCCTTATCTTCAACGTGTAAGTAGCATTATTTAACATTATATATTTGCTATTTTTTCTTCTACAATACTTAACACAAATTTTAACACCTAACACCATTTACATGAATTCTTTTCATTATCTTGGATATTGACACGAGATACATTCAGAAATAATTTTTAGGGTTATTTGGGTATAAGTAAGATAATCATGGCAAGGTGTGGCGAGGAACCACAGACACCGCATTGTGTTTCTGTTTGTTAACAACGTTCAGCTGCGTATTCAAATGTAATTTGTAATTGCAATGAATGAGTAATTGAATAATATCACGCTATGGACTATGAGGGTGTTATCTCTTACTTAAATTTCTCCTTAAATATAGCGCTGTTTCCGTTTTTTCTCGACTGTGAGCTTTCTACTGGAGTATGTATAATATACATATGCATGTGGAATGTTAATCAGCTCAAAAATTATCTTGTAACTTTGTCATAAGGAATGATGTACGAACCATACATATTAGAATTAATAACTAAATAAAATTTCATTCCATGCTTCTTATTTGACTAGCCAGGGCATCTCGCTTTCTCAATTCATATCCAAAATATTCAACGCTCAAATAAACAGAACGTAGTTCATGCACACAGGTATAAGACATGAACAACGTGAACAAGACGATGGCTTATTTATCTCACAGTTCTAATATTTAAATGTAGATATGATCTTCGCACTTTGCTTGACAATTTAAGCTATTGTCTCAGGAACCGCACTGCATATAATATTGGTTCTAATATTTGTTGCACTCGTGTATAAAATAAGCAGGGAAGCAAACAATCTTACCGTTTGATCTGTTTAAGGTTAACGAATCATCTTAAATTCACAAGCAATGTTGTAGATATCTTCAAGTTTCAGCCAAAATTGCGGTACGACATCAAACCACAGAATAGACACGGAAGAGAAGCGTCACTCAATGAACCTAAACTGTCCACTACAATTAACTCTACAACATTAGAGTTCATTGGTCCCCTACTTGTACCGAGTACTTTAGTGCGCATCTTTTGCGTCCGCCATTACTCCAGCCAGTTAAACCATTGAGTTCTATAATAACTGGAGCGGCTATCTCAAGCGCGGCCTTAGATATCTGATGACGCCAAAAAAATGGCGGATTTCGTCCGTTGCCGTTGAGATTTACCGAAATTGATCGCTTTTCCGAAAATTTCACAATTTCCCACTCCTGAGGGAAGAGTGAGGAAAATGTATGTGTGTATTTGGGATTCGGCAAGCAATTTTTTGATGAAAATCAAGGTAAAACCTTAAATTCATAACAGCGAGTCAACTGTGGTTGTCAGTTATCTGCTCCTACGAGGAGGCATTTATAACTATCGACGAAAGAGCTATATGTCGGCTACACATGTATGAATGCAGATGTGCGTCGTTTTTTTACCAGCGTCAAACAAGTTTGATCGATTAAACTCTCAATCAATTAATCAATCAATCAAAAAGTTTATTTTTAAGATAACTATTACAATTTTATGTAAATAATACGCCCTACAGAAGAATCCGAGGTCCAGCGCATTATTGATTCTCTCAATAAAATATGTTTTGCGATCACCATGTTCCAACTGACAATTTACAAAAACTAATGCCTTCCTCCTGCTATGAATAGATAACAGGTCGTATTTTCAGAGATTCTTTAACTGGAAATGCTATACATAATGGTTGTTTAAAATTAGATACGGCAGATTGTAACGTAATATCTGATTCTTTAAATGGAGCTATAAAAATGTATGTATACATGATTGTTTTGGCAAACTTGTTTCTTAAAATGGAGATATGCATGATGGTAATGGAATATCTGATTCTTTAAATAGAGCTATGCATGATGGTAATGGAATATCTGATTATTTAAAAGGACCTATGCATGATGGTAAGGAATATCTGATTATTTAAAAAGAGCTATGCATGATGGTAATGGAATATCTGATTCTTTAAATAGAGCTATGCATGATGGTAATGGAATATCTGATTCTTTGAAATAAACACGATACATCACCATGATGAGAAAGTTTACTAAGACAAAAGCAACCAAAATCCAACAGCCTTCCATTGTCGTGCGTCTATAAATCAAAATTTAAATACAATGTTTTATACATCTACAACAAACTGATTTGCCTTTATAACTAAGAAAATTATGGGAAAGATTAGATGAATCCTAAGTTGTTTACAGAAATTCATGTTCGATCTGTCTCTTCTGTTCTTTCTCGATGAAATGTGCTATGTAAAGTTTACGTCATAAAAATATTGGCATTTTTGTATCTCGGCCATTTAGCTACATCAATAATCACTGCTTACTAGATTAGACATGTACTCGTTTGTTACGATTCTGAAAATTACTAGGAAAAGCCCCAAAAAACGAATTGCCGTCTGCCGGTGAAAGCTTTTTAGCATCCACTTCCTGGCTTACGAAGGATGTTATTCTTTAAAAATCATAGTAGCATTTTGTATTTATGTTGGTATTTCGTAAATACAAAATGCTAATATTCTACTTCGCCAAATCTTTGTGATTTTTGTGTCCTAATTTGCAAATCTATCGCTATCAATCCATCGTACTATGTGACATTACCCCACGCCGTATTGTTTTGTTCTTACCTTATGCTTCTTAAAAACCTTTTTCATAAGATTATGCTTTCAATCATCGTGTGACTGCAAATACCTAAAATCTCAACCCTCGCAATTAATAATATACTTTATTTGTCCAAAATTGGCATCACCTGCATAAATTTACTCGTGAGCTACATGTATCTTTCTGAAATGTCAACTCTTGTCACTAATAATATACTTTATATGTCCAAAATTGGCATTACCTGCATAAATTTACTCGTGAGCTACATGTATCTTTCTGAAATTTCAACTCTTGTCACTAATAATATACTTTATATGTCCAAAATTGGCATTACCTGCATAAATTTACTCGTGAGCTACATGTATCTTTCTGAAATGTCAACTCTTGTCACTAATAATATACTTTATATGTCCAAAATTGGCATTACCTGCATAAATTTACTCGTGAGCTACATGTATCTTTCTGAAATGTCAAATCTCGTCACTAATAATATACTCTTTGTGTCCAAAATTGATATTTATCACCTTCCAACCTTTACTCGTGATATCCTCAGCACTAAAGAATACTTGTTCCATAGCACGTGGTATCATACCCCACGTTTCTCGACCATTGATATCACCTTCCATTGTAAATGTTTTACCTGATCCAGTCCAGGGGCGAATCCAGGCTGCTGCAACTGATGCGAGTGCATCAGTCATAAAATTGAATAGTTAATATTTCGCAACATTATAACTTACAATCAATACAAGCAAAGTGCAAGAAATATATCAGATTGGAATGTTTCTAGTTTCTAAATGCTTTCAATACCTTAACGCTGACAATATATTGACAACAGATGTACATTGATGATTGAGAAATATTGTTTAAAGCCTTCGTAGATTGTTTACATGTGAGTATCATTTTGATTATGGCCGCATTATTGAAAAATGCTACGCTAAATATGGCGTTTTTATGTGTCGAAATTTTTAGCGAAAATTTGTTTCATCATCCAGCTAGACTGAGCTGAATTTGTATTACTCATTGAGTTCTATAAAAACTCAATTATAGAACTCAACGGTATTACTACGTCACGGTGGCTAGATAGTGAATCACTACGTCAGGATGGGGAAAAAATGCATCAGTTGGTGCAACAGTCCCGAGTCTCTTTGGCCGAGTAAACCACCTAAACGTCACGAATTTCATTGTTTTTTCACCTACGTCACGGTGGGAAATCGCTGCTGACTGTTGCACTAAGCCCACGAGCACTAAAATTTCATTCTGACTGATGCACTTGAGCCAGCGTTATAAATCTTCAAACCTTTAAAATTATAATTACATGACTATGGCATTTGGCTTATTTATATCTTGAAGTCATCATGGCTGAGAGTAGGCATATATATACGATCTGGGCTCATTGATTCAAGACAGTAAAACCAGCGAAATTTCTTCTGTAAGAAAGGATTATGAAGCAAAAGTCTCTGCTGCAATTCCGACTAAAACTGACCTGTTTCGAAAAGGAAAGCTGGCAAGAGATCTTAACGCAGAGTTGATTATCCCTAAGCATATGGGAGATAATTGGCGGGCTTTAAAGTAAGTAGCTTGAAGTGCTTACTGCTTACTATGCTTGACATTGTAATGCATAGCTATAGGTCTATACTTGTATTTATGTAATGCTTAAGGCTTACTCTCTTTAATGTTAGGAATATGATGGGAAGGGGCACAGGGGGTGTTTATTCCCTGTTGAATTTATTTAAATTTCAAAGCATCCTGACCTGCATTAACCTATTAAATCGAAATTTACTGTATTCTATATTACAATGTCAATTTTCAAACTCCATGTCCAATATTGTTGAAATTTAGCCAGTAGTATAATGCAATGCTTTGGATTTATGCCATAACTAGTGTGCACACAATTATACATGTTATTGAAACTCTTCTCTTTCACGATCAATCAAATCTTTTTCCGACAACACCCTCTCAATGTCGCCTCTTAAATTTTCCTCAACTTCTGTCTTTTCATTCAGTCGATTTTGTAATTTCTTACTCAATGCTGTGGCCTGAAGAAAAAGCTTTGTCAACGTGGACACAAAAGTATATTTATACGTAGAGCACGAGACGACTTTACAATAATAAAGATTGAAGAAAAAATTTCTCTCAACAAACACAAAAATATTCACTACTAAAAAAAGTCCACTACGTATATAAAAAAAACAACATTTAAATGAGTAAGACCCAACAGACTCTAAATGTTCCCCAACTCTCATACGTACTTTAGAGGTGCGACAAAGAAATCACGCTCCTTAAAATCAACAGCAAACTAATTTCTTCATCAGAATTTCGCTATTTTTTTTTCAAAGCAAGCACTCAATGAAGTGAAAGTATCATTTTTAAATATTGTTTGTAAATACCGTTTTTAAATATCGTGAAAATATCGTTTTAACATCGTTAATCCAGTGGGTTCAGATCACTTTGAATTAAATTTATTAAAAAACAAACACGGAAAAGCTTAACATTCCGCCTACATAAACGTACAGCTTATATTCATGCATCTCTATCTAAGGAAATTTCACAGGAACTGATTTAAATCCTTTGGGAAAGGATTCAAAAACTGTCTTTCTAACGAGATTTCATTTCTCACGAGTGCAGTCTTTCAACTGATTGCTGGTGGCCGGGGGGGGGCGGGTTAGTCTGGAAGTGGTTCAGTTATCTTGGACGTGTTCCTTCAGTAAAAAATCATTGCTTTCACCCATTCGTTACATATGCTAACCATATAAACAAACCAGGGACATAAACATGACCGGGGGGCGTGTACTCCCTTAATTAACAAGTTTATCGAGAAAACTCGGTACCTCGTTAGAAAACAACTCCTTAAGTGTTTTGATTTTCGCTAATTTAAATTATGATTGCCTAAACTCTACTGCAGTCGGCGCATTAATTTTTTGAAATAATTATTCATTTCTCGAAGACTCATCAAAATTTCATATTTCAAAACCTTCGGGTATTCCCGGTCTACACTCGGTGAGTGACGTAGCGCGGTAAGATTTGAATTTAAACCTAAAACGGTCAACAGAATAAAATTTAATTTTTCCAAAAATAAATGTACAGTTTTCTCAATAAAGTTTTCTCAATGTAAAGTTTTCTCAATAAAGTGATTTTATTAAAAATGTTATGCAAAATTATACCACGATCTTTTTTCGGGCTATTTTGTCGGAAAAATTAATTCCACACATAGACACAACTGCCCTAAGATCTTGGTATTAGTGTTACGCTATTGGTGGAAACAGACGATAATAAAGATTTTGTAGTTTTAACATGTGAGCAATAGTTTTGAATAAGGAATCACGATCTTCTTCAAATTTTCTTGGCTAGTTTTGGCAACTTCGCCGTGAAATTTTACAGGATGGATGAAGTAAAGGTCGAAATTATAATTTTCCCATACTATCTTTCCATCGGCAAAATTTAAGAAACCATATTTGTCAGGAAGGTATGTACCATGAGGCATTTCCCAAAACTTTTTTAACTCAAGCAAAGTGAACATTGTCGGCACAGCCATTTCGAGAAAAACACGTCTTTTATGAAAGATAGAAGAAATTCTTTGAAACTGTTGGCTCAACCTTCCTGGAACATAAAACAAATCTGACCATCCTTTAACACAATACAATTTTCCATTACCATTTGTAAGATGCGTGTGTACCAATTTTGTTATGTTTATGATTGAACTGTGGTTGTAAGACCGTTTAATTTCTTCGTAAGTTTCTTCACAAGGAATAGCCGAGTGTTTCCACCACATCCATACAGTGGAGAGAGGACGATGGCCAAACTCATGGCTCTCTTTTTCATTACTCACCCCCCCTCCATGCCAAATTTTGTCCTTATCAAGTTTGAGAAATGTCCACCAGTTCACAAGTGTGTCGTCATTCATGTACAAATAGCCTGTATAATTGGGATGCCTGTTCAAAAATACAAATAACACTTTTCAGTCTTATTCATTGTTTAAATATCGAAGATCGTCCTTAATCTTGCAACCATGTGACAAATGAGAAAATGTAATCGACAACTAGACCTGCAATTTGACATTTTATAACAGAACAACATGCTCGTGTATATTAAATAACAATGGGAATCAACAACGCTTTGATATGGAATGCTATCGATTTAAGAGCTTCATAAACAAGTTTCTGAAAACAAAATCGTTCCCGCTGCAAACGGTTTTGGTTAATGTGAAAAAATACTTCAAAAAAACAGTCACAGCAGAAATCTGAGTAGCATGCATATATGAAAATTAGCCCACCCCTCCCCAAGGTCAAATTGATTATGATAGAGAGTGACGTTAGGACAAGAGTTTAGAAGTCGACCAAAGAGTAAGGTTAAAACTAGTTAAGGGCTAGGGTTTGGATTATATATTTAGCAAGATCCCTAATTGGGAGGGATGGCCCTTATTCATATATTCAAGTTCTTCTTTAGTAGTTTTTATTGAAATCAATTGTGGTTATAAATTAACATAGATTAAAAACTAACAATATAGAATATGCCCCCTATCCCTAAATATGGAGCTTGTTGTCTTTTGAAAGCGCCTTTTTCATTATACTTGGTGGGAGTGAAGTAAATTATAACTTTCGTATAGCTTCTCCAATGCATTCATAACCGTAATGGCCATTATGAATATCAACGACCATTATTTCGTGTGAAGGACTTGCTTCAGACCCACAAATGATCAAATTTTTAAATGCATCTTCATAATATGACTTCAATATAGGTATTGTATCGTAATATGGATAATGGTAAATCATCACAACTAAAATGTCGTCAAAATAATGTTTTCTTCTCGTGCATTGTTGCAATTTTGTAATTCCCTTGGTTGAGAATGGTTTCGTATTGGCGCTAGATGTTATCAAAGCATCTATATGAGAAGAAAAACTAATTATTAGTTCTTACGCACGATGATGGTACGATCCTGTCATGTTTAGATTGACAAATTTTAGATTTTTCATTACGGCAAAATCTACATTTTACTATCATCTTCTTTCCAATCAAGTTTGTACGTGATTATGTCTAAAAACGATAGTTCGAATAATCACTATGTACACTCTACTTTCAACCCCATTTTTAATACTTATTCTTTTTGGCAAGTTGTTAAATATGAAAAACAGATTTTACATTTTTCTTTATCTTTCACGTGCAGTCTCTGAGTACAACGTTAAATTAGCTACTATTAATACGTAGTTATTATCCGTAAAATAAAACACATAAAAGTCATCGATTTGAACCCAGGAGTGCCATGCTTTAGTTTGGTGATACGCTAACCAGTGGCGGACGCTTTACGAAATATTGGGGAGAAGACTTGTCCTCAAGACATGAGATTTCTAGGGAGATTCCACAGCATGCTTATTGGTATACTTTTAAAATTTCGATCTTCAGAAATTTAATTCAATCATTTCGACGTACACATCATCCTTCGAACAGACGTTTATCAAATAGTTATTATTTAATAATTCATTGTATTCTGCAGATTATATAACATGCAACCAGTTATCGAGCTGGCCTTCCCTTATTAAAAAGTGTGTTTTTCATTAAGTACAGTACTATTTCAAAATTTATGAAGATGAAAGATGTATGGATTAATCTTTTTTCAATCAATTAATCAATCAAACAAAAGTTTTATTTTCAAGATAACTATTACAATTTTATGTAAATGATACGCCCTACAGAAGAATCCGAGGTCCACTGCATTATTGATTCTCTCAATAAAATATGTTTTCCATCACCATGTTCCAACTGACAATTTACAAAACTAATGCCTTCCTCCTGCTATGAATAGATAACAGATCGTATTTTCAGCGATTCTTTAATTGGAAATGCTATACATAATGGTTGTTTAAAATTAGCTACGGCTGATTGTAACGTAACATCTGATTCTTTAAATGGAGCTATAAAAATGTATGTATACATGATTGTTTTGGCAAACTTGTTTCTTAAAATGGAGATATGCATGATGGTAATGGCATATATGATCCTTTAAATAGAGCTATGCATGATGGTAATGGAATATATGATTATTTAAAAGGAGCTATGCATGATGGTAATGGAATATCTGATTATTTAAAAGGAGCTATGCATGATGGTAATGGAATATCTGATTCTTTAGAGCTATGCATGATGGTAATGGAATATCTCATTCTGTAAATAGAGCTATGCATGATGGTAATGGAATATCTCATTCTTTAAATAGAGCTATGCATGATGGTAATGGAATATATGATTATTTAAAAGGAGCTATGCATGATGGTAATGGAATATCTGATTGTTTAAATAGAGTTATGCATGATGGTAATGGATACCTGATTCTTTGAAATAAACACGATACATCACCATGACGAGCAAGTTTACTAAGACAAAAGCAACCAAAATTTTATATTTATTGATGTAACTGGAACAGCCTTCCATTGTCGTGCGCCTATAAATCAAAATTTAAATACAATATTTTATACATCTACAACAAACTGATTTGCCTTTATAACAAAGAAAATTAAGGGAAAAATTAGATGAATCCTAAGTTGTTTACAGAAATTCATGTTTGATCTGTCTCTTCTGATCTTTCACGATGAAATGTGCTATGTAAAGTTTACGACATAAAAACATTGGCATTTTTGTATCTCGGCCATTTAGCTACATCAAATAATCACTGTTTACTAGATTAGACATGTACTCGTTTGTTACGATTCTGAAAATTACGAGGAACAGCACTAAAAAACGAATTGCCGTCTGCCGGTGAATACTTTTTAGCATCCAATTCCTGGCTTACGAAGGATGTTATTCTTTAAAAATGATAGTAGCATTTTGTATTTATGTTGGTATATCGTAAATACAAAATGCTACTATTCTACTTCGCCAAATCTTTGCGATTTTTGTGTCCTAATTTGCAAATCTATCGCTATCAATCCATCGTACTATGTGACATTACCCCACGCCGTATTGTTTTGTTCTTATCTTATGCTTCTTAAAAACATTTTCATAAGATTATGCTTTCAATGATCGTGTGACTGCAAATACCTAAAATCTCAACCCTCGCAATTAATAATATACTTTATATGTCCAAAATTGGCATTACCTGCCAAAATTTACTCGTGAGCTACATGTATCTTTCTGAAATGTCAACTCTCGTCACTAATAATATATTTATGTGTCCAAAATTGACATTACCTGCCAACCTTTACTCGTGAGCTACAGGTATCTTTCTGAAATGTCAACTCTCGTCACTAATAATATATTTATGTGTCCAAAATTGGCATTACCTGCCAACCTTTACTCGTGAGCTACATGTACCTTTCTGAAATTGCAACTCTCGTCACTAATAATACCTTTTATGTGTCCAAAATTGACATTACCTGCCAACCTTTACTCGTGAGCTACATGTACCTTTCTGAAATGTCAACTCTCGTCACTAATAATACATTTTATGTGTCCAAAATTGACATTACCTGCCAACCTTTACTCGTGAGCTACATGTATCTTTCTGAAATGTCCACTCTCGTCACTAATAATACATTTTATGTGTCCAAAATTGACATCATCGGGGGGGTGTGTACTCCCTTGGTTAACAAGTTTATTGAGAAAACTCGGCACCTCGTTAGGAAACAACTCCTAAAGTGTTTTAAGAAAAATTTAATTTTTCCAAAAAAAAATGTACAGTATTCTCAATGTAAAGTTTTCTTAATAAAGTGATTTTAATAAAAATGTTATGCAAAATAATACCACGATCTTTCTTCCAGCTATTTTGTCGGAAAAATTAATTCCACACATAGACATAACTGCCCTAAGATCTTGGTATTAGTCTTACGCTACTGGTGCAAACAGACGATAATACAGAGTTTGTAGTTTCAACACGTGAGCAATAGTTTTGAATAAGGAATCACGATTTTCTTCAAATTTTCTTGGCTAGTTTTGGCAACTTCGCCGTGAAATTTTACAGGATGGATGAAGTAGAGGTCGAAATTATAATTTTCCCATACTATCTTTCCATCGGCAAAGTTTAAGAAACCATATTTGTCAGGAAGGTATGTACCATGAGGCATTTCCCAAAACTTTTTTAACTCAAGCAAAGTGAACATTGTCGGCACAGCCATTTCGAGGAAAACACGTCTTTTATGAAAGATAGAAGAAATTCTTTGAAATTGTTGGCTCAACCTTCCTGGAACATAAAACAAATCTGACCATCCTTTAACACAATACAATTTTCCATTACCATTTGTAAGATGCGTTTGTACTAATTGCGTTATGTTTATGATTGAATTGTGGTTGTAAGACCGTTTAATTTCTTCGTAAGTTTCTTCACAAGGAATAGCCGAGTGTTTCCACCACATCCATACAGTGGAGAGAGGACGATGGCCAAACTCATGGCTCTCTTTTTCATTACTCACCCCCCCTCCATGCCAAATTTTGTCTTTATCAAGTTTGAGAAATGTCCACCAGTTCACAAGTGTGTCGTCATTCATGTACAAATAGCCTGTATAATTGGGATGCCTGTTCAAAAATACAAATATCACTTTTCAGTCTTATTCATTGTTTAAATATCGAAGATCGTACTTAATCTTGCAACCATGTGACAAATGAGAAAATGTAATCGACAACTAGACCTGCAATTTGACATTTTATGACAGAACAACATGCTCGTGCATTTAAGTAACAATGGAGATCAACAACGCTTTCATATGGAATGCTATCGATTTAAGAGCTTGATAGACAGGTTTCTGAAAACAAAATCTTTCCCGCTGCAAACGGTTCTAGTTAATATGAAAAAATACTTCAAAAAAACAGTTACAGCAGAGATCTGAGTAGCATGCATATATGAAAATTAGCCCACCCCCCCCCCCTAAGGTCAATTGGATTATGGCAGAGATTGACGTTAGGACTAGAGTTTAGAAGTCGACCAAAGAGGACCAGGTTAAAACTACTTAAGGACTAAGATTTGGATTATATATTTAGCAATATCCATAATTGGAAGATATGGCCATTATTCATATATTCAAGTTCTTCTTTAGTAGTTTTTATTGAAATCAATTGTGGTTATGCATTAACACGGATTAAAAACTAGGAATATGGAATATGCCCCCTATCCCTAATTATTGAACTTGTTGTGTTTGAAAGCGCCTTTTTTATTATACTTGGTGGGAGTGAAGTAAATTATTACCTTCGTATAGCTTCTCCAATGCATTCATAACCGTAATAGCCAATATGAATATCAACCACCATTATTTCGTGTGAAGGACTTGCTTCAGACCCACAAATGATCAAATTTTTAAATGCATCTTCATAATATGACTTCAACATAGGTATTGTATCGTAATATGGATAATGGTAAATCATCACAACCAAAATGTCGTCAAAATAATGTTTTCTTCTCGTGCAATTTTGCAATTTTGTAATTCCCTTTGTTGACTGTGGTTTCGTGTTGGTGCTAGATGTTGTCAAATCATCTATATGAGAAAAAAAACAAAATATTTAGTTCTTTGACACGATGCCCGTAGGATCCTGTCATTTTTCCAAGGTAAGAAAGAGATAAAAAGCAATGCGATATACAGATCATAATCCTACACTCTCAACACAAGAATTTTCAACTTCTTCACAAATGTATTTCTTTGTTACATTAATGCCAACGCTTACTTACCAAAACTTTTGTCAACATTTTTCGCGTTTTTTTCTATTTTTTTAACATCTTTTAGGTCGTCGACATTTTTATCTTCGCCTTTTCGGTCAACGTATTTTTTCTTATAGACATTTTTTACAATTGATTTAGCAGTTTTTGAGAAATTCTGGACTAAAATGGAAATATAATGAGATTTACATAAAACTCGGTTTACAAAGCTTTGTCGTGTTCATATTATGTTTAAGTCATTGTAGAAAATTAATGGGTTATGTTTAGGTTTGTAATTTCCTTGGTTGACAGTAGTTTCGTATTGGTGCTAGATGTTGTCAAATCATCTACATGAGAAGAAAAACAAATATTTAGTTCTCGGACAAGATGTCCGTAGGATCCTGTCATGTTTAGATTGACAAATTTTAGATTTGTCATTGCGACAAAATCTACATTTTACTATCATCTTTTTTTTCAATCAAGTTTGTACGTGATGTCTAAAAACGATAATCCAAATAATCACTAGGTACAGTTTACTTTCAATTCTCGTACTTTCTTGGCAAGTCACTAAATATAAAAAACAGCTTTAACATTTTTCTTTATTTTTTACGTCCAATCTCTGAGTACAACCTTAAAGTAGCTACTATTAATACGTAGTCGTATAATTTATAATCATCCGTAAAAAAACCCGCATAAAAGTCATTGATTTGAACCCAGGAGTGCCATGCATTAGTTTGGTGATATGCGAACCAGTGGCGGACGCTTTATGAAATATTGGGCGGTTGGACTAGTCCTCAAGACATGAGATTTCTAAGGAAGGACGGGGATCGTGCTCAAGACATGAGATTTCTAGGGAAGGACGGGGGGTCGTCCTCAAGACATGAGATTTCTAGGGAAGGACGGGGGGTCGTCCTCAAGGCATGAGATTTCTAGGGAAGGACGAGGGGTTGTCCTCAAGACATGAGATTTCTAGGGAGATTCCACGGCATACCTATAGGTATACTCTTAAAATTTGATCTTCAGAAATTTAATGTAACGATTCCTACGTACCCATCATCCTACACACAGACGTTTATCAAATAGTTATTATTTAACGTGATAGTTATGTCATGTACGTAGGTGCGATTTAAGGGATTTGGCCCTAGATTTTAAATGTTTCAAAATTATTTGAGGGGGGGGCTTTACCCCCCTCGTCCCCCTCCCATTGATATAAACATTTGGTGGTATGAACACATCGAGACAAAGTAATCTACAACAACAAACCACAATGGACACTAATACTCACACGTTTACATATAAGTCCTTAAATAATAGTACAATTTCGTGAAGTATAAACCAAAAGAAACTTGACATTTATCATTCTCTTTAAGATACGTACTGCTAGGAATATCAAAACATCAGTCAATACTACGACCTCCTTACCGACAATACTTCAAACGACGGCACAGACATGGTAAATCAATAATTATTCAAACATTTAATGATACTTATGAGTTCAAACAATTCATTCTAACACATTTTACACAATAATATTTCATGTTTTTGAACGCACACGATGGTAGCTATTTCTAAAATTTCAAAATATCCAAAATAAGAAATAGATGAAAAGCAATACGATGTACAGATCATAATCCTACACTCTCAACACAGGAATTTTCAACTTCTTCACAAATGTTACATTAATGACAAAGCTTACTTACCAAAACTTTTGTCAACATCTTTCGCGTTTTTTCCCATTTTTTCGACATCTTTTACGGGTTCGACATTTTTATCTTCGCCTTTTCGGTCAACGTATCTTTTCTTATAGTAATTTATTACAATCGATTTAGCAGTTTTTGAGAATTTCCTGACTAAAATGGAAATATATTAAAGTTTACATAAAACTCAGTTTACAAAGCTCCGTCGTGTTCATATTACGTTTTAATCGTTGTGGAAAATTAATGTTCCACAACAAAAAAATTTTAGGTAAAAATAAAACGGTAAAATATAATTAAATCGTCAAAAATAATCATATATTTATTACTTACTGATACTTACACTGACCATAGTATCTTTTGCTTTCTCCTGTCTTCTTTGCTGTTTTAAATGCATGTTGATCTACCAAAAAAACGTAAGACAAGCATAATTTTAAGACCTCCCCCCTGAACACGATCCTTCAAGGGTATGACCTATGACGTAGAAAAGAGCAGCCACGTATCAACGACCTAGAACCCAATCTACTAGATAACGGACTCCGTCATTATTGTATAGTAATGAGTGAGGCAAGCCGCCATCTTGAAAGGTGGCAAAACTGACGACGTTTACGACTAATATCTGCTTTTGCTGAGTTGATATAGATTCGCAAAGTTCATAGTCTAGGTTTAATTATTAAAATGTTTGATATGATGGGTTCTTTAAACTTTGTTTTAACTTACTTTTTATTACATGTTTGTAATAAAAAGTACCAACCTGGACGATCTACATTTGCAAACATGTAACGATACTCCCGTGTTCAAACCATTTACTTTGTTACTTTTTATTTTTAGTTTTGCTTTTTGCCACCTTTCAAGATGGCGTCCTTGCCTCGCCTTGACGCGGTAGTTAGACATCTAGAAGACTGGGTTCTAAATCATTGCTACCTATACAGTACAAACAGCATAAAAATTGCATTTCTTTGCACTACGTAATTTTAAGCATTGAAAAGCATTTTGAACGTTAAAATGTACGTATAATGGGTTTATCAAAAAAAAACCAAAACAAGTGAACAGGTAGGAAAACATCACTAAAGTTATAAGCGCGCATAATCTGCAAAAACCTTTGATGGAGTAGGTAGTTGGTCTTTTAATGATTCATCTGACATTAAAATTTTTCAAATAAAAACCATTTTTTGAGAGAGAATTGTGTTACCGAGAAGCACTTTTGAAATATCTTGCACACAAAAATAACAAAGCTAAAAATCTAGTGAATCACATACGTAGGGGTAAAATGTGGGATATTGGATCACATAGGGGTAAATGCGGGATATTGGATCACATACGTAGGGGTGAATGTGGGATATTGGATCCCATAGGAGTAAATGCGGGATATTGGATCACATACGTGGGGGTGAAATGTGGGATATTGGATCCCATAGGGGTAAATGCGGGATATTGGATCACATACGTGGGGGTGAAATGTGGGATATTGGATCACATAGGGGTAAAATGTGGAATATTGGATCACATAGGAGTAAAATGTGGTATATTGGATCACATAGGGGTAAAATGTGGAATATTGGATCACATAGGGGTAAAATGTGGATATTGGATCACATACGGGTAAAATGTGGGATATTGGATCACATACGGATAAAATGTGGGATATTGGATCACATAGTAGTAAAATGTGGGAAATTGGATCACATAGGAGTAAAATATGGATATTGGATCACATACGTAGGGGTAAAATGTGGGATATTGGATCACATAGGGGTAAAATGTGGGATATCGGATCACATAGGGGTAAAAATTGGATCACATAGGGGTAAAATAAGGAATATTGGATCACATAGGGATAAAACGTGGAATATTGGATCACATAGGGGTAAAATGTGGGACATGCTGTTCAAGCTGTTCCAGGAAATTTGACGGAACCGTGCACGATTTTTAGGCATCCAAATTACAGATTATTTCTTACCTTCAACAATTATTCATATTTGGATTAACTTAACCTCAAATTTATGCATAATTGAAGAGGATTATATTTAACACGAAAAGTTCAAAATTAATCGCAATTTGAACGTTAAGCGCTCGCGTACGCGTCATCCAAAATTCCTAAAACTTTGTTAGCTTGAACCAGTTGAAGAACATACGCCATATTTAAACCTATGTGTTTTCATCGTTGTTTTGTGGCATCATTTTCGTGCGCTAGCTATTTCAGAAAGTGCTATTTAGCAAAACAATTCTCACTCTAAAAATGGTTATTATCAGTAGACTAGTGTAGCCAGCCTACAGATTTACTCTCGCTATGTACATTATGAAGGAATACCATTACTCATTTCTTTAGAAATCTATTGTTCTCAAGGTCAGTGAACACAAAAATATTTGCATGGCGAGAGTAAAAAATCGGGCTGGCTGCAATAATGATTATTATTTGCGAAGCTTATAATAAAGTAAATGATTTGAACCCGGGAGTATCGTTACATGTTTGTAAATGTCGATCGTCCAGGTTGGTATAGTCCTGAGAAGGACTGTGGGTGTTGTTGTTGACTGACGTTTCGACAACGTTAGCGGTAGTCATCTTCAGAGTCAAAATGACTGACAAAATACATTACGTTTACTCCTCATTTGACTCTGAAGATGACTACCGCTAAGGTTGTCGAAACGTCAGTCAACAAGAACAAAAACAGTCCTTCTCAGGACTATACCAACCTGGACGATCTACATTTACAAACATGAAGCTTTCAATGTCAGATGAGCAATGGGAACTCCCTATTTCTATCAAACGTTTTTGAATGTCTTGCGCGCTCCCGACTTTAGCGGCGATTCCCGATTCAGTTTTTTCCATACACCATGTGTGTATGTAAAAAAATTTTAGTAATAAAATAATCCAATGCTTTTTTATTTCTATGAATAAAAGTGATAAAATAACACTTTTCATGCAGATTTAAAGCAGAAGACATTGTAATGTAAGTTTTTCGTTACCTTGGTCTCTCGAACGAAGTGTAAACAAGCAAACGATGACCACATTTGCAAGAACAAAAATTATAATCATGGTACGCCTTTCCATACTCTCTAGCTTCGAAAGAAAATTTACAAAGTCAAGTTTTCGGTAATGTATTATGTAAACATGGAAGAAAAGGATTTATTATTTTTACAATATTGTTTTTAGATGTACATCATGAGAAAAAGTCTACAGGCATTATTTTTCCCATAATAAGGATGGGTTCTGGTGTTCCATAATCTGAACAGAGGTTGAGGCGCTAATGTGTTTATGTTCTAAACACTGGACTAGGGGAGTTTATGCGTTTCATGTTCTAGACACTGGACTAGGGGAGTTCATGTGTTTCATGTTCTAGACACTGCACTAGGGGAGTTCATGTGTTTCATGGTTTCATGTTCTAGACACTGCACTAGGGGAGTTCATGTTTTTCATGTTCTAGACACTGCACTAGGGGAGTTCATGTGTTTCATGTTCTAGACACTGCACTAGGGGAGTTCATGTGTTTCATGTTCTAGACACTGGACTAGGGGAGTTCCTGTGTTTCATGTTCTAGACACTGCACTAGGGGAGTTCATGTGTTTCATGTTCTAGACACTGCACTAGGGGAGTTCATGTGTTTCATGTTCTAGACACTGCACTAGGGGAGTTCATGTGTTTCATGTTCTAGACACTGCACTAGGGGAGTTCATGTGTTTCATGTTCTAGACACTGCACTAGGGGAGTTCATGTGTTTCATGTTCTAGACACTGCACTAGGGGAGTTCATGTTTTTCATATTCTAGACACTGGACTAGGGGAGTTCCTGTGTTTCATGTTCTAGACACTGCACTAGGGGAGTTCATGTGTTTCATGTTCTAGACACTGGACTAGGGGAGTTCATGCGTTTCATGTTCTAGACACTGCACTAGGGGAGTTCATGTGTTTCATGTTCTGGATAGGGGAATTAAGGTGTTTTGGTTTCTGAAAAGGGTGTGTGTTAAGTTCTGGACAACGGGCAAAGCTAGCACTAGAATGGTAGTTGGAGAGAATATATATTGAAAGGGAAATGATTACATTGAAAGTGAAATGATTACACTGAAAGTGAAATGATTTCCTAGACCCCAGACAGAAGGAGTTCAGGTGCTCCATGCTCTAAACTAGGGATGTTCATGTGTTTTGTGTTGAAGTAAATGGAAGTTCAGATGATATATGTTTTTCTTTAGAAACTGTAAATGTCGATTGTTTCATCATAATTGATAATTTTTTGCACAATTGATAACAGTAGCCCCAAACCGATTTACAAGAAAGAAAGATAAAGTTGTTGCATGTGATTGTTGTTCGAACTAAACAAAAAATTTATGACGATGTTGCAAGAGAAGTTTGTTGAAGTTTGCAAAATTACTTTTTCTTATTAATGTTGAAAAATCTGAAGTTTGTTTCCTCAAGTGTAAGACCATTTTTTCCTTGAATAAAGTAGCGTTTGACAAAACATCACCTTAAAATTTATTCAACAACATGTTTAGAAAATATCTTGATTAGGTTTACAAACCAGATAAACAAACATGCATTATTGGCCATTGAACAACGTTTTTTGTCAATAACAATCTTCTACATTGGACAATATCCAGACCGCAAATTGGGTCAAGCTATGTAAATTTTAGATTGTTATCTTTATTCATTTCTGTATAAATGTATTGTTTCTACAGTGAGTGAACATAGAAAAATATACATAGCAGTCTCCAAACTAGCAGGCTGGCTACGCCATTGACCATATCGGACAAATAATTTAACAATATCAACTTAAAACATCAACGAAAGCTTATCAATGGTTTGAGCCTTTTCAAACCATCCCCATTCACCATTTCTACGTTTATGCATGCATGTATAAAATATTTTAATTCCTGACAGCTGTTGTTCGCACTAAAACAATTTCCTGTCAAATTATTCTAATACTTGATGAACGAGACTCCAAGGAATTAATTAATTTGCAGCTATTTTCATTTACGTTCAAATGCTTTTCTGTTTGCTCACAAGATCAAACAATTTACGGCCAGCTGGAAATTGCTCATGAATAAGCATCATAAAAAGCCATTATAACTAAAGTTGGCTAAATTCAGTCGAATGAGTTATCTACATGACAAATTTATTGAAATTGCTCTTGTTATACAAAACATGCATCTTTTATACATACTAAGTGACACAGCAACAAATAATCATGGAGCTATCATAAAGATTCAAGGCGAAGTGGATTTATTGGTGCTAAAACATATAAACACTAAGCGCTATATCTATGATGGTCTTGTACATTCATGAGTGAGCATAAAATTCATGAATATTCCTTAATTATCCTGGAGGCATATGGCCAACTAAAAAAGACCATTTACCTTCGTGCTATTGCAGTTCAATAAGTCTACTTGCGAACGCTTGTTTTGACAATCTTGTACTTGGACATATCTTTGTAATATCTTGAGTAAAAAGTATTAATTTTCCGTTTTGCTGGCAGGAAAATTTATCACAAGAGATAGGGACGTCAGGGGTTCTTTGTATTTTTGTCTAAAGCGCTCAACCGATGCCAACAAAACGTGAACAACTTAAATTCGGTACTGTTTCGATTGTGATAAAGTATAAAGTAAAGCGAAACGCACAAACTAAATAAAAAAATAACTGAAGCTGAGAGCTATAAAGCTTTTGAACAAAAAATGCATGGAAAATACTTGCATGGTATTAAAAGATCGCCAATTTTTAAAATAAAAAACTACCGATCGAATAACGTTTTCGCTTTGACAAAGAGTTATTGTTGTGTATGATTTACGCATCGTGCGTATTAAATCCGAAACTAAAGACCTTCTTCAAACTTAAAAACCATGAAAAGCCGACAATTTAAAGAAGTATAGTATAAAACAAATTCCGAAGAAGCAAGACATCTTGAGATTGCAAAATACTCGTCTTGTTTTGATTCATATTTTGCAATCTCAAGATGTCTTGCTTCTTCGGAATTTGTTTTATACTATACTTCTTCAAACTTCTACATATACCGCATTATCTAAACTATAAAGTTGAAGTATTTACCTTACCTCTTTTCCTGTCGTATTATACGTTCAGATTGAAACCAGATTTCGAAAATCCCACGTTGTAAAGTAAATAATCATAGAGATATAATTTTATTTCGTCAACATTGTGCAACATAAGATCAACAATATTTATAAAACATGAAGTATGGTAAAACTATCATAGAGAAATAGACGCGCCGCGCGTACCTACACCTCTAATTCAAAAACATGAAACTTGAAGAGAAATTTCATTTTCAACAGAGACATTCAGATCATCATCAAATGTGGCAGATGCAACAAATTATTATTCATGTCCAGTCATGTATTACTCTCCTGCACTTAATTCTTCAACTTAATCTCGTCAACAGTCATTTTGAAAAAGATTCAGCAACTTTACATTATTAATCTTAAAAAGTATATGGTTTGAGCCCGGAAGTATCGTTATAGGAGTTGCGTTGGACTTGTGATTGGTGATAATGCTTGAACTTTTCTTTACAACATGTACAAAAATATGATAGTTTTCCACCCTGAATTTGAGCAATTTTCACCCAAATGCAAGTTTGTCATAATGGAATACAAAAAATTGACAGGAAATTCAAAGTGCATTTCCAAAAAATTCTCTCGCTTTATCTTTTGTAAATACCATCTTTTGAGATGACGACACTTGATAGGCAAAATAATGTCCAAGCTAGTTAGATCAACTGCAAGTTTTATTTCCAACTAACAAGAACAACAAAATCTTCTAAATACCAAGGAGCTACTTTAGAAAGAGAATCAAAGAATATTTCAACACTTTGTAATGTAACTCTGAACAAACCCAAAATTCAACAGATGATTGGCATGAACAAAGAATTCATTATGTTGAGTAACAAGCCGATAAAATGATGAAATGCCATAGTACATAAAGAAGCAAACATATTGTCAAGATTAGCAGTTAAGTACTTGTAACAAACAGCTTCAGCAAACTCAAAAAACCTATCATAATGTTTTCAAATTACATTTGCAGAAAGCTTGATATAAGAAAGTGAGACAATACCTCAGTAGTCTTGGTGTAGCGAATATTTGTAAAAGTTATTTTTGCTATCTGCTACTTTTTACCAAATAGCTGTGTCCATACTGCAAGAACAGGTGAAGCTCATTCAATAAACAAGGTGTTAGTGTATACTAAACAATTATTGAATGAGGTTGAGCGTGATATCAAGAATTATTCAGACCGAGGTCAATGTTATCTGCCGAAGCTGAAGCTGAGGCCGATAATATTGATCGAGGTCTGAATAATTCTTGATATCATGCGAAAGCCGAATTCAGTAATTGTTTTATCATTTACCTCAACTAGCTTTAGCCTAAAATTCTTAAAAACACATCAATTTAAAACAGTTTTAAAACCTTCGCTAATTTGTCCTTGTCAAACGGTTATTTTAAGTTGATGATGTCGCTTAAATATGCTGTAAATATGTTCAAAAGCAACTTCGTCTCTTTTTTAGTGTTTTCCGCGTCCTTTTTATTCAAAAGCTTTCGTATATCGTTTTTAGAAACAGTGTCAAAAGTCGCTACCATTTGGTTTTTTCAAAACCGGCATTTAGTGGCGTCTATAATTGTTGATTTGACGTCATACATACAGATATCGAGAAGTATTTGTAAATATGACGTCATAATTTTTGCAGGTAGTTGACCAATCAAAACCGACATTGTTTAAACATTGACACTCTTAATGTATCGGAGAAAAAGAGTGAATTTTGTTTTCCAAGAGTGTCAATGTTTTCCGAGACGACGCCACGAGTAAAAGAGGGATTTTAAGAACTCGAAGAAGACATATATAATTTACACATTTGCTGATAATTCTAATACATTTCTAGCATTTGATCAAATGTTTCGAAAATGGAATAATAATATTTCTGAAATTTTGTCTACTGGTTTTGGCAATTTCGCCGTGAAGTTTCACGGGATGCATGAAATTTATGTCAAAATTATAAGCTTCCCAGACTATCTTTCCGTCAGCAAAGTTTTGGGAACCGTATTTGTCAGGAAGATATAAACCATAATGCATTTCCCACGTGCTTTTTAAATCCAAAAAACTGGATATGGTCGCCACGGCTATTTCTAAGAACACACGATTTTTGAAGAAAACAGATGATATTCTCTGATACTCGTCACTTAACCTTTTGGGAATGTAAAACAAATCTGCCCAACTGTTGAAGCAATAAAGTTTACCATTTCCGTTGCTGAGATGTGTTCGTCTTAGTCTGGTGGTGTTTATATAACGACTATTTTTGTACATCTGTAAAATTTCTTTGTATGATTGTTCACAGGGAATTGCGGAATCTTTCCATCCTAACCATGGACCCAAAGGAACTGGTCGTCTACCCATTAGAAAAGCTTGTCCTGTTGTACTGATGTTCGAACTCAGCCATATTTTATCTTTATCGAGATTTAAAAATGTCCACCAATTCAAAAGAGTATCCTCATTCATGTATAAATAACCCTTGAAGTTTGGATATCTGGATAAAAATATTTTTTTACCCATTTCATTTTGTGGTTATTGTTATATTATAGTTTATAAAATAAACAAAATGAAACGCGTGCGCTGATTGGTCTAGAGCTGTGTTTGCATTAGCCTGTGCAAAACACATTCGAGCTCAACAATTAAAACAATCATAACAATCAACCATTCAAAGAGAATTTGCAAATCGATCATTAATACATTTTAGAAGAAAAATGAAATGGTTTACTTTAAATTTGTCTGTTTTGCATTATTGTTATTTTATAAAAGAAATAAAAGATGTTTTTCGTGTTTGCACTAGCTTATGCAAACGTCGGAGACGTTTGTGAGAACTCTCGAGCATGTGCAACTCTGGACCTTCGGTCTCGGACTTGCATTGATCTGCTCTCGAGTTCTCCAAAAGGTCTCCTTGGTTTGCATAAGCCCGTGCAAACACAGTAAACATCTTTTATTTCTTAAATAAAACCAGCATTGTGTAGAAAATATATTAATTTATCATGTTTCCCGGTGGGGATAAATGCCAATTTTCATTTTGGAGTGCGAAATGCAAAATTTAACGTGACTTGAATAAAAAAAAACGTTATCGAGACATTTATGTCGGAGGTGGATTGTCAAATACGGTGGCCGGTACGGGTCACCAGAAAATAATTTAGAAAACATAACAAACAATAAAAAAACATCACTCAAAATCATACTACACATTTCAAAATACTCACTACACACTTCAAAATACTCACTACACATTTCAAAATACTCACTACACATTACAAAATACTCACTACACATTTCAAAATACTCACTACACATTACAAAATACTCGCTACACATTTCAAAATACTCACTACACATTACAAAATACTCACTACACATTTCAAAATACTCACTACACATTCGTCCCAGTCTTACCCTGGTCTGGCCTGCCCACGGTCGTCATTAGTTTACATCTACGAAACTGACGTGATGGCAGGAAGCTAATATAAATATACGCCTCCGATATAATAATACAGTTCAGTTCGCGTAAGGATATTTTGATGCTATTGTGGCGATATGTTGTCTATGTGGAATTCGGCACATAGACAAACATATCGCCACAATAGCATCAAAATATGCGATACGCGTACATGAACTATTAGTAATATTTCTTCCAGGGATTTCTTGGTCTTGTTTAGACAACACAACATGAGTGGTCAATCTACAGATTACATGTAATTGTATTTTTATTGGTGATATTCGACAATCATTAGTTTAACTAATGCACTTATTGACGTGACTGGTATTGAAGTTCTAAATTTATTGCTTTTACTCGAAATTACCGAACTTTTCATTTTCTTTGGCGTTTCTTGTGCAACAAATTATAGCACTATGTGTAAATTTCCTCTTTGGTTTCCTTGTTATTTTTGTAACGCATCACAAGTACGTACGCGACATAGCGAATGCAAATTCATATACTCAAATTTTTGCTATTAAAGTACGGACATGTGTCGAAAGCCACTGCAAATACATTTGCTGGCGATATGTAGATCGTCTACTAATGTTGTTGCCCGACCAAGTCCAGCAAAACCCTGGAAGAATTTCTGATTAGAGTTGAGCCAATATTTTCATGCTATTATCCCAATGTCCCATTTTGTTTGCCTTGTGAAATGCGGAATTATATATTTAATATGCTTACTTTATGATGTCATATCAGTTTCGTAGATGGAAACTAATGATGACCGTGGGCAGGCCAGACCAGGATAAGACTGGGACGAATGTGTGGCGAGTATTTTGTAATGTGTAGTGAGTATTTTGAAATGTGTAGCGAGTATTTTGAAATGTGTGGTGAGTATTTTGAAATGTGTAGCGAGTATTTTGAAATGTGTAGTGAGTATTTTGAAATGTGTAGTATGATTTTGAGTGATGTTTTCTTATTGTTTGTTATGTTTTCTAAATTATTTTTCTGGTGACCCGTACCGGCCACCGTAGTCAAAAATAGATGAAGTATTTTTAGAATTTTAAACCGGAAAACACGTTGTTGAGACTTGATTTTTAGCTTCTTTTCATGCATACGTTGATTTCTCACTCGAGTTGGAAAGACCAATATTTTACGAATATTTCAATTTTTGTGATGACATGTAACGAATATAGATTGGTCTTTTAATTATATCTTATTGGGAAGAAAACTTTTTCCTATTGAGTAATTATGACTGCACGTCTGCCAAGTTTTCGGATTTTCATTTTTTCAACTTTTTAGTCAAAATTTAAATGAATACATAAAAAAAACGTAATACTAATGACTTTAACGTAGATGGCAGTTTCTCAAAAATTGAAAAAATAAAATTTAAATGGCTTATTTTGCTTAATGGCTTATTTCGATAATCTTTGAAGTAGCTAAACTGACGTACCGGATAATAAAATGAATATTTAAATCTTTCCTCTCCAAACATCACGGTTAGCTTCGGAACTGATAAATTTTGATAAAGTTTTATGATAGAAAATGAACGAACTTATCACTATTTCTACAGCTCATGAGAGTGACCATAAAATCAACACTCAGCCTTTGACCACTGGAGGGGCTTTAAAACCATTTAATCTTTTTCTGCCATAAGAGCATCACGTCCTTTCTCCATGTTTCTATAGAGTTATAGAGTTATAGAAACAGGAAAGTTTAAGAGAAACGAGAAATTGCGTGTTTCAATGCAGTTATAGATACACGGTTTTTTGGACATGCGACCAATCAGCACCCAGCAATTTTAAAAGGCTATTTTATAATAAACTTTCAAAATCTGTGTTTACCTTCGTATGGCAACACCAACACATTCATAACCATACATTCCAATGTGAATATCAACAACCATAACTTCGTGCTTGTCACTCAACACAGACCCACAATAAACGATGTTTTTAAACACATCTTTATAATACGACTGTAATAAAGGTATTGTATCGTAGAATGGAAAATGGTAAATCAGCACAACCAAAATGTCGTCAAAATAATGCCTTTTCTCTTTTAAACATTTTCGGCTAGTTGTCATTTGTAAATCCATGATTTTCTTCATGTTGTCTGATCTAGGCACAAGCTTCATTTTTTCTACGTAATATAAAAACAGGTTTTTAAATGAAAATTCTGATTATTTAAATAGAGCTATGCATGATGGTAATGGATACCTGATTCTTTGAAATAAGCACGATACATCACCATGATGAGCAAGTTTACTAAGACAAAAGCAACCAAAATTTTGTATTTAATGATGTATCTGCAACAGCCTTCCATTGTTGTGCGTCTATAAATCAAAATCCAAATAATATGTTTTATACATTAGCAAACTGATTTGCCTTCATAACAAAGAAAGGTATGGGAAAGATTGGACGAATCCTAAGTTGTTTACAGAAACTCATGTTAGATCTGTCTCTGATCTTTCTCGATGAAATGTGCTATGTAAAGTTTACGTTATAAAAATATTGGCATTTTTGTATCTCGGCCATTTAGCTACATCAAATAATCACTGCTTACTAGATTAGACATGTACTCATTTGTTACGATTCTGAAAATTACGTGGAACAGCCCCAAAAAACGAATTACCGTCTGCCGGTGAAAGCTTTTTAGCATCCAATTCCTGGCTTGCGAAGGATGTTATTCTTTAAAAATCATAGTAGCATTTTGTATTTATGTTGTTATATCGTAAATACAAAATGCTAATATTCTACTTCGCCAAATCTTTGTGATTTTTGTAATTTTTCAGATTATTTGAGATAAATTATATACATGAGGTTTTATATACAAGCCTATATTACAGGGTGTTAAATTACATGTGAGGGGAGTAGGAAGTTTAGATGAAGGAATGAAATGAGAAAGGTGGTATGTTAAAGAAAGTGAAGGGGATTGAGTTGCCTTGGGTGTTAAGAGGGGGTTTAAGTTCGGATATAAGAAAGCTTTCATGAATCATAAGGTCATAATTGTCAGAGAAGGAAGAGAGAGTTGAGAAGTCATCAAAATTGGCAGAGTGAGATGTATTTCTTATATGGGAAAGAATTGCACATTGTGGTGGACATAAGAAAGGTTTCCCTGTTAACATAAGCCTTATCAACCCTGACGACGTGGTTTTCAATTTCTCAAATTGTTTCATCACCCAAAAAGAAAAAGAAATCCTTTCGAAGGACCTCAACTTGTCGTCTATTGTCGTCTTGACCTTAATTGAACACCAAATATTTAGACAGTAGGAATAAAAACAGACATGGATGCGAAATGTCAAGATGGAAAGACAATGAATATGTTGAGAGAGTTTGTAAAATGACTAAAATCATTTGTACAGAACCATTACTTATAACGCACATGTGGGACAATAAAGTTATTGCCAAAATTAAATGAGTTTGAAAAGTAGGTTATGAGTAAGGCTATAGACTTATAGCATAGATTAATTTATTTTCATGTACTCTCCCATACATACATGGTACTTAAAATATGACATTGAAATATTAGCCTACGCATTGAATTATGGAAATCTGCATGTCATCAATTTTATAAATAACGAATTAACTCATTTAAACATTGCTGACGATCACAGCCTGAGTTGAACAAATTTTGTGTAATGACGTCAGTTAAAAAACAGAAGATTAGCTGATTGAATATACCGCTGACAATGAGCAAAAATTTCAGAAGTAAAAATAGTTTAAAATGATTAATAAAGTTTACTTATTAGTTTTTGTTTTATAGTGCGTTGCTACGTGAAGAAAGAAAAAAAGCAAGTAAGCTTTTAAACAAGTTGTGCATAACAACTATTATTAATTTATGCAGCTTTCATAAGCACAACAAAACAGTAGCTGTGGTACAAGACAAAAATTCTCCAATTGACAACAGCCGGAAGAACATAATTTATGCACCTTTCATAAGCACAACAAAACAGTAGCTGTAGTACAGGACAAAAATTCTCCAATTCACAACAGCCGGAAGAACCTTATTTATGCACCTTTCATAAGCACAACAAAACAGTAGCTGTAGTACAGGACAAAAATTCTCCAATTGACAACAGCCGGAAGAACCTAATTTATGCACCTTTCATAAGCACAACAAAACAGTAGCTGTAGTACAGGACAAAAATTCTCCAATTGACAACAGCCGGAAGAGCCTAATTTATGCACCTTTCATAAGCACAACAAAACAGAAGCTGTAGTACAGGACAAAAATTCTCCAATTGACAACAGCCGGAAGAACCTAATTTATGCAGCTTTCATTAGAACAACAAAACAGAAGCTGTGGTACAAGACAAAAATTCTCCAATTGACAACAGCCGGAAGAACCACATTAACGAATACTTTTATGATGATCTTATTTTCTTAAATAACGACTATTTTACAGTGAACTAAAGGAACTATAAATTTTTATATTTCAATGTCATTTTACAGAATTTAATAAATAATTTCTTTAAATAACTATTTCTTTTATTGTTTTTATACATGGAAATATGCAAGATGTATAGGTTAAAAAAACACTCACATGCATGATAAACTTTGGTCCCTTATATTTGGATTACAATTTGGATTTAGATTTAGCATCTTCATGACTATCCTTAATCCACTATGCAATCGACAAAAAGTGTCGTTTCTTCTTGTTTCATACTGTGAATACCACGCTATACTCTTGTACAAATTGACTTTTTCACCAACGCCTTTTTCATTTATCACAAACACCGAGTAGGCACAGTTTTTAGAAACCATTTGCAGATTTAGCCCACGTCTGTATTATTGATTTGATGAAAGGTCAATTTAAGGTAATCTTGCGGAGGTAACATCTTCATGAAAACAATTTTGCCTTCTTTGTTAACGCCTTCTTGAACGACATTTTTTCCTTTTTACGTTCAAGTTTATGAGCAAAACTCTCGCGGCAAATCGGACAACGAGTTCTATGTAGAAAAAAATGAAATATTTTTAATATTAGATGAACGCCATTATCATTACCCACTTTCTGACTCTTTACTTTCAGTTATTTCAACTGCATGTATGATGACAAAATAAGAAGAGTAAATCAAGAACATGGCAAAAACTTACATTCCATTTTGAATCATCTGATTGGCGCATTCTTTATGAACTTTATGAGAACACGGCAATATCTGACATCCAGTGAATGCATCCTTAAAATGAAAAAATTATTTTAATATCACGTTATTTTATATGTGAGGTAGTGAGCATTGTGATAAGTTTTTAGATCTTAATCGTCGAGTTTAGCAAAATCCAAAAGCAGTTGCTTTTTCTTCATACCAGGGCTGATAAGGGAACTAAACTGATTTTAGGTTTCTTAGGCTGCCATGGATAATTAAGTATATATGAACTTAGGCTGCCATGAATAATTAAGTATATATGAACTTAGGCTGCCATGGAAAATTAAGTATATATGAACTTAGGCTGCCATGAATAATTAAGTATGAACTTAGGCTGCCATGGATAATTAAGTATATATGAACTTAGGCTGCCATGAATAATTAAGTATATATGAACTTAGGCTGCCATGGATAATTAAGTATATATGAACTTAGGCTGCCATGAATAATTAAGTATATATGAACTATCTTGCTCTCCGAAAGATCGACTATATTGATATCTGTTCATGATATACATGATGACACAGTAACAATTGGAGCGTAATTTGACAAATGGTGAAAATATTATTTATACAAGGATTCAATATGCTTTCACTCAAACATCATACATAAATAATGTTTTTTACCTCCAAACAAATACAGCAAGCATCATGAGCGGAATTTGGGCGACATTTATGATTGCCACGAAGTTGAACATCAAGACAAATTCCACAAACATCACAATGGTACGATCGATCACCATGAACTCTAAAAATATTTTTGAAAAATTAGATCGTAAAGCACTATGATCATGCATGACTTAAAAAATATTTTTGAAATTTATTTCAACAGATTTTTTATAAAGCAGCACTATGTGTATAAAAAAATTATTACCTGCAAATTCCACATTTGTCGCAATGATAGGGTTTGTCATCCAATCCTGTCAAATGTTTACATATCCCACAATAATAGTCGGCAAACTTAGCTTGACATGAAACACAAAACTGTCCATTTTCACCAAACTAAAATATAATATATAAAATTCAATGTATGTTTTAATGTTATATTTTACATTAAAGTGAAGCCTTACCTTTTGTTCTTTTCCACATTCGGCACACTTGACCATCTTTGCGTCACGTGATTTGAGCTTCTTTTCCCCACAGGTACTTTGGTTGTTATGACAACGATGACATGGCCAATATTTGTCACAACATTCAAACTGAACGTAACATCTTCTTTTATAATGGGTACACAACCAATTTTCACTTTTGAAAGTTCGAGGAGGACAACAATGAGCATGATCATGACTGTTGCATTGTGGTTCTGGTTTCATGTAAGGTTCTGCATTGATTGATACCTCAGATTGACCGTTAGATTCAGGTCGCCTTAAGCCATTGATTGTAGAAAGCCTTTGCGTTGATGTACTTAATGGCACGTCATGCAAATGTTGAGTTGGTACAATAACAGGGTTTCCAAAACGAAATACTGATTCTTGAGGTTGGCTTGTAGCTGCAAAATTTGTACTGATACTATTATTTCTTTCATTTGTTGTTGCATGAGCTACAGGAAGCATTTTACTATTGCACGGTTGTCCATGTAAATCGCGAGTTGAAATTTTATAGGTCCTTGATGAAGATTGTTGATTGTTGGAACATACAATTTGTGCTGGTTTGCTTTGTAATAAATTATTATCTCTTGATGTAAGCGACGATAAGTTATAAGAATCTTCATTGTTGATACTTTGTACAGTTGCGGTAGATCTGTATCTATTTCTTCTCTCTCTTGACTCAACGAATTTATGTTTTATCTTGGAAACCATCTCTTTTAGGTGCTTATAATTTCCCATATTAAAGTCATCCAAAATGCTGACTAAATCATAACGATTAATCGTTGAAAAAAAGTTTCTGAGTTTTGTAAGATCTGTGTGGCTAATTATTTTTCTTTCATCCAGTCTCTTGAAAACTTCCGCTGCACAGAGGTTGCCTTGTATGGAGAAATTTTCATTTGCCCATTCCTTAAGTTTTTTGAAATCTTCTTGTAACAATGAATAAGATAATACCATTCGTAGGAGCTCGTACATATTCACAGCAATGCCTGATATCGACCGTTTATGATGTGAATCTACTTGAGAGAACTGTACATCACTATCATCATGTACTTGTACAGAATATGGAGTAGAATCCGTTATTAAGTTGTTTTGCCCAGAATTTATTGATAAATTTTCATTTTGACTAGATGCTTCCGGATTAATCTGATCACATGGAGTTGAAAGTTGATTAGTGGCATCATTTTCAACTTGATTGTTACGTTTGTATATTTCCTGGAAACTATTTGCTCTTTTCTTTTCACTGGAATTCAAGTCTTTTTCAAATGAAAGTCTTCCGTGATCGAGAGATACGATTTCCAGCTCCTGTTCAAGAAAACTTATTTTTTAGTTAGCTGTAAATTTTGGTTTTGAATTTCATCCGTTTTCGTTTTCAGTTCACAATTCAATTTGTCAACTTTGGTATTCGTAATTTTCAGTTTTGTTTTTAATTCATTTATTTCGTTGTCATTCGCTTTCAATTTTTCTTTTAAAGAACCGTTATCATAGAGAAGTGTATGACATTCCTTGTTTTTCTGATCAAAATTTGATATTTGCTCATTCAGTAGACTATTTGCTTTTTCCAACTCGATTTTTAACTGCTTATTATAATCTACCATAGCTTGCAACTTGCTTTTTAAATCATTTATTTCCTTATTTTTCATTTTCAGTTCTTCCGTTGAGCAAACATTATCGTTAAGCATGTTTTCATACTCACCCTCTCTTTCTTTTTCGTTTTTGCTATCATCAGTCTGACAACTTACAAAAGTACTATAATTGTAACTTATTGTTGACGTGCCGCTCTCTGTATATTGTGAAAACAATACTCCAATTTCTGACATTGAATTTCTTAAGTCAAAGAGCAATTTATCGTCAGTTCGTATTAACCTTCCGTAATCCCAAGTTTTCACGTAGGTTGAGAATATTGAACAATGTTTTGTCATTGAATATGACAAATGATATTCAAAGTACAAGGTATTCTCAATTGGTTTATACGTCCGATCATAGCAAATCAGCAAATTTTCACTCCAATTCAATCCTCTTCCAATCGACATACCACATAAATGTATAATATTTTCCTCTTGAAATTTGACAAATGTCTTTTCCTGGAAAAAAACAATCTAACATCATATCGATATCATTAAAACGATGAAATTTTAGCACGTACAAATTTGACTATTTGATTGTTGGAAATTTCATCAACGGAAAGAGCGGAAGCAATATATAATTTTACATGACAATACAAACACGTAAGGATAAAGTTGAACCCAAACATTTAGCACTTCGATTAGCACTTCTGTCTTTTCTTTGCTACTCACCGTGGGCAACAAGTTCTGCACACATTTCTTATGAATTAAACTCCGCAACATTTTCCCCGACTCGTCATTGTCCTTCAGTGTTGATACGTCACCGTTGTTGTTGTATATTTCCATGTCTTTTACCATTTGTGCGACAGAATGTCTAATGAAATGGAAAATTTACCAACTTCTTTACTTTTAAGTTATCATCAATTTGAAAATTCAAACAGTGTGATTTATATCGAGTTTTTCTTTAAACTATGCCCGAATATTACAATACAAAATTAATATATAATTCGTGGCAAGCAGTAGTGATAAGGTTTTTGACTAGTTTGCCCATGTACGTTACAGTTTTTCAATTTTTTTTCTCTATCTTTAAGATAGCTATGCGCTTGTTGTATTTTAAACCGTAATATGATTTGATTAAACGACTTTATTCGTCGTGAATACCGTGAAACGCGCAACATTAAAGAAGTAAAATCAAGATTCTCGTGTTACATCTCTTGTTGTTCAAAGACTTGCAAAAATGTTTAAATGCTTAGATGGAGTGAACTGAGAAACAAAAATAGATATTATGTTCCCAACCTAAATATTATACATCGTTTTGAAAAAAAAATCAGAAAATTTTTGACAAAAATTGAACTACAAGAAAACTTAGTCTCACAATAGATATCATGTATACGTAACTGCGTTAGATCCCAACTTGATTTAGTTAATACAAAATTAAAATATAGTAATGTACGCATACCTTGGATGAAATTTATTCATTATTTTCAGTCATCTTGTATTTTCACTCCAAAATTACCAAATGAATGTTTTGAACATTTATACATGCACTTTATAAAGAAATAAAATGGGGAACCCCCTCGGCTCACCTGCAAAGTAGGGAACCCCCTTATGTTAATTAATATTTCATTGCTTTAAGAGGGAAAGCCCAACATCTTACACATTCTTGTGTCGGAACTTATTTATTTCAAATGATTCTTATCAATTTTGCATTAAAATCTACCAGTTTCACGTTTACAAATCCCAATACATCAATGTTAGAATGTAAAATACTCCAACAGCAAAATTTATTTCGTTATTTAAGACTCTTGTTTGTCTGGGGCCAAATTATTTATATTGAAGATAAAAATGTCACTTAGTTTCGATTCGAAAAATAATATCACATTAAAACTGTACTCTGCATAAGTCATTTTGTCAGTTTATGAATTCAATATCAAATTCCTTTATCAATATCAACTTTTATTATATCTTTCTTGGGTTGACTCTTTCCTAGCTGTGTCAGGTGTATCGACAGTAAATTACTCTCCCATGACCAATCTGTCATTTCTAAACTATTTTGAATAGAAAAACCTTAATTTAAATAAAAACTAGGGAAAACATATGTATGTACGTGCTGTTGTTTTCTTCCAACTGAAGAAATGGTTTTTGTCAAGGTATGTGTTAAAACTGGTTTATATACACGGCACGATGTACTACAGGAACATCTTGTCAAAAGACAAACACAAATTATCATGTGGCAAATTTCTTATCCGAAACTTTTTTGATGAAAACGTGAGGGCAGGAAAATTGATAATTGGCGAGGGGCATATTCATATATTCATGTTATAACAATGGATTTCAGAAGAACTGAAGACTACATAAGTCGCACTGACGATGAAGTGCCGAGTCGGGACATTTTTCCATTACAAGGATATTCTAAAAATATACAATATTGTAAACTCCTTTCATGCATCCTTTGTTGGTAAAATGGTTGGATATAATCTTTTTGAAAGTGCTTTTCACTAACGAATTCTGAACATCCTGGGCCAATACAAATTTCAGCATTAAAGAAGCTTTGCATTTGGCAACATGATATAATATGGAAACGAAAATATCGGATTAAGCCTTGTGCACGATGCTATGGGTTGTTATGTTTCCTCGAGGCGAGAGAGTGTTCGGACTAAAAGTTCTGCAGTAAAAAATCGTGATGACCTAAATATAAGAACTGTTGTTTTCCCTAACCCCACAATAAAATGGTCTGCAAGCAGAAAATACTTTAAGAACTGTTTCTGTTATTTCTAATATTGATTTTATATCACAGACATTAATAAAAAGATTTTTCGATTTTTACCGTGCGTTCTTCAAACATGAATCAGCACAGCATTCATCAAAGATGAAAGTAGCAGCTCAAACGACGTGATACAAAGACGGACAAATAAACATAAAGTATATTTGGCAATCTTTGTACCATGTAATTAAGCTGTGGGTTTTTGGGAAACCCCCTTTTTATAGAGATCAGGGACTTTCCCCTTCATGCGTGAATGCAAATCAATAACAACTGGCCCATCTTATCATCATATTAATTGCATTCTGAATACATCATTGTTATCTCGCACTTTTTGAAATCTGTGATGATTATAAATTAGTTTATCGAATAGCTGAGGACAAAGTCGCAATAATTTGAAATATAAAACTACCTGTGAAATATTTCATAAGCTAATATTTAAAATTTTGAGAAGCACAAAGATCAAAATGCAACACAATTTCGTGATTGGACTAGCGTCACGGATACAGTATCAGATTTACAATGCTTTCCTAATTTCAAAATGACATTGTAAATATTAAATATTTCGTTGTATATTTTCTAATATTGTAAAGACCTATACTATCAATTATAAGAAACACGACTTTAGAAATCCTAATATGTCGTATTTTTACACTTCACAGTATTTTTGGCATACTAATTATTAAGATTTACACAATAAAAATGAGCTCGCTAAGTAAAGTGTAAACGCATATAATCTTAACTTACAGTCTTACACAACTTCTTAACATGTTTGTAAATGTCGATCGTCCAGGTTGGTATAGTCCTGAGAAGGACTGTTTTTGTTGTTGTTAACTGACGTTTCGACAACCTTAGCGGTAGTCATCTTCAGAGTCAAATGAGGAGTAAACGTCAGGTTAGCCGTATTTGTTATCTGGTTCTTACTTTATTACACAACTTCTTATTGAGTCTTTAAAACATCATGCTTTGATGTGGGACGTCCATTGTAGTCTATATCGTCGAAACGTCATCGTATTTCATATTCAAACAGTATGCATTCGGCTCAGTACCATCATACATTGCTGCTGTGATGTCTGCATGGGTTATATGAAAATTGTATGATAACTATTCACTACTTCTTTAAGCAGAATATCGGCAATATGATTGGTTGAACAAAAATGATGATTGGTTTGTTCGTGCAGATATAGAAAAATTTAGCAATTTTTGCTGAATGCATTTTCAACGAATACAAAAGTTGCAGTAAATCAAAAATCACAGCCACAAAAATCATTTGTAAACGACGGCTTCTAGAAAAATGTGAGTCGATCTATGCATAGTTATAAAAAAAGATGGCGAACAAAATAAAACAGAACCTATCAAAGAAAGAAAAAGTGGAAGTTATCCGTTTAATTTGGTTGCCTTAAGTAAAAATTTACAAGATAGACCAATATCGTCAAACGAATGGCATTTCTATAAAAATAAAAATATTCAAAATAGCCAGAGTACAACCAACAAATTATAAAACATGGAGATGCAACAAATTCCAGTCTTTGGCTTCAGAGCTTAAAAATATTGTTTTAATAACTGTAGCTTTTATCGATAATTGTGCAAATAGATTTTCATGTAGAAAGCAAAGTGATCACAGCTCATTTTCTTTATGTGTATTATAGATTGCATTAAATAGAACGTTTGAAATAGAATAATGTTTGCTCGCATCATGGTATGTGATGTTTCATTGTCAAATATCAGTATATTTTAACACCTGCACTTACATATTAATTTTTAGCAATTATGCTATATGCAATTCCCCAGTTATACAATGTTGAATTCCCCCAATGTAATCCTACATTCCTACAATGGCATTAGTAAATTTTGGGGAACTCCCCTCCCTCAACTTTCGAAAGTCGGCAATGTGGACAGTCGGTATATTTCACACAATTAAGAAAAATAAAACATGTGATGTAGCATGCACTTAAGATAATATTTTGGTTTAAGACATAATGGACATAAAGTTACACAAATTTACTTTACTTCTCTTAATTGTATACTTCGCATTTTGCAATCCGATGACTCAAACTATTTTGTATATACTATATTGTGTTCCAAATCCTATGATAATGTTTTATCTAAATCGACGTATTAGGCTACAGCAGGGGGGGCTTAGATTTTCCTATTTTCGGGGACTTACCTACTCAGCTGCTGTCGTGTTTTAAATAATCCATTACATAAAAATACTTTTAAGATCGTCAAAATGATTTAGTTGAAAATTTGTTTTATGTTGTTTTTGGCATTGATAGATAGATAGATAACTTTATTTACTCACGTTTAGATTACTTAATCACGTAGTGTGATCAATGTTTGGCTTATTACTTTTCAAAAGTTCAGCAAACACAAGAAACATACTTTTACTAATAGTGGAGGTATAGTTGAGCTTTTCATTCAGAAAAATGAAGATATAATTACATAAGATACACACATTAAAAGCTATGATTGTTTCTATTTTCCAGAAAAGAAATCATCAAAGCTTGAATTAGCGATTTTGTCACCAGCTACATCAATAAATTTCTTCTTTGTCATTTCAACATAAGACTCATTGGTGATATAATGAAGATGCGGAGACTCATCCTCCATAGCTTAAAGGATATACTTTGCAATATCCTCCCCACTTTGAGACACAGCCCAACGGTTTTAATCATTTGACCAAGCTTATCAATCATAGACTTTGTAAGGTCGTCTCCTTCCTGCGCACCACCAAATCCTTTTGAATCAACAGCATTGAAAAATTCTGTGACTACTCACCTGGCGCAACCAATGATATGCTAAACAGTGTAAACATAATTGCAATGTTGAATGATACAAAGACGGTCAAATAAGCGTAAATATATTTAGCAATCTTTGTACCATGTAATTAAACTGTGGGTTTTTCTTTATCAAATATAAGCCGAAACATTGGCATTTCACCTCGTTATTTCTTGCCATGTAAAAAGAAACATTGGCATTTCACCTCGTTATTTCTTGCCATGTGAAAAGAAACATTGGCATTTCACCTCGTTATTTCTTGCCATGTGAAAAGAAACATTGGCATTTCACCTCGTTATTTCTTGCCATTTAAAAGAAACATTGGCATTTCACCTCGTTATTTCTTGCCATATAAAAAGAAACATTGGCATTTCACCTCGTTATTTCTTGCCATATAAAAAGAAACATTGGCATTTCACCTCGTTATTTCTTGCCATATAAAAAGAAACATTGGCATTTCACCTCGTTATTTCTTGCCATATAAAAAGAAACATTGGCATTTCACCTCGTTATTTCTTGCCATGTGAAAGAAACATTGGCATTTCACCTCGTTATTTCTTGCCATGAAAAGAAACATTGGCATTTCACCTCGTTATTTCTTGCCATGTGAAAAGAAACATTGGCATTTCACCTCGTTATTTCTTGCCATATAAAAAGAAACATTGGCATTTCACCTCGTTATTTCTTGCCATATAAAAAGAAACATTGGCATTTCACCTCGTTATTTCTTGCCATATAAAAAGAAACATTGGCATTTCACCTCGTTATTTCTTGCCATGTGAAAAGAAACATTGGCATTTCACCTCGTTATTTCTTGCCATATAAAAAGAAACATTGGCATTTCACCTCGTTATTTCTTGCCATATAAAGAAACATTGGCATTTCACCTCGTTATTTTTGCCATATAAAAGAAACATTGGCATTTCACCTCGTTATTTCTTGCCATGTGAAAAGAAACATTGGCATTTCACCTCGTTATTTCTTGCCATATAAAGAAACATTGGCATTTCACCTCGTTATTTCTTGCCATATAAAGAAACATTGGCATTTCACCTCGTTATTTCTTGCCATGTAAAAGAAACATTGGCATTTCACCTCGTTATTTCTTGCCATATAAAAAGAAACATTGGCATTTCACCTCGTTATTTCTTGCCATGTGAAAGAAACATTGGCATTTCACCTCGTTATTTCTTGCCATATAAAAAGAAACATTGGCATTTCACCTCGTTATTTCTTGCCATATAAAGAAACATTGGCATTTCACCTCGTTATTTCTTGCCATGTGAAAAGAAACATTGGCATTTCACCTCGTTATTTCTTGCCATATAAAAAGAAACATTGGCATTTCACCTCGTTATTTCTTGCCATATAAAAAGAAACATTGGCATTTCACCTCGTTATTTCTTGCCATGTGAAAAGAAACATTGGCATTTCACCTCGTTATTTCTTGCCATATAAAAAGAAACATTGGCATTTCACCTCGTTATTTCTTGCCATGTGAAAAGAAACATTGGCATTTCACCTCGTTATTTCTTGCCATATAAAAAGAAACATTGGCATTTCACCTCGTTATTTCTTGCCATATAAAAAGAAACATTGGCATTTCACCTCGTTATTTCTTGCCATATAAAAGAAACATTGGCATTTCACCTCGTTATTTCTTGCCATATAAAAAGAAACATTGGCATTTCACCTCGTTATTTCTTGCCATATAAAAAGAAACATTTCATCCTCACGCTGACATGATTCAGTTGAATCGCAAGATTCTCTTTAGGTTCTGAAACTTGCAAAATTCAATATCATTATAAAATTGACTATGCTTAAACGCAGACATGGATATTCGCCGGTTGATGAATTTTCGATTTTCTTTTAGACGACCCACATTTTTTAATCCAAAAATGCTTCAATGAGCGTGAGCATTATCGTTTTTGCGTTTGAATTGTTGATGGGGATGAAAATTTTACATTTTTTCTTTACTTGTTACGTACATCTATTTCTTTAACATTAAAATTTTATTCGATGTCTCAGAGGGGCTAGAAGGATAAAAACGTGCGAAGCTGGGAAAGCCCATGGTATATAACATAATTTGTGTCAAATTGACAAACATATACGAAGAATGCTGGATGATAAATTTGTCTTAACAAGTTTCAAAATTTGAACGTATATAAAGCATATAACAGCAAAATGATAAAAAATAGAGTGCAATATCACAGTAATATTCTGGTCCCTTCAGCTTTCAGAAAGTGTGAGAGTGCACACTAATGGTGCATGTGCAAAGACTCAAAGATCAATATCGTTTCTTCATTGTTTGTGATTTAATTTTATTAGAATAATAAAATATATGAACCCTGTATTCTTTTATTGCAATAAATATTATTGCATTAAACGCAAGACCTTTATTTAACAAAGAAAGGGAAGTCCCTCCCCAGCTTACTTGAATTTCAAAATTTTCAACGTTGCTATTTTTTGGGAAACCCCCTTTTTTATAGAGATCAGGGACTTTCCCTTCATGCGTGAATGCAAATCAATAACAACTGGCCCATCTTATCGTCATATCAATTAAATCGTGAATACATCATTGTTATCTCGCACTCTTTGAAATCTGTGATGATTACAATTTAGTTTATCGAATAGCTGATTACAAAGTCGCAATAATTTGAAACATAAAACTACCTGTGAAATATTTCATAAGCTAATATTAATAGTTTTGCGAAGCGCAAAGATTAAAATGCAACACAATTTCGTGATTGGACTAGCATCACGGATACAGTATTCAGATTTATAATGCTTTCATAGTTTCAAAATGACATTGCAAATATTGAATATTTCGTTGTATATTTTCTAATATTGTAAAGACCTATACTATCAATTATAAGAAACACGACTTTAGAAATCCTAATATGTCGTGTTTTTACACTTCACAGTATTTTTGGCATACTAATTAATTAAGATTTACACAATAAAAATGAGCTCGCTAAGTAAAGTGTAAACGTATATAATCTTAACTTACAGTCTTACACAACTTCCTATTGAGTCTTTAAACCATCATGCTTTGATGTGGGACGTCCATTATAGTCTATATCGTCGAAACGTCATCGTATTTCACATTCAAACAGTATGCATTCGGCTCAGTACCATCATACATTGCTGCTGTGATGTCTGCATGGGTAATATGAAAATTGTATGATAACATTGATGAAATTGTATGGCAATATGATTGGTTGAACAAAAATGATGATTGGTTTGTTCGTGCAGATATAGAAAAATTTAGCAATTTTTGCTGAATGCATTTTCAACGAATACAAAAGTTACACTAAATCAAAAATCGCAGCCACAAAAATCATTTGTAAACGACGGCTTCTAGAAAAATGTGAGTCGATCTATGCATAGTTATAAAAAAAGATGGCGAACAAAATAAAGCAGAACATATCAAAGAAAGAAAAAGTGGAAATTATCCCTTTAATTTGGTTGCCTTACGTAAAAATTTACAGGATAGACCAATATAGTCAAACGAATGGCATTTCTATAAAAATAAAAGCATTCAAAATAGCCAGAGTACAACCAACAAATTATAAAACATGGAGATGCAACAAATTCCAGTCTTTGGCTTCAGAGCTTAAAGATATTGTTTTAATAACTGTAGCTTTTATCGATAATTGTGTAAATAGATTTTCATGTAGAAAGCAAGGTGATCACGGCTCATTTTCTTTATGTGTATTATAGATTGCATTAAATAGAACGTTTGAAATAGAATAATGTTTGCTCGCATCATGGTATGTGATGTTTCATTGTCAAACATCAGTATATTTTAACACCTACACTTACATTCCCCAGTTATACAATAGGGAATTCCCCCAAAGTTATACTACATTCTAATAGCAATAATAAATTTTGGGGAACCCCTTCCTTCAACTTTCGAAAGTTGGCAGTAACAGCTTGTGGGAACCAATTAAAACGCATTTATGTGGACAGTTATGGGGTGCCATATCCGCCAAAATTACACCATATTCAATTATTCAGCACATTTTTTATCATTATTCAGCTTTATTTCAATTATTCAGCACATTTTTATCATTATTCCCCTTATTTCAATTATTCAGCACATTTTTTATCATTTTATTGTTTCAAAGCACATGTAGCCAAAACAAAACAACATAAAAGAAGCGCTAGTGCCAGACTGCTGGATAGTAAAAATAAGTGCTGAATAATTGAAATAAGGCTGAATAATTGAAATAAGGCTGAATAATGATAAAAAATGTGCTGAATAATTGAATATAGTGTAATTTTGGCGGATATGGCACCCCATAGACAGTCGGTATATTTCACATGATTAAGAAAAATAAGGAATGCGATGTAGCATGTACTTAATATAATATTTTGGTTTAAGACATAATAGACATAAAGTAAATGGTTTGAACCCAGGAGTATCGTTACATGATTGTAGATGTAGAAGTCTAGGTTGGTAGAATCCTGAGAAGAACTGTTGACTTACGTTTCGATAACCTTAGCGGCACTGTACACTAAAGATGACTTCTGCTAAGGTTGTCGAAACGACAGTCTACATCGACATCAACAGTCCTTCTCAGGAGTCAGGACTCTACTAACCTGGAGGATCTACATCCAAAAACATGTAATGGACATCTTGCGAAGTGCAAGCAAATTATTTGTTTTTTATGTTCTGTATTGAAGGCAAAAATTATTAGTTTGTCAAGATTTGAAATCGCAATCATACCGGCCAAACGTAACTTCAAAAATAATTACCTTTTCACGCTTTTTATGTGCTTCAAATATGTGAATATCTTAAGCCCGGCGAACACAAGAGCTATAGGCTGAGCTGAAGCTCTTGGCGTACATTTTGCGTGAGCTGTTTCCTCAAGTGCGTGGTGCACATGTCATTTTTAGTGGTTTCGTCACGTGTGCTGTCTGTTCGGCTATGCAACATGTTGAATATTTGTGACAAAACATTTCCTCGCAATGTGCGCGCAATCTGAGTTGGTAGCTCAGCAATTAACGCCGAATGCACGTGCGCAGTTTGCATTACACTAATGCACATGAGCAGTTTGCATTACACTACTCATTACACTACATGGGGGATCTAAAGTTGGAAATCAGACTGTGGAAGTGAATAGTAAATAGATTATTTGATTTATATGCAATCATTGCAATGTTTGTCAAGCACGCGAAAACAGATTTCTGGATCGCCTATGGCGAGACGGTAAGTTCTCGCGTGCTTGACAAACTAATTCAACTAACACCAATTTACTTTTCTTCTCTTAATTGTATACTTCGCATTTTGCATTCCGATAACTCACACTATGTTGTATATACTATATCGTGTTCTAAATCATATGACAATGTTTTATCTAAACTGACGTATTGGGCTACAGTAGGAAGGCTTAGATTTTCCTATTTTCCGTGGACCTACCTACTCAGCTTCTGTGGTATTTTTAGATAATGCATTACATAAAAATACTGTGAAAATAGTCAAAATGATTTAGTTGAAAATTTGTTTGCTGATGTTTTTGGCATTGATAGATAGATAGATAACTTTATTTACCCACGTTTAGATTGCTTAATCACTGCTCAAAGTTTGGCTTATTACTTTTCAAAAATTCAGCCAACACAAGAAACATACTTTTACTAATAAGAGGGGTATAATTGAGCTTTTCATTCATACAAAACAGTGAAAATATAATTCACTACACACATTAAAAGCTATCATTGTTTCTATTTGCCAGAAAAGAAATCATCGAAGCTTGAATTAGCGATTTTGTCACCAGTTACATCAATAAATTTCTTCTTTGCCATTTCTACATAAGACTCATTGGTGATATAATGAAAATGTGGAGACTCATCCTCCATAGCTTGCAGGATATATTTTGCAATATCCTCTCCACTTTGAGACACTGCAGCAATGGCTTTAAACATTTGACCAAGCTTATCAATCAAGGACTTTGTAATGTCGTCTCCTTCCTGTGCACCACCAAATCCTTTTGAATCAACAGCATTTAAAAATTCTGTGACTACTGGACCTGGCTCGATCAATGATATGCTAAACAGTGTAAACATAATTGCAATGTTGAATGATACATCATGAATGTTGTGTAACAACAGGTACAGTGACATTATACTAAATTCAAGGGCTAGCTGACTTATAAAGTATACACTTGCAGATATCTTTAGAATGGAATTTAGTGTTTACTACTGGAAAAACAACAAATGATGTGCTTTGGATAAAGAAAACATGAGATTGATAAAAAGGATGAAAACAAAAAACCTTACTTTATGTTATATTCATTTAATTCAGGAGCTAAGGCTTCACTAAGACCCCAAACAGCAAATTTGGTGGAGCAGTAAACAGCATTCATTGGCATACCAATTAAACCACCAACAGAGCTAACAGTGATTATACGACCACTTTTCCTTTTCTTCATTGAGGGTAACACTGCCCTGATACCATGCACCACACCAGTGTAATTGGTTTCATATATATTTCTTATAGTTTCCATACTCTGATGTTCCAAAGCACCCATTAAACCAATACCAGCATTGTTGACTAGATAAAAAAAAGTGATGGAAATGACATTAAAACATTCAGGCTAATTTGCAGTATTTATTCTTAATATTAATCGCACAAAGACATACACATAAATGCATATAAAAGGCAAACATAAACACTGTAAGAATTACTTGAAAAGTCTTTTAAATAAAATTGTGCTTTTCAGCCACCCACGCAACGCATTTTTTAAATTTTTCGACAACACCCGTTCGAACATATCTGTGGAGGTTCCTCCAGCTCAGCATGCAAACAATGTAGCAAATTATTGCTGAACTTTATAACAATACGCATAATATAGGATCTTGTAACTCATGAATCAACATGGACATTAGTCAACGATATAACTCCCTATTCTGAATGCATGTATGTGTGTATGATTAATAGGGTTTCATCATTTTACAGGTAACAAATATAAATAACTTACTAAGAACATCGACTCTTCCATCAACATCTAAGACATGCTTAATGGCTTTGTTCACTGAAGTTTCACTTTTCACGTCCATCTCCAAGATAAATAATGTCTTGTCAAGACTATCACCAGCTTTTTCAACCAAAGGTCCTTTCTTTGCAAGATTACGCATACAAGCGTATACTTTATACTTTTTACTCTCATTCTTGGCAAGAAATACGGCTGTATCTAAACCAATTCCTGATGAACAACCTGTAATTACAACGTTTCGTTGGGCCATGTTTGAGAATTGAGGTAGCAGTTATAGGAGCAGATATTTGGCAAAATTGGCAATACGCTTTCCAGGTACAAACAGAGACTTGCTGTTGCTGCTTCGGTTCGGTGCTTTAAATACATTCTAAAGAAGACTTGCATTGACGTAATTCGACAAGAGAGCAGGAAACAAATTAACTATTAATGACACTGTTTACCCATAATTACTTTACAAGAGTATACTTTTGCAGTCGAAACAAGCGTGTGTAAATATATCCTTTCGTTAAAATTCAAAATTAAAAATTGCAGATCATATCAAGGTGCATGTATTACGACAATTGCTTTCTTATTAAGACTAAATAGTGAGTCGATTTTATGAATTTTAATTATTGTACTTTTAATGGGCGAAGCGGATGGCGATACTTAATGTCTGACACAGCAAAAAATAGAGACGAAGGTTGCACAAAGACAAGGGTTTAGATAATTATAGTTTACTAATACTTTTTTTTGCAATGACTTGCAGTTTTGCATCCTTCCCTGACGGATTTGTAGCCCAAGGTACAAAATGAACTGCGTCAAACAATTTTATTGAGTGCCTTTTTAGTGTTTACAAGTGAGTGTGCATAATTTTGTATGAAATATTCATCGTTTTCATTACATTACGTATTAGTTTCCTGAGGAATCCTAATACTTTTTTATAATGACTTGCAGTCTTGCACCCTTCCTTGACGTATTTGTCGCCAAAGATACAAAGTGAACTGCGTCAAACAATTTCATTGAATGACGTGTTTAGTGTTTAGAAGTGAGCGTGCATTATTTTGTATGAAATTTTTATCATTTCATTACATTACAAGGAGTTCATAGTACAAACAAAGGCTCCTGCTCGTTGCTCACGGGCTCACTTTGCATGCTTTTAAAACATACGAGTCAGACTAAGACAGACACACAGTTAACATTTTAATGCTTTACATTTGGCTTGTGGACTTATATTCATTAGCGGCCAGCGTTTAACAATATAAATTATCGTTCCTTAATTTTAAATTCAATGAAAACATTATTGGTTTTGAATTTCTAAAGAATATAATTTTACCAATGGATATTCTAAGGCTTAGAAGTGTATTTACATTCTAAAATTTGCTGCAGTAATATATTTTGACTTACCCTAGACTGTTTTAGTGACTGAGGGCAAAACCATTGTAACCCGATATTTTCAATATTCTTTATTTTATATTTAGGACGATATGGACAATCAAATTTCGTGTTAAATAATTGTGAATCTGTACCGGTCAATATGGCAATTTTTCCTGTGAGTCTGTAAAAAATTCGCTGTTTTTTATTCAAACTTTCTATTCTACCACTTTCTGTACTTTCCCACAGTTAAAATATTTACAAGTACTTCACTTTTTTAAATTAATTTATTCACCAATTAAGAATGAAATACATTGAAGGCATGCATGAATGGTTAAACATAGAAACAGAAATATGAAAACGCAATATGTTTGAACACTTTATTTAAATCTTCCACATTTCATTAGAATACTTCCAGTAAACCTTTACACATGAACAATTATAGTAAACAGTTTCTTTTAAAGTTTGAAACGTGGGCAAGCAACTTTTCGTGGTTTAACTGTGTCGTGTTTACAACATTTAGAAATACGTGAGTCGTAATATAAGTATCCACAGCAACGATAGTAACTTTTCCTCGTGTAAACTTTTCCACAACAGCAGAGCTGTTTCTCTGGATTGAGGATTTGGTTACCGCAATCTGGTGATCGATGGGAGAGAGCAATTGAAAAATTCAAATTAGGTGAGAATGGAGTATGATCAAATGAACAAGTGCTGCCACTCGTAGGGGAAATCCCCTACAGTAGGGGGATTTAGTGGTTTGTAGGTGGTTGGGGAAACGTACGGGGAAAACTGTAGCAGTGCTGCCACTCGTAGGGGAAATCCCCTACAGTAGGGGGATTTAGTGGTTTGTAGGTGGTAGGGGAAACCTACAGGGAAAACTGTAAAACGTAGGTGGATTGCAGAGAGAAAAGAAAATCGTTTATAAATGACAATGTCTATTCTCATTTTTGCCCAAGATACTCTTTTCTACCAGTGTTCTCGCTATTTAAGAAGTGATCGCAACAGAAACTTTCTGTTGGAACAATATGTGACCATATATGGCAATAGAAGATTAGCAATTTAGCATAACACAATGTGTCATTTCCGTCAGTTGCGTGTCATTACGTCACAACGCCTTACGCCAATTTACTAACCTTGTAGTCCAGATGTTTTTCAATTTTTTTTTGCATTCACTTTTTTTACAAACAGACTAAAAAATTCAGTTGTCTGACCCGACATATGTATATAATAGGGGAATATGTTGTTGTGTAGGGGGAAAGTAGGGGAAAACAAGGAAAATGGTCGTAGGTGGAGGTAGGGGAAAATAAAGTTTTGGTAGGGGAAATGTGCATATACGGAGTGGCAGCACTGAACTGTAGTTTTGTTTCCATTATTTCCTTTATAACATTTTGATAGAACCTTATTTCCGATGATTCTGTGGGACTGCGATAAAATGATGAAAAGTTATCGCAAAGAGCAAACGTTTCATGGTATTCATAATTCATATTTCATGATTGAACTCGCACCATGCGTTTGAATTATTTTTGACGTTTTGTTAAATCCACACCGATATTTCAAGTAGTAATAAAAGCTCGAACGAAAATAAATACATGCTTACACAACATTTTTCTCACCGTGTGAACATAGAGTGCAAGATAAAAAATGTGGACCGAGCTGGCTAAATACTGCACGGTGAATCCATTTCATGTGTTTTTCGCCAAACGAGATATGTATAATTGATGTCGGTGATCACTCGATTTTAGTATCTACTGTATTTTGTTGTTTAGGCTGCATATCTATTCGGATTCCAGACATTTAAAATGAAACAGAAACTTACAGAAGTTCCGAAAGGTTCTACCTTTTTGTGATTGTGCGCTCCCTCGTTCCGTAAAAATTCCCTCCGGACACAAATCGAGATTTCACAAGTATATATGTCGCGTTGGGGAATGGGTCGAGTGACAGCAATAAAGTTTTATATAAACTGACGTTTGGGCTTCAGTAGGGAGGCTTAGATTTTCCTATTTTTTAAATAATGCATTACATAAAAATACTTTTAAGATCGTCAAAAAGATTTAGTTGAAAATGTGTTTGTTGTTGTTTTTGTCATTGATAGATAGATAGATAACTTTATTTACCCACGTTTAGATTGCTTAATTACGTAGTGTGATCAAAGTTTGGCTTATTACTTTTCAAAAATTCAGCAAACACAAGAAACATACTTTTACTAATATTAGGGGTATAATTGAGATTTTCGTTCAGAAAAGTGAACATATAATTACATAAGATACACAAATTAAAAGGTATGATTGTTTCTATTTGCCAGAAAAGAAATCATCGAAGCTTGAATTAGCGATTTTGTCACCAGTTACATCGATAAATTTCTTCTTTGCCATCTCTAGATAAGACTCATTAGTGATATAATGAAAATGCGGAGACTCATCCTCCATAGCTTGCAGGATATATTTTGAAATATCCTCCCCACTTTGAGACACAGACCCAACGGTTTTAATCAACTGACCAAGCTTATCAAGCATAGACTTTGTAATCTCGTCTCCTTCCTGCGCACCACCAAATCCTTTTGAATCAACAGCATTTAAAAATTCTGTGACTACTGCACCTGGCTCAACCAATGATATGCTACACAGTGTAAATATAATTGCAATATTGAATGATACATTGTGAATGTTGTGTAACAAAAAGTACAGTGACATTATACTGAATTCAAGGGCTAGCTGGCTTATAAAGTGTACACTTATAGATATCTTTAGAATGGAATTTATTGTTTACTACTGGAAAAACAACAAAAGACAAGAGGATATGCTTTGGATAAAGAAAACATGAGATTGATAAAAAGGATGAAAACAGAAAACCTTACTTTATGTTATATTTTTTTAATTCAGGAGCTAAAGCTTCACTAAGACCCCAGACAGCAAACTTGGTGGAGCAGTAAACAGCATTCAATGGCGCACCCATTAAACCATAAACGGAGCTAACAGTGATTATACGACCGCTTTTCCTTTTCTTCATTGAGGGTAACACTGCCCTGATGCCATGCACCACTCCAGTGTAATTTGTTTCATATATATTTCTTATAGTTTCCATACTTTGATGCTCCAAGACACCCATTAAGCCAATACCAGCATTGTTGACTAGATAAAAAAAAGTGATGGAAATGACATTAAAACATTCAGGCTAATTTGCAGTATTTAGTCATAATATTAATCGCACAAAGATATACAAATAAATGCATCTAAAAGGCAAACATAAATACTGCAAGAAAGTCTTTTAAATGAAATTGTGCCTTTCACCCACCCACGCAACACATTTTTTAAATTTTTAGACAACACCCGTTCGAACATATCTGTGGAGGTTCTTCCAGCTCAGCATGCAAGCAATGTGGTAAATTATTGCTCAACTTAATAACAATATGCATAATATATTATCCTGTAACTCATTGATCGACATGGACAACTGCCAATGATATAACTCTCATTCTGAATGCATGTATGTGTATGATTAATAGGGTTTCATCATTTGACATGTAACAAATATAAATAACTTACTAAGAACATCGACTCTTCCATCAACATCTAAGACATGCTTAATGGCTTTGTTCACTGAAGTTTCACTTTTCACGTCCATCTCCAAGATAAATAATGTCTTGTCAAGACTATCACCAGCTTTTTCAACCAAAGGTCCTTTCTTTGCAAGATTACGCATACAAGCGTATACTTTATACTTTTTACTCTCATTCTTGGCAAGAAATACGGCTGTATCTAAACCAATTCCTGATGAACAGCCTGTAATTACGACGTTTCGTTGGGCCATGTTTGAGAATAGAGATAGCAGTTATTGGAGCAGATATTTGGCAAAATTGGCAATACGCGTATGCAGGTACAAACAAAGACTTAACTGTTGCTTGCTGCTTCGGTTCGGTGCTGTAAATACATTCTAAAGAAGACTTGCATTGACGTAATTCGACAAGAGAGCAGGAAACAAATTAACTATTTATGACACTGTTTACCCATAGTTACTTTACAAGAGTATACTTTTGCAGTCCAAACAAGCGTGTGTAAATATATCCTTTCAATATAATTCAAAATTATAAATTGCAGATCATATCAAGGTGTATGTATTACCACAATTGCTTTCTTATTAAGACTAAATAGTGAGTCGATTTTATGAATTTTAATTATTGTACTTTTAATGGGCGAAGCGGATGGCGATACTTAATGTTTGACACAGCAAAAAATAGAGACGAAGGTTGCACAAAGACAAGGGTTTAGATAATTATAGTTTACTAATACTTTTTTTACAATGACTTGTAGTCTTGCATCCTTCCCTGACGCATTTGCAGCCCAAGGTACAAAATGAACTGCGTCAAACAATTTTATTGTGTGCCTTTTTAGTGTTTACAAGTGAGTGTGCATTATTTTGTATGAAATATTTATCGTTTTCATTACATTACGTATTAGTTTCCTAAGGAATCCTAATACTTTTTTATAATGTCTTGCAGTCTTGCACCCTTCCTTGACGTATTTGTCGCCCAAGATACAAAGTGAACTGCTTCAAACAATTTCATTGAATGACGTGTTTAGTGTTTAGAAGTGAGCGTGCATTATTTTGTATGAAATTTTTATCATTTCATTAGCTACATTACAAGGAGTTCATAGTACAAAAAAAAGGCTCACTGCATGCTTTTAAAACATACGAGTCAGACTAAGACAGACACACAGTTAACATTTTAATGCTTTACATTTGGCTTGTGGACTTATATTCATTAGCGGCCAGCGTTTAACAATATAAATTATCGTTCCTTAATTTTAAATTCAATGAAAACATTATTGGTTTTGAATTTCTAAAGAATATAATTTTACCAATGGATATTCTAAGGCTTAGAAGTGTATTTACATTCTAAAATTTGCTGCAGTAATATATTTTGACTTACCCTAGACTGTTTTAGTGACTGAGGGCAAAACCATTGTAACCCGATATTTTCAATATTCTTTATTTTATATTTAGGACGATATGGACAATCAAATTTCGTGTTAAATAATTGTGAATCTGTACCGGTCAATATGGCAATTTTTCCTGTGAGTCTGTAAAAAATTCGCTGTTTTTTATTCAAACTTTCTATTCTACCACTTTCTGTACTTTCCCACAGTTAAATATTTATAATTACTTCACTTTTTTAAATTAATTTATTCACCAATTAAGAATGAAATACATTGAAGGCATGCATGAATGGTTAAACATAGAAACAGAAATATGAAAACGCAATATGTTTGAACACTTTATTTAAATCTTCTACATTTCATTAGAATACTTCCAGTAAACCTTTACTCATGAACAATTATAGTATACAGTTTCTTTTAAAGTTTGAAACGTGGGCAAGCAACTTTTCGTGGTTTAACTGTGTCGTGTTTACAACATTTAGAAATACGCGAGTCGTAATAGAAGTATCCACAGCAACGATAGTAACTTTTCCTCGCGTAAACTTTACCACAACAGCAGAGTTGTTTCTCTGGATTGAAGATTTGGTTACCGCAATCTGGTGATCGATTGGAGAGGGCAATTGAAAAATTCAAATTAGGTGAGAGTGGAGTATGATCAAATCAACAACTTATTTTTGAGAAACTGTGCAAAATACAAAACCTTTATAAATCAAATTTATGGAAACAATTTTTTTTCAAAAAGGGAGTTAATTTTTTCTTTTTACTCGTCTCAAGGGAGATTTATCCACAAGCTGATAGATTGAAGCTTTCGATTTGTCAACTACGTATCGCACATTGCCTTTAAATAGTTCAAAAACAAAACTACTTAAAAGTTAAAATATACTTACAATAATAAGGACAGTAAGCAAAGTTATATTTGCAGTCCCAGATTCCTCTTCCTCGACAAGTACTGTGGAATGAAAGTAAGGAAAATATAAAATAAAAATTTTAAAGAATCGATTAAAAGATAGACCATGAATTTTACAGTGAAACCAAGAGATACATAGATACATACCATTTCATACACCTACAACGAATCTGAAATCCTGGCTTGTACCAAACACCGACTCCCCAATGGCAAACTGTGAACAAAGAAATAAAATAAAAATCAATTGGATATATATTAGCTTCATTGTGTAAGGCGCGCCAGTGCATGAAATTTATAATCATCTTACATCCTTTGCTCTTCTTCAATTTTTCTGAATCCTGTTGAGCAAGATCTGTTATTTCACTTTCAATTTTCTTTGTATCTGTGACATCACTTTGAGCTGAATTTTCAACTTTGCTGTCGTATTTGTCTTCCATTTTATCGTTAAAGTCATCTGGAAAATATGTTTGAAATGAAATAGCATGTCTTTAACTTATTCATTGCTACGAGTGACAAAAATTCTGCAAAGGTTAACAAATCGAAAGCTTTGTAATTTGTGGAGCAAACGCTTGACTGGCTATAGCATAAATCTATTATGTTTCACGACAACACAAACAATTGGTACGTTTTTTGGAATATTTACAAAAAATTTTAGGAAACACCTATATACTCACCTGCTTTGACCAAGCTCAAAGCAAAAAGAATGCAAAATACTGCGACAATTTTAAAATTCATTTTTTATCCTTCCAACTTAAAAGAATAGCGTACCACTGTTGCTATATACCGACACTTTTCAACGCAGTGTTGATATAAATTGCGAATGCAAAAATCACACTTTTATACAGTTTTCTTGACATAAAACAAAACAATATCGTTCTTTGAAATTGATGAAACGTCTTAAGTAATGTTAAATTCCTGCCCTTAAGATAGTGAAAAGAAAAAGTTTCAAGTAAGATTTTCAGAATATTTACATCTTTACGGAAACCATGCAACATGAACATTGTACAACAAAAATGTTCACACTCATTAAAGCAGCTTTCATTCAGAGTGTGGGATAAAAAACATGATCTTTTGCTCTTTCAAAAATAATTTTTCTGTTGCTTTGATAATATTTACAAATCCCACGCGTCTTCCACTGAAGCAAAAATATTTTCTATGTAATTTCCCAATGGCGGACATTGAAGAAAGATCTTAGAAAGAAATCAGCAATGTTTATGTTGCTAGTTTAAGAAATTTCTTCAAACTTTTCAGTTTTTCATTAATGAACGTAGAAATAACTCACATAGCAAATTAGCAGCCATATTAGCTCTGTGGTTGTCACATGTGAGAAAGGTTAGTTAAATGTTCAATTATTCAGACAATGCGATGCTTTAACTTCAAGAAGCTTGTGGGCGCAATTTTGCGTATGATTTCTGAAGATGTTTATGCTTAAATCACTCAACATATACTTCACGATTCCAACGGATTAATTTTGACAATTATATGAACAAATATGAGGAATATTTTAAATAAACCTTGCTAATTCACTAAATACAAGTCACCGATTTACAGATATAAATCATTGCATGAAATACAAGTGCAAAATTTTATGTTTGGTAATTCGTGTTCAATATTGTATCTCCGGCATCTGAGTATTTTCCATCAAAAAGAAATATTTTTCGACAAACATTTCACACGTTCAATCGTTGATAGAAAAACCTTTCACATCAATCAAAAGCACTATATATTTACAGCGAGAACTGTAAGATTTTGTTTTAAAGCCTTGATATACTTTATTCAATACAAGTTCATTATCAGAATAATTAATGAATGACGATAATGAATTTCAAATATACGTGTTGCATGCAAGCTTTTGTCTTTATCAAATATTGATTCGTTCAAGCCTTTCAAGTCAACGTTGGTGTAGCATACATTTGTGAAATTTGTTAAAGAAGCAATAAAACGCTCATATCTCAATGAGTAAAATTTTGAAGTAATTTGTGACTTCTATTCAAAATGTTTCTTAAGATGCGATATTATTGAGAGTACTCAGAGCAGCATTTATTGCAAACATTTTGACAATTGCACTTCAGTTACACGACAAAGGTCAATGAACAAAATAAAGATATAAGAAAAGTTACACATGCACATGAAACAGTGGTGAAAATTTATGGACGGTCTTAAATTAGCAAATATAAACATAAGGGTGCTTGAAAAAAGAGTGATTCGAATGTTTGGTTTAGAGCTAAATTCAGATTTATATGCATCAAAATTCTTTTAACATGTATTACATACACCGATACCAGTTAATCACTACATGCCAACAAAATGAATCTTTCGAACCCGGAACGAGTATCGCTGTATGTGATATATCGTTCAGGTTAGTAGAGTCCTCCAAAGGGCTGTTGGTGTTTGTGTAAAGATGGCTGACGTTTTGGCAATCATGTTCAGACTTAACTCTGAGACATGTGAAAAAAAGATTTCAAAAATACATGAAACTCTACAGGTATTTACATAAAGTACCTCGCCATATATTGGTCAGTTGTTCTCATTATTGTTCTCTAGGTGACATGCATAGTACTAGTTATAAATTTTCCTTATTACTGTACCACGACAAACGACAAAAATACAATGTTTAACAGGAGTTTCTAACTAAGTAATTTTGATTGTATTTAAGTCGTTGATTTTTGTTACACGAAGAAACATATAAAGACAACATTGTACGTCTATCTTGTGTACTCGCCAGTTTCATTCAAAAATATTCATCATGTTTGTTCCATATAATTATTAAATATAACTATACTCTACTGGAATTGAAATGTGCTGAGTGATTTAGGCATCTTCAGATTGCATAATCGTCCTTCAAGCATCTTGTTGTGCAATTAAAGCATTGCATTGAATAGTTGAATGAATTAACTGAACTTTCTCAGAATCATATAGGAGAGTTAAAGTTAGACTTCTGGGGCCGGTTGTATAAATCTCTTAGCTATAAGTTTTACCTTCACTTTTTGCAGTTAAAAAGTAGTTAAATTTAACCACCCAGTTAAGTCGGTTGTACAAAAAATAGTTAGAGCTAACTGCAGTTAAAACGTATAGTTAAACTTAACTACGCTTTTATATAACAGGTCCTGATGCCAATACTAATACCAAATGACATGGGTCACATGTGTATTGCTTGCAAAGCCGGAAATGAAATAACATAATACATTGGAAGCTCCCCTATCAAATTCAGCTTGGTTTTGAAAGTTGATATGTTTGTTGTCAAGGAAAACGTTTTTCCGTTCGGGATGTACAAGACTTTTTTTTGCGTCATATGAATCATGCTTGACTCAAAATGATTTGAAAACATCGTTATATGCGTTCGCCATGTTTGTTTAATAAGCTTAGTTACTGTTTCCAAAGCTTAAAAAATCCCGCATAGAAAACGAAATCTGAAGTGACGTTTAGTATTGGTATGGCATCAGAAGTTTAACCTATTTATAATTGCGGTGGCTTCCGATGACGAAACTTTATAATTGACGTGAGCCGTCATGCACAATCACAAATCTGATGCGAAAATAAAAAGCCTGTCAATTGGATAGACCCCCCCCCCAGACGTTCTCAGATATGCTCAAATTGTGTTCCCATGCGGGTGGTTTGACCACATAGCAGTACCAAAATTTGAAAATCACTTTGCGTGGGAATATGTTGGTGTAGATACTTGGGGACTGAAATGTTTTGGAAAAGCTCTTTTCGTCTTAAATTGTAATCCCTAAATGAAAATTAACCGTGATTTGCAATTGCAAGAATATAAAAATATTCAATAGAGTTTTCATTATTATTATCAGTACTTTACCAAATCTCCAATGTGCTTTTCAGGGTTAAATTAAAAAGTTTAAAACTAATTTACATAAGATAATCTAAAAAGTTTATCAGATATAAATATATGACAATTAAGCAAAAATATCTCTAAGTTGCCATGTTAAGTATCTTTATATGTCAGATATTTTGTGATCAAATTCATCAATATATGTTAATCCATAACCAATAAATTGTTTTAATTGTATTTTTGTCACCAACGGCAGTCGTAAGTTTCATGCTAAATTGCTATTAATAATTTTATATAATATAAATATATCAATTTTTTAAATTATTCTATTTAATGCACTTACATCTTTTGTAAAATTATCCATGAATTTCGTTTCTACCCAAAACTTTTGTATCGTGTGTTTTCAAAAGATTTTACTGTTTCTCGTGTATATTTTCTCATTGCCGTATGCTTCCAGCAAGATTATCATTATGTGCTTCCTCGGGAGAAAAATTCAAGTGTTAAGTTTCCTCAAGTTTCCATCGTTTGGGATTAGTGCTTTCAGTTATGCATTCATTTTCAAAATTAGCTAATGTCTTGCTCATCTTTTATTGTCATTCTTGCGCTTTAGCTTGTGCGCAAAACTTTTACGACAAATCGGACAGCGAGTACTAAAAAGAGAAAATTATACGTTGAAAAAGTGGTACGAGAATTGCTAATGACAGTGGAAGAAACGAGGGAGGGGGGTAGGGGAGGAAAGCTACCCCAGCATCCCAATAATAACCCTCTTACTAGCTTTAGAATACACTGATCTCGTTCACATAGAAACTGAATGGTTATTGCTGCGGCATCTTGTTTATATGCAATGTCGATATTTAACGATAGAATTAAACGTGAAGATAAAATTCAAGAAAAACCTACATTCCTCTTTGGAGCATCTGAGCTGCGCATTCTTTATGAACTTTATGAGAACATGGCAATATCTGACATCCAGTAAATGCATCCTAAAACAGTTGAAGAAACTGTGAGATGATATTCATTATGCAAATTTATGTAGGATGTTATTGATTGGATTTTGTTAAAACAATTTTTTTCTAAAGGATTTATATATCTAAGAAACATCAAGTATCATATGAGAACCAAAATAGAATCCTAATACATAATTCATCAATCCAATCGTGATTTTTTTCCCGACTGCTAAAATGATTATGACGGGCCAAAGTTAAGAAATTAAGAAGGAATATTGCTACTTAACAATACCAACAACATTAAAAGCAAAGTTATTCATATAAATGTTGGTGTATCACTATCAGTTGTTTTACCTCCAAACAAATACAGCAAGCATCATGAGCGGAATTTGGGCGACATTCATGATTGCCACGAAGTTGAACATCAAGACAAATTCCACAAACATCACAATGGTACGATCGATCACCGTGAACTCTAAAAATATTTTTGAAAAAATTGTTTCGGCATTAGCTATGAAATTTCAAAGCAAAAAAAAAACAGGAGTTTCTAGCTTAGATCATTATTATTATGTATTATTTTCTTGATAATATTAGATAATATGATTTTCTTGGAAGCTCATATTAAAGAAACGATGCACTGATCCAAACACTTGGGAATCTTGGTTAACTTAAGAAAGCGGTGCAAAAACAAGTTGCATTTATTAACTCTCACTACATTCCTGCGTGTTTGAACCAGATCATCCAAACATAGCAACTATTATGTAATTCTTTATTACCTGCAAATTCCACATTTGTCACAATGATAAGGCTTGTCGTCCAATCCTGTCAAATGTTTACATATTCCGCAGTAATAGTCAGCAAACGGAATATTGCACGAAACACAACTTTCACCAAACTAAAAGCAGAAAATAAAAGATAACGAAAAGTTCTATAATAAACGATAAAGTATAGTACAAAGTATTACCTGCTGTTCTTTTCCACATTCTGCACATTTGACCATCTTCACATCACGTGACTTGAGCTTCTTTTGGCCACAATTACTTTGGTTGTTATGACAACGATGACATGGCCAATATTTATCGCAGCACTGAAATTTCACGTAACATCTTCTTTTATAATGAGTACACAACCATCTTACGTTCCTCGCTTGTTGAGTTAACGTAGAGTGAGCACTTCGTTGGTTCGAAGAAGACGCAACGTTGCTTTCTGCTGCACTTCTTACTTGTAAAGCATTTTGCATCTGACCTTCTGTATTTATTAAACCAGAAGACGAAATTACACAGCGACTGGAGGTATTTACGTTATGCACCGGTTCGCTTGATTCGGAAGATTCGTTTCTATTTCTTACGTTGATATCAGTTGAGTTGTTTCCTCTTTCATTACCACGAGAATGGTCAAAAATTGAAGGTTGTAAAATAGGATTGAAAGCGTTTCGTTTAAAGTTGTTTGCACTTGTTCCTAAAACTTGTGGAAAGCTCCTCTGCAATGAAGTTTGCTCTGAAGGAGTGTGTACAGCCATATTTTGAAAATCTTGATAGGTTCTATTGCCGTTAGTCATTGCCAATCGTGGCCTCGTTCCTCTTTCACCTGACCATCTTGCCGAGTCTAATGATTTCTTCTGTCTAGCTTTGTATTCTGTAATCAATTTCTTGAGATGCGTGTAATTCCCAGTTTCATAATTCTCGATGACATTAACCAAATCGAAGCGAAGAATTGTTCTCAAAAAATTACAAAGTTGACTTAGGTCAGCAAAGTTGATTATCCGTTTTTCTTCTAATTTCAAAAATATCTCCTTCGCACCAAGGTTGTTCTGTATAGAAAAGTTTGTACTTGCCCATTCCTTGATTTTTTTTATGTCTCGTTGTAATAATGAATGAGATAACGCAAGAATTAAAAGTTCATACATTTTATAGACGATACCAACAGCAGACTTCGTATTTGATGTATCTTGTGCAGTCGTAAGTAAAGGAGTTCTGTCATCCACTTGAACAGAATATGAACAAGAATCAGATGTTGTCGCACTTGACTGAGGATTTTCAAACTGTTCAAGATGCGTCGATATTCTTTCATCTTGAGGTGGCGCCATAGCTAACACATTATCATTTCCATGGAAATGTGAAACTACGGGTGGATGTGTTAAAGTAGGCTGTGATTGATCGTTGACTTCGAAGATTTGCTGGAAACTGTTCAAACGTTTTCTTTCATTTCGATTTTGATCATTTTCAAACAAATGTGTGGAATGGTCTAAGGACAATATCTCCAACTGCTTTTGAAGATAATGATTTTCTTTTTCCAATTTTATTTTTTCTGCTCTCATTGACTTAATAATTTCCCTCAAATTTTCCAACTCTTCTTTTAAACACTTCACTTCCTGCGATGAAGCATCAAGCTGACAATTTTCCACTTGCATTTTTTCCATAGCATTAGATAGCTAGTTGTTAGCAAAAAATTTCTCTCTTCAACTGGTCTTTTCAGTAAATAACTGCCCCTAGTTCTGTTAAGTTTAAGCTTTTCTTCGTTCCCGCGAAGGTAATTATCTACAAACCAGAAGAGCGTTGAAAGATTGAAAATAAATCACTTGGATGCAACCCAAACTTATGCATGTACTCTATTTTATTGAAAGGTTGTATTCAGTCGAACTGAGCTTGTCGTATAAAAAACCCTACTGTTGCTATCATATGTTTTAATATCACTTGACACTTTGTATTATTTGGATACTTTAATCAAGCTTTAAATCTTCACCTTCAAAAACTTCGACACACTGTATAATTGCTGACATCATATATTGCGCACATATGCTGACATCAGCGACATTCGTGGATTCGATTTCCCCTCAGTTTTCCTGTGACGATAGCAAATTTTTAGCTATTACTCAACTAAATTACTTCAATATCACAGGATTAATATAACGTGTAAATTATTAAATCAAAAATCAAGAGTTGACAGCGTCAAAGATACTACCAATGAATTTCCTGATGTGTTATGTGAACGATGCTTGCATAATAATAATATCTGTCATTCTATCTGCATAATAATATCTGTTATGCTTTTTTTTATTGTGGGATTGTGGGTTACGACATTTGTCTATTTTAAAGATCAGCGCAATTTCAATTTCATAATAATTCAAAAGAATACTTTTACTTTTATTTTTGACTCATCGCGAGTTTAAATATTCTAATTTCAAGCTGTTCGACGCTTTAAATTTTCTTCTGATGAAGAACGTTGCGATTTAGGCCTTATTTTGCGTATAATATCGGGTCACAATAGATGTCATATATTGCACAACATAAATAACTCATTGCTTGCTTTTCAAGTAATTTAACAGCCTTAAATGGGCTGTTATTGCACTGAATGTGACTTTCTGCAATAATTTCATAGTCTACGAAGAGAGGGTATTTTCCTCGAAAAACGGTGATCTTAAAACAGTCCCAATTAAATAAGTCGAATTTGATTTTCTTAGTTTAGTTTGTCTTCCGCCCTTCCCAACGTATCTCTTCCTTCTTCCTCTTTAAGGAAAAAACTCCCAAACCTCTGAGATCTGCTGTAGTCTATTTATTCAAGTGTCGAAGCTGCAACGCCTCGTATGTAGGTCAAACCACACATCATCTACACACCAGATTTTCGGAGCACTTGGGAATTTCCCCCCTTACAGGAAACCAAGTTTCCCAACCTGCATTATCAAGCATCTTTGCTCACATTAACGCAACTGGACACACTCCAAATTTAAACGACTTTAAAATAATCTCCTCTTCTAACGATTCTTATGAACTCTCCATTCACGAGAGCCTTCTAATCAATAAATACAAGCCTTCACTTAACGTGCAAGGAAGTCCATTCAACTTAACCTTTTTTAATTTCACTTTATTTTACTTCCTAACTTCCTTATCATATTATCCATTAGACACCACCTCCTTTAGTAGTAATTTAACACCTGTTGTAAATATAATATCTTGTCTTAACATCCTATTTATTAATTGTTTGAAGATGTCTTGAGTAAAGACGAAACGTCACAATAAATTCAATTTTACAATTTTTGGTCTATTCCTATGGTTCTAATTAAAACTTTATGTTGGGCATTAATTTTTATTACACGAATTTCTTCGCTCTGAGCGAATTGTGCTTCAAATTACAGCAACACCCTCATTGGCTCACTCCTCCTTCATTTTTTAGCCAAAAAAACATTTCCGAGTTAAATTTTTGCATAGTTATTATCTTATTAATGACTTAAGCTTCCTTTAAATCAACTAGCTATAATGTGATTCCTCCTCAAAATACAATTTAAGAAGAACTAAATTTATTTTACTCATGAAACACAGTTAATACTCGAAGATACACCGACGGATTAAAAATGTTAATTGATATGTTTTTAGTTGAATAAACTATTGAAAAAAATCTAAAAGGTAGTCAATAAATAAGAAAGCAACGTCTTAACTCTATAGGTTATTTGAACTTTATTCTGTATATATAATGTATCATTAAATAATTATAATAATAATAACTCTGTATACATTAAAAGAATGTCGATAGAAGTCTCATACCTTGGACGAACTTTATCTGTCCACTGTGTATTGATGACTGTTGCACGATAAACTGAGTAAATATGACGTAATGATCTCACGTACAAGGTTATATGTATTAATTTTGTAGCAATCAACGACGTCATGGTTAGAATGACGCAATGGGGAATTATTGCGAAACTTGGGCGCAGTCATTCTAACATACAAGCAAGTAGCAATTTAAATATTTCATGGCGACACGTTATCATTGATCGTTATTTTTTCTGATATTGCAAATATTTAACGAATTATTACTTATAACACAATTTTACCAACTATGCAGATCTTTCTGTTTATTGTTTGATTTATCCTTTAAGCGCATATCTACGCTACTTTCTGACGTCATTCCAATTATTAAAATTGCCGCTCGTGCTATAAGTCATTTACAGTATATTTTGTTCAAACAGACTTTTCAAAACTCAAAACCTTTCAAAATCATCGCTTCATTTCTAGAATTCGCGAAATGTCGTACAAGTCGCCATTATCAAATTGTTGACAATGTTCAAATAACACAGAGTTTAGGGTAATCCCCAAGCAATTGAATGCTGACGTCAAATGATAGAAATATGCATAACTGGTCATATACTATATATATATAACAACGTTGAAGTCGTCTCAGTTTTATTCAAACTTTGTAATATATATCCTGTTGCGACTATAAGTACTAATGCAAAGTAACATTTAATGTTAATCGAACTTTTTCAAAACTGCCCACACTATCAAAGAAACTGTTTGATAAACAAATTGACAGGCGGAGGAATGCATATTTTTTGGCAACAGTTTTGCTGACAATGCATGACATTGGCATGAGCAAATTCCATTGGCAATGAAAACAACAACTTCGATCCAGAATACTCCTATTTCAGAGTATTTAGTATAATAAATAACATTAAGTAAGCTCTAACATTGCCAAGTTCGCCGTTTGAAAGTAGCTCGTAATTCTGCGATGTGTAGAGTGTAATGTCGTTTGTCACTCAGTCTACATCGTGCACACCTGCTCATCTTTCAAAGAATCTTTGATTTCAACGATAGATGAGCAGCTTTTTAAGACACCTTGTTGATTTGTGAATGTTTTGAGTGGGATGCGTCAAATTTCGACGTTCCCACGTACATCTACTCTACCCAATTCGACGCCAAACAAAGCTGAATCGCATAAAAATGGCCCATTCACAAGACAATAAGTAACTAAGTGACTGATTACTGAATCATTACTGATTTCCTAGTAACTAAGTGTATCATTACTGATTTCCTTGTGACTGTGACTAGATGACGCGACTACGCTACTAGCTTAGTAACCACGTGACTTAAAGCGACCAGATGACGCGACTACGCTACTAGTTTAGTAGCCATGCAAAGCGGTAGTTTTAGACGCGCGACTAAAGCGACTGCCTAGTGTGTTTCAGTCTTAAGTACGAAAAACATATCGTTTTTGACCGTAGCTTGCTGGCTTATTCAGACATTTTTGCATGTCTAGAATATACATACTTAAGCCTGGTTCTCATATAGTCGTCCGAGTCGTTTCAGTCTTGCTAAAATTTCACAGACGACCCGTGCGACTGTATGAGAACATTTCAAAGACGAGCGGGATGACCTCAAATAACTCACACGACTGAAACGCTTGGATAGAACTTTGCTCTATGCGGACGACCAAGACGACCGTGGTGAGAACTTCTCGTCCATTCGTAGTTTTAAAGATCCGACTCGTCACCAATCCCTATGGGCTTGGTAGCTCAACACGTAGAGCGGGGACTAGTATCCCGAAGGTGCGAGTTCAAATCTCGCCCAAGTCACATGTTTTTCACGTGCATGTAAAATAAAACCGTGTTAGGATTTATATTATGTTTAATTGACGTTTTGTTTCGACATTTTTGAATGGGTATAAATTTTGTCTGTCAGACGACAAGAAGCGTTAAATTAAAGCATAATGGTAATTGACGAGATATAAGGGTGATTCAAAACATATTGAAACTATAAGGTCGCTGTACTGTAAAGTATATCAACTTACCTTGAACGACGAACCGTCACTGCAACACATTCAAAATTTCATATAAAGATACAGCAATATGAAGATGAGTTAATGTAACAAATCGCAAAATCCGAATTGTAGAATCAAATATGTAGACATAAAAAGTATGAACAACAGAAATTATTTTGCGTCCCAAGAATCGCAAGAAGCCTTTATTTACCATGTGCTTAACAGAATTTCGGTTGAATTCAAATTTGCATGACGTCATTCGCCACGGAAGTGTTCTACTCAAACACTCAGTCTACAAGTCCAGTGACGTGCTGGAAACAGTTTTTCTACGTGGAGTGAGGACTGTTTCCCACAAAAAGTGTATGAAAAGGACATAAAAGTATTCACCAAAAATAATTTCACGCTTTAGAAACTAGAGCAGAAGACTCGAACCGAACACTACAGGTGCGAGTCATTACTAGGGGGGTTCGGTGCATGCTCGCCAGAAAATTTTCAAATGAAGCGCTAAAATGCCATTTCCTGGTTCTTTTTTTTTGGGGGGGGTGTTTATATATTGACAGTATATTTCAATTCATTTCTTGCGCCCCCCAAATCGACAGATCACTGTGGGAGCTATAGGCCCTCTGCCTTGGCGTGAAAGTTTACCTACGTTTTAAAAAAATTTTAAAGGTTAAAGAAGCTAATAATTGAAAGTGAAATAAAACATTTCTAAGATACCATTTTACATGAATCATACATCACTATTCAATGAATGTCACTATTCCCCTTTAACTCCAGTTAAACTGATCATCATGACAATATGTCAATATTTATAAAGTGTTATAAATAATATGCATATTACATCGCCATCTTATGTGAGCATTTACCTATCATAGTGTTTCCTTTCTGTCTTACTGTGCGAAAGACAACACTTTAAACAAATAGATCACGACATCACTATAATTTCATAAAGCATTGATCTGTGTAAATGGAAGATGAAGAAAAAGCAAAGCTTGCAAGACCGTACGAATGTGACATATGTAAGCGACGATTTGCAAACCAGGCCAGTTTACCAGCACACAAACGGACACATTCGAAGAAGAGACCGTTCAAATGTGATTATTGTGGGGCGACGTTTGGCAATGCAGGTTGTTTAAGTGTGCATAAAAGACGACATACTGGCGAAAGACCATATAAATGTGATTTATGTGATAAAAAATTTACCCAACATCAACATCTTGTTTCACATAAGAGAACTCATTCTGGTGCAAAGCCATATCAATGTGACATATGCTTTAAGTTTTTTACTCAGTCTGGTTCTTTGACTCGACATAAAGTCATTCACACCGGGATTAAGAAATTTAAGTGTGACATATGTGATAAAATGTTTTATCAACTCACGTCGTTGCAAGCTCACAGAAACACCCATAATGGTATAAAACAGTTTGTCTGCGATATATGTGATAAACGCTTTTCTCAACTGTGTAGAATGAAAGAACACAGAGAAAAACACTCAAATGGCAAAAATAGGAAATGTGATGCGAGTTTTCAACAGCTTAGTTCTCATCATGGTCTTCAAGTGCACAAAAAGTCCAATCATGAAGTGGACCTTGTTTATGACTGTGTATCATGCTTGAAGAAATGTGTCCTACCATTTTGTGACGATTGCAGAGGAAAGTTAAATATAATGAAAAATGTTGATTTAGAAAGAAGTAGAGGAAAGCACGACAAGGTTGATGCGGCTGTTAGACTTCATGATTCAGATACACGTTTTAAACATAACAATGAGATTAAGAAGTCAGACTTATCAGATATTGGATACATCTGCTCTCTTTGTGGCAGCAGTTACAACAATCCTGATGATTTGGAGAAGCATTTTAATAGCCATGGTTCTTATGCAACAACATAAAATTATGGGATTGACAACAAGTTGTGTTTGGTAAACATCACATTGGTAAAACTTTTAAAGAATTATTTGAATGAAAATAGTTCAAAGAATGAGAATTGCATGCAAAGAGGACTTCAGCTTTGTTTGAAGTTTACAATTGTGTGTAGGTATGTCATATGTTGAGATGCTCAAGCAGAATTAGGCTTGCTTACTTCTAAGATGTCTACTGGATGTAAATTCATGTTTTGAAAGATAAGAAGGATGAACTTGTATGATGCCTTTTGCACATAAAATTTTATTTGAAAGTTATGAATTCGTAAGAACCTTCTCTATATGAAGTTTTAATTTGAAAAATATAAATTTGTATTTTCATAAATTTGTAACATGTCTTGTTGATTGCAATGACTTTATGATTACAAATTTACCTTTTTCACCAGGTAGTGTCATAATTTAGCTGTAGTGATTATCACTTTAGTTAACATTTCAGGAGTTATTTCTCATAGTACGTATTTGTGATGAACTGGCCCTGAGACTTTTTTGTCATGGAGAATTCCTAAATCATTATGAATATAGTTTCACAAGAATCAGAAGTTAAATATCATGCTATTTAAAATTTCCAACATTTGGAAACATTTCTTTCTCACAATAAATGGATTGGTTAAGTTTGCAAAAAAAAAATACGAGAGTTGATTATATAACCAATTTAGTGCAAGTGAAAGAAAAATAATGAAATTTACAAAACTGGACTGTGCAAGTTATCTTGAATAGTTTTATGACCCTTAACTATCAAATTACTTGCAAGCTCTTTTATGGGATTGTAAGGAATTATAAATAGGTACTGTTAAAGAATATCTCTTTCAACTTCTAGAACAGCATCAGCATGTATGATTTTTTAGCATGAAGTTCTTGTGATAGTAATAAGGTGGAATTCAACACCATTTCCATTAATCAGCAACGCATGAAGATAATTTTTGTTTTTATTGGTTGACTGGCGTTGAGTATGTGTTTCGTATTTCTTTTTTGTACTAAATATCAACAAGTAATTAAACTTAGCAAGATGTCCAGGCCTGCTATTGCCATAAATATGTCAACAATTGCATCTTTATAAATGAAATATTTTCATTTGATACATTTCAGCTCGTTTTACACAGTTGGCATACTATAGTTTTTTCCTTAGATATAATTTATCAAATGATATTTTTTATTTTAACTCGTGGCTCTTGAGGTTGATGAAGGTCAAGGCAAACAAACCATTCACAAATTTAAAGTTCGAGTATGTTAAATACTTTGATTTAGAGGCTCCGGTTTAATATAAACATAAAAGTGAATATTGAGTATATTCGGTTATGACTTAGGAAGTTGGAAGTAAGATGCCCTAATCAAAAGCTAATAAAATAACAATTTTACTATCTTACGAATCAGCAAGTATTTCCGTATTACTTACGGTGTCACGGGTAACAAATGTGATTACCACAAGTAAACAATGATTTCACACTTCACTTGTTTTGACCTTTGGTCAATTTTATTATCGTCACAGTACAGCATTGCAGTGCAGCAGTAGATGTTTCATGAACATTATCGATGTGTAAATGGTGGTTTTAGTGATCACATTCGTATTTTTAATTCTGTTTTTATCATATTGCCTCGTCGTACGGAACCAGCGCAAATTATATGGTAAACTTTCTGCAATTCCCGGACCTAAACCTGTTCCTTTATTTGGAAATGCTTTGCAGCTGAAAAGAGATTCGCACGGTATGAAAATCTTCGTTATATCAATATTCAATACTAAACAAACATGGTAAATGTATAATTACTGTTTCTGAGGATTGGATTAAACACTAGATTCTCTAAACTTTTTTTGGTTTTAGCTTGAAATATGTATTTAGTTGTTTACATTTAACATGCACTTAACGCTTGCCAGTATTAAGTAAATGGTTTAAACCCGGTAGTATCGTTACATGTTTGTAAATGTAGATCGTCCAAGTTGGTATAGTCCTGAGAAGGACTGTTTTTGTTGTTGTTGACTGACGTTTCGACAACCTTAGCGGTAGTCATCTTCAGAGTCATCTATAACCTAGAAACTTCTAAGAACCTAAAAAATCAACCATTCTAATGCTAACACCTATGTACACTATTCCTGACCTGTGCTAAAAGTTGCGGTAGGGAGAGATGGAGCAGTCGTTTTAGATATGGTAGATACAGATGTTGAAGCGACGAAGGAGCTTGAAGAAGAGGAAGAAGAGGTTGAAACAGATGAAGAATTGCCGATCGAGGTACATCCACTGGAAGAGGCCAGAGTGGGATTGGTGCTAAAAGAATCAGTGACGACATTTGTATTGGTCTTTGTAGCAGCAGAGAGGAAGGAAGATTCGAAAGTCGCGGAAATCGTTTTAAAATGAAGATCTTTGCGTATAGGAATGAATGTTGAAACAGCGCTACTAACTGGAAGAGAGGTTGTAACAGAGCTACAAAGAGTTACAGATGAAGATGCTGAAATAGAAGGGGAAACAGAAAACGACACGGAAGGGGAGGTAGAGGCATGGATAGTATTTGTAGATGAAAGATCTGTAAATTGACTATCTTCATTTCTATCTTGCCATAACTTCTTCATCCCGGTTTGAAACAAGTTTCTGGCTGATTTTCCAATTACACCACTGCTGCTAATAAAATCTGTCGCCAAACCAGGAGTTGCAGCATAATTCCAGACTGATGGACCTCCAATAATTGCATTTATACACGAATAATACAAAAAGTAATACTACAGACATGAAGACAAGCAGTAACAAGTTGTGTGATTCCTTTACCACGGAAACTAATCATCGTAATAAAGTAAATGGTTTGAACCTGGGAGCATCTTTACATGTTGGCAGATGTAGATCGTCCAGGTCAGTAGAGTCTTGAGGAATGTTTTTGTTGTTGTTGACTTACGTTTCGACAACTTTAGCAGTCGTCATCTTCAGAGTCAACCTTAGAAGGACTGAAGATGACTACCTCTAAGGTTGTCGAAACGTCAGTCAACATCAACAAAACAGTCCTTCTCATAACTCTACTGACCTGGACAATCTACATCTACAAACATGAAACTAATCACATTATTTACGTAACCTTTAAGTGCAAGAAAACTGTGTACTTTTAATCCCCAGTTTCAGCAACACGCATACAATTGAAAACACAATTTAAACACAATAAAAGCAACAATTCAAAACACAGTTTTAATACAAAGTGTACGCTTCATAGACATTTGATATATAATAAACTTTTGCTAGATGATAACGATGAGGGGGCAGAATAGCACAAGAACATTAAATATATGTGTGTCTTTGAGTCTTACCTAATAAACAGTATTCCCTGCATTGTACTAACTAATTTATATGTTTTCTTGTTGAGTTGTTGAACAAAGTAATTGCTTTTAATTTCTTAACTACAACAACAGGTCATCATTTCAATTTCCTTTAGTTTTAACATAATTCTAAAATATCAGTTCTTTACTTAAAAAATTAGATTCATGCATATTTGAATGAAAGCAATGGGTATACATAGGGTGAATAAAAAAACTGCTTATTTTTATAATCAGCTGACACTTAGAATTTGTATGATTCAGCAGTAGCTGATTCTCAAAAACCTGAAAGTAAATACAATAATACATACATATATATTGATGCTACTGCAAATTGCAAATCCCCTTTAACGTCTTAAGTCCAGTTATGTTGACTCCTATGTTCTCATTTACTGTTAAAACAATAGATCTCAATAGAAATGAAATAATGATGCTCTAAAATTTATGGAGCAGGATCACAACTTACAAGCTGGGTATTCCCCTTTAGTCTCACTGCAAAATTAGGCATGTTGAAAGCATCAATGAAAGTTGGTGCACAAGCTATTTATATTGCTGAGCTGTTTTGTGCTTCTATATATTTAAGCTCTAAGAAACCTTGGCCAACAATGAAATAAAAAATTAATGCATGTTTTAATCCAGAAGAAACAATTATTTTAAGAACTTAGCATGGCAAAGCAAGCACCAAATGAATACCAGCTCACAAAACTATTGAGATTGCTATATCACTGTTGAGCACAATCATTATGACTCTAGGATGCCTTAACACTTCTCGTATTTCCTTTACAATAAATATTTGATGAACTTACAAATTTTTCAGAAGATACATCAACATATTCTGTAACATCTAATTCTAGTACATCAAAATCTATAAAAAATAATGTTTAAAAATTAAAATATTGTAATTACTAATTAACAAACTTTACAAATAAATGAGCATGTGATATCGAGAAAAACATACTGAGGAACAGCAAGGTAACCATGCCAAAGGTTTTAGTCCAACTATATAATTTTTACTTTGAACATGAAAATACCCTTCTTTTTGATGGTAAACAGTTTACAGTTTAACTTGCAAGATCGAAAGTCTTGTACACACTTACATATGTAAATTGTTATAGTTTAACTTGTCAAAGTAAAAATATCTACAGCATCAGATTGACATGTATTTTGCAGGTGATCACAGCAATATGATACTGGCAGCTATTCAAGTTTACTTGAAAGAACTTTCTTTTTCAAAATATAAGTCTTTTGGACAAACTTAAGTTACTTAGTATTTAAAACATTGTAATCTTGAAGCTTATTTGTTTTATACAATCAATATTCGTTCAAGGTTACCTTAACTTGTGGACTGATCCTTTAAGTCAGGTGTAGCTAACTAAGCTAAATCATATCACTCATATGTGCATGCTATTGTTAGTTCTGTATAGTAATTTCTATTTGTAAAATAGTGTACTAGAGTTGATGTTTGTTCATTAAGATGCATTTATGACCAAGAAGAGAATGGATAAGCACTCTTGTTTATCTTTTCAAAAAGCAAGCAAGTATAGGTCTCCTAAAAGCTAACATAGCCTTCAATACATAAATTAGCCACTGGATTGGCCTATGTATTTCAGTATTTGTAATTTTATAACTTAAGTGTAATGTGTAAAATTACTTACCACTACCATTGTTTTCTTCCATTTCAGCAATAATGCGAAACACGCCACTTAATATTAAAGTTTAAATTGAATTTAAAAAAAAATGCAATCAGAAGAGCATACACTTTACAATAAACGATTGAGGATATCAAAAACTTCGCGGGATAGTAGATTGCGGTAAATGATGGGTTGCGTGGTTTTGACCAGGCAGGCAAGTCACCAGGCCTGTTGTTCAAATGGACGTTTCGAATTGACTTATAGAGTCTATTTGAGGGTATTTTCACAATTAGCGTATAGAGTTAATTTAAGGAAGAGACTGCGTTGTCTACGGAGAAGGTCTATTTCTACGGAGAGGTTCGATATCTACGGAGAAGGTCGATTTCTACGGAGAGGTTCGATATCTACGGAGAAGGTCGATTCTACGGAGAAGGTCGACTTCTACGGAGAAGGTCGATATCTACGGAGAAGGTCGATTTCTACGGAGAAGGTCGATATCTACGGAGAAGGTTGATTTCTACGGAGAAAGACGATATCTACGGAGAAGGTCGATTTCTACGGAGAAGGTCGATATCTACGGAGAAGGTTGATTTCTACGGTGAAGGTTGATTTCTACGGTGAAGGTCGATTTCTACGGAGAAGGTCGATTTCTACGGAGAAGGTTGATTTCTACGGAGAAGGTCGATTTCTACGGAGAAGGTCGATATCTACAGAGAAGGTTGATTTCTACGGTGAAGGTTGATTTCTACGGAGAAGGTCGATTTCTACGGAGAAGGTTGATTTCTACGGAGAAGGTTGATTTCTACGGTGAAGGTCGATATCTACGGAGAAGGTTGATTTCTACGGATTGATTTCTACGGAGAAGGTCGATTTCTACGGAGAAGGTCGATTTCTACGGAGAATGTCGATTTCTACGGAGAAGGTCGATATCTACGAAAAAGGTCGATTTCTACGGAGAAGGTCGATTTCTACGGAGAATGTCTATTTCCATGGAGGAAGTCGATTTCTACAAAGAAGGTCGATTTCCACAAAGAAGGTCTATTTCCATGGAGGAAGTCGATTTCTAGGAAGAAGGTCGATTTCTAGGAAAAAGGTCGATTTTTCCGTAGAAACTGGACGTGAATTTTGTATAAAGAGGTCGTGTCCCTTGTGGGCCACCGTAGTCTACCCATCTAGCAACACTGAACACAACTGTGCAGTTTCTGGCAAGGAATTTCTTCATTTTGTTCTTCGTGTGAAGGTAAATGCAAATTACTCGAACATTACGTATAAAACTATCTTTGTTATTGTATAAGGTTTCGTAGCTAAACATATTATTTAGCAAACATATCAAGGGCTTGTCTAACATTTACAAAAGCGAAAGGTAGCTAATTCAAAATAAGTGGTGCTTACCTCATTCTTATTGTACCCAGTTTCAACGTATCCGTATAAAACCGCTTAATTTCACCTCGAAATGCGTAATAACAGTGTTTAATTAAGATTTCAATGTAGCTCAAAGCTACTGGACTGTTTTATATTTAATGGTTTTGTATTTAAGAAGTTCATAACCAATTCCTGTGTTATGAAGGCATCTTGAATGTGACATTCAGGCGTCATTTTCTAATCTTCGATACCATAAATGTTCATAGTTTTGTGCAACAATATTAACCTAGCTGTCGACGGGGCGTCCCTTGACATAATGGAGGATAATTACACGGATTCAATACAACAACAGTTTAATACACGCCACGTTACAGAGTAGTGGAAGAGAAGCACAGGGAATAATTAATCAGAATTTACATAGTAGTCCAGGAAGTTTGACATCAGACTCCAACAATAGCAACTATACTGTCGGGAGGGTCGGCAATATTTTATCGGCGTGAGATCGCGTGGTGCATCATCAGCTTGAGTATTCAAATATATTACGAAATTAGTCATAGCGTAATATGTACGGTCCGCTGTCTTTTCTTTCACTATAAAAAAACTATTTAAAGATTCTTTTCAGGGAAAGATAACGTAAGGCATAATTATAAAATATATTGTTGAAATCAACTAAGAGCAGTCAGACAGCTATTTACGATACTATTGAACGTATTACCCCAAACAGTAGCCAAACTAGAACGTTAAGTGAAGGGGTGAATATTCATATATTCCTTTATATTTGAATGATTTGGTTTGTTAACGATTTTAATTTCAAAAGACACCAACAGGGCCAAGCTTAAAATATGACTATTCATCCCTCCACTTGACGTCCTAGTGTCGTCCTAGTGACTGTAAATGTGTAAAAGCTTTCATTTTTAATAAACTTGTCGTGTATGCTACGTACATGCTTATTTTGCCAACTAACAGCTTTGTTCTTTCTCGTTACTGATAAGTGACATGATTTTATAAACATTCAGTCCTACATTACAACACGCCAAACTCGCCCTACAAGCGTTTAGTTCTACATTACAACACGTCAAACTCGCCCTACAAGCGTTTAGTTCTACATTACAACATGCCAAACTCACCCTACAAGCGTTTAGTCCTACATTACAACACGCCAAACTCGCCCTACAAGAGTTTAGTCCTACATTACAACACGTCAAACTCGCCCTACAAGCGTTTAGTTCTACATTACAACACGCCAAACTCGCCCTACAAGCGTTTAGTCCTACATTACAACACGCCAAACTCGCCCTACAAGAGTTTAGTCCTACATTACAACACGCCAAACTCGCCCTACAAGCGTTTAGTCCTACATTACAACACGCCAAACTCACCCTACAAGCGTTTAGTCCTACATTACAACACGCCAAACTCGCCCTACAAGAGTTTAGTCCTACATTACAACACGCCAAACTTGTCCTACAAGCGTTTAGTCCTACATTACAACACGTCAAACTCGCCCTACAAGAGTTTAGTCCTACATTACAACACGCCAAACTCGCCCTACAAGAGTTTAGTCCTACATTACAACACGCCAAACTCGCCCTACAAGAGTTTAGTCCTACATTACAACACGTCAAACTCGCCCTACAAGAGTTTAGTCCTACATTACAACACACCAAACTCACCCTACAACGTTTAGTCCTACATTACAACACGCCAAACTCGCCCTACAAGAGTTTAGTCCTACATTACAACACGCCAATCTCGCCCTACAAGTGTTTAGTCCTACATAACAACACGCCAAACTCACTCTAAAACGTTTAGTCCTACATTACAACACGCCAAACTTACCCTACAAGAGTTTAGTCCTACATTACAACACGTCAAACTCGCCCTACAAGAGTTTAGTCCTACATTACAACACACCAAACTCACCCTACAACGTTTAGTCCTACATTACAACACGCCAAACTCGCCCTACAAGAGTTTAGTCCTACATTACAACACACCAAACTCACCCTACAACGTTTAGTCCTACATTACAACACGCCAAACTCGCCCTACAAGAGTTTAGTCCTACATTACAACACGCCAATCTCGCCCTACAAGTGTTTAGTCCTACATAACAACACGCCAAACTCACTCTAAAACGTTTAGTCCTACATTACAACACGCCAAACTTACCCTACAAGAGTTTAGTCCTACATTACAACACGTCAAACTCGCCCTACAAGAGTTTAGTCCTACATTACAACACACCAAACTCACCCTACAACGTTTAGTCCTACATTACAACACGCCAAACTCGCCCTACAAGAGTTTAGTCCTACATTACAACACGCCAAACTCACCCTACAACGTTTAGTTCTACATTACAACACGCCAAACTCGCCCTACAAGAGTTTAGTCCTACATTACAACACGCCAAACTCGCCCTACAAGCGTTTAGTCCTACATTATAACACGCCAAACTCGCCCTACAAGAGTTCAGTCCTACATAACAACACGCCAAACTCACTCTAAAACGTTTAGTCCTACATTACAACACGCCAAACTTACCCTACAAGAGTTTAGTCCTACATTACAACACGTCAAACTCGCCCTACAAGAGTTTAGTCCTACATTACAACACACCAAACTCACCCTACAACGTTTAGTCCTACATTACAACACGCCAAACTCGCCCTACAAGAGTTTAGTCCTACATTACAACACGCCAAACTCACCCTACAACGTTTAGTTCTACATTACAACACGCCAAACTCGCCCTACAAGAGTTTAGTCCTACATTACAACACGCCAAACTCGCCCTACAAGCGTTTAGTCCTACATTATAACACGCCAAACTCGCCCTACAAGAGTTTAGTCCTACATTACAACACGCCAAACTCACCCTATAACGTTTAGTTCTACATTACAACACGCCAAACTCACCCTACAACGTTTAGTTCTACATTACAACACAACAAACTCGCCCTGCAAGTGTTTAGTTACACATTACACTACGCCAAACTCGCCCTACAAGCGTTTAGTTCTACATTACAACACGCCAAACTTACCTCTACAACGTTAAGTCCTATATTACAACACGCCAAACTTGCCCTACAAGCGTTTAGTTCTACATTACACTACGCCAAACTCGCCCTACAAGCGTTTAGTTCTACATTACAACACGCCAAACTCACCCTACAACGTTAAGTCCTACATTACAACACGCCAAACTCGCCCTACAACGTTTAGTTCTACATTACAACACGCCAAACTCACCCTACAACGTTTAGTCCTACATTACAACACGCCAAACTCACCCTACAAGCGTTTAGTCCTACATTACAACACGCCAAACTCGCCCTACAAGCGTTTAATTCTACATTACAACACGCCAAACTCGCCCTACAAGCGTTTAGTTCTACATTACAGCACGCCAAACTCGCCCTACAAGCGTTTTGTTCTACATTACAACACGCCAAACTCGCCATACAAGCGTTTAGTTCTACATTACAACACGCCAAACTCGCCCTACAAGCGTTTAGTTCTACATTACAACACGCACAACGCACTCCTTAAAGAGACATCAGGGCATATGAAACACAATTTTTAAAGCATTCCAACATTCATTTCTCGGACGTTTAGAGAGAGCATTAAAATACTTGCTTAGCATTACAAAAAGATTGGGCTGGCAAGCTGCACATGTTGTTAAAGGTAAAAACTAAGGAGTGCAGGAACTCTGGAAAAGTTCATTGATAAAAGCAGCTATACAATTCTTTTCACTGTAAAACTGATGGTGCTATATAAAATGTAGTAACTCATATGAGAGAAAAGGCTACCAAAATGTTTAGGCTGATTAACTATTAAATGAACTATTTCAACGGCCGTATGGAGAATTTGAATTTTCACAATTTTCAACTGGAAGTGATTTGAGTTTTAATTTAGTTAATATTGACATTTACCTGTTTTGTTTTATTTTAGGTTTTAGTGTGAAATGTGTGGGTACACATGCATCAGATATTTGGTCTTTTTCTTCAATTTTATTTTCTTTGTAAGTTTTTATTGCTTGAATATAATGCGTGTTACTATTAGCCATCTATGTGTTATATATGTATTTTTTTCTGTCTGTTTGCTGCATGTTTTACTAAAATAACTGCAACTTAAGCATGTGCGGTACTAGAACAATGCCGGCAATCCATGTAATTGCATAGATTGTCGTTGTTGCATAAATATAGCTTGAGTCTTTTCTTCTTTTAATTCTAATGATATTGAAAGTCTATTTTCGTTTAAGTTTACCGTATTTTCTCAACTTAAGCCCTCTTTTCAATATTCGCTCACTTGAAAGTTACAGAAAAATAAACCAGAGGACAAACAGAACAATTGTTAAGGTTATACAATCTAGGTCCGACATTTGCATTATGGTCGTGACCATTAAATTCTGTCATCTTATCTCAGGCAATAAAATGAATAGAATTGTCGAAATATAAGTTTAAATTAGTAGGAATGTACAAGCCAATTTTTTAAAAATTGTGATAGAATCATTTTGATTTATTCAATAAATTTATCTCAGTGTAGCATAATAATGTATTTTCTGATAAAGATAACTATGGATGTTTTCGTCACTATTTGTACGTTCGTTTATGATAATTAGTATCTTTCATGACATTAGTTTACAGATAGCGAACTTGGGTAGTACTGGGGCAACAATAAATTTGTCTGTCATCGCACTGAAGTCAAGAGCTTTTTATTTATTTTTAGCTCTCTGGCGCAGGTCTAATTGTGATTGGAGCGTACTTAAAACTTGAGGATGCCGATTACCTTGATCTTTGTGACAAATATTCATGGGACACTGGTTCAAATCTCCTATTGGCTCTTGGAGCTGTCGTTTTTATCATTGCTTTCTTTGGTTGCTATGGTGCATTGAAAAAGAATCCCTGTTTTCTGAGAATAGTATGTTGAAATTCTGAATGGAAAATTTTAATAGAATAACTTTCATTACCCAATGTTGATGATTGAGAGTTAATAAGATGGTTAAAAACGTTTTTATAAAGTAGGTTTTGCCAACGAAATGCAGACAAGCCGCACACTTTTGTATTTAATCCTCAACACCTCGGCAAAAAAATTAAAATAATTAGCGTTTGCTAAAAGTCACAGTTATATGTTATACTTTGTGTAGCCTTAAAGAACTTTTAAGAAAAGTGTTATAACTGAATACTAAGTACTCATTTTTTTAGTACTTCGTTCTATTGTTGATCGTTTCCGCTTGTGAATTTGCTGTTGCATATCTATTTGGCGTAGAAAGATCTAAGGTAATTTCACGACCGAGTGATATTGTTTTAATTTTTTAACTTACAATTTTCCTGAACTCAGTTGAATTATGCATGCTCACTCGTTCGTAATTCATATTCATGCAAAAATTAACTAAATTTTCATGCACTTGAAAGAAATTTGTTGCTGCCCATTTGTAATATCAATGTTTTTTGCAATTTTTATGTTTAGTTTTATTGAATTTCATGTCTTCACTTGACATTTGAGTTATACAATTTAAAGCAAACTTGGAATGTCGAATTATCTTGATGGTTGATTTCAATTTAGTTCTTATTTTATGATATTAAACTCTCTTAGACTTTTAATCGTTGACATTCATGACTTTTTGAAAGTAAATAAAGCGTTTGAAATATAATTATTAATAACTTTTGCTTAATTTATGTTGAATTTGTATTCTTTAAGAAAGTTAAGAAAGACCTGAAACAATGTTTCAACGAAACATTTGTAGTAAGCATTAAAGGTTCTACAAAATTTCAAGAGCATTGGAACAAATTTGAAGAAAAGGTTTGAACTCATTATATTTTGACCTACATCTCATCTTTTCAGACAACGGCATCCTGAACGCACAAAATGCACTTTAAAAATGAAATAACATACATTTATTTGATGAATTACTTTGTTAATTTGCTAAAGACATAAATTTTACAATTTTTACAACAATATTTCACACATTTAACGCAGTATATAGTTGTCCTATCATATGGTATACAGCTGCAAAATATGAATTTGCATGCGCTGTTATTTGAATGAAGAATGACGAGTGAGCAACTCACTCTAAGTTAATACTCTATGAGCCAACAATTTATGAAAAATAGTCCTCTCAATTTCCATAACTTTCTCAATTTTCTTCAGTACAAATGCTGTGGAATTAACGGTGCTACAGACTACGGCAATGTCAATGTACCTTGCATAAATGCAACATATAGTAGTACGGTAAGTTTGATCTAGTTATAACTAAAATAAAGCAAAATTACATTTTATGAATACATATTATAGAAGAGTTAATGGTATACAATATTGTGAAGAGTTAATGCAAATAAAACTGCTATGGAACCGAAAAAAATTCAAATTAAGCGGCGAAATTTAACTAAGAAAAAAACATTCAGAAAACAATCAGGATTTTGGAAAACAGACACTTTTGCCCTCGGGAGCAAACACTAAGTGTATATCATGAAACCGAGCGGAAATATTTTTTAAGCACGGATCAGCTTCAACATCAAATAGCGTTTTTGTTGTTTTACTTTATGACGAAGAAATTCGCGTTGTAAAATGGCTGATGTGCCTTGCTGAGACTAAAATTGGATTGTTTTCTACAAAGTTCACTTCATCTGGATAATGGCTGAAATTCTCTCGCTATTGTAACTCTCATCTAATACATTTTACTTTCTCCTTCAATCAATTTACATGGCTTATAAATCAGCTTAACTTAAATCTGACTTAGTGAACCTTGCACAAAAATATCAATTTCGGACTTCGTAAAGATATCCTAAAAAGCCGCCGGCTGTTGCAGCCAATCAGATTGCGGGAAAAATACACTTTGCATGCGTAATTAAGAAAATAAATTCAAATTATTCACTGGAAACAATTGTTCAATGCAATATTACATTTTAATTATATTTCCTGTTTTGTACCACAGGGATGTTATGATAAAATCAAAACTGACCTTAAAGACAATCTAAAAATTCTTATCATTATTGGTGGTTCCTTTTTTTCGATTCAGGTAACCGGAAAAAATTTTCTCTGATATATGATATGTTGTTTGAAAATATCAACTTACCAAATCCGAGCACAGTGATACATCTTAATAATATATTATGGATCAAAAAATATCCAATCTAATCTTATGTTCAATCGTGATATGACATTGTGTTTTACGATTGTATTTTTACACAACAAGAAAGATAATCTTTAACCTTCCAGTTATATTTTGTAATTTCATCGCTCCTGCGAAATGATCGAAAACTCTTCAGACAAAAACTGCAAGTCGCAATTTAACTTTTCCAAAACTAGGAGATGATACGATTCTTCAAAAAGCTCTATAGTGTATGATACAATTTAAGGGAATATTTTTTTCTTTCTGTTTGAAATGGAAGTAAAACTTCCTAAAAGTAGAAAAATGCAATTTCCACTTACTTCGTTATTTCTTTGTTGCATAAAAAAATACAGGCCCAAAACAAATTGTCAAATGTACGATGGCTTATCAAAACTTCTAATAATTTGATACAAGTTGTATATTATTAGGCAAAAACTGCTCACGTTTCTTTCTTTGTTCATTTATTTTTTAGATCTTGGGTTTAGGTTTGACGATTGTTTTAATCTGTAAGACAAAGATAGGTCGAAAGAAACACGGAGAAATAATTGACACACCAAAGACTACTACTGTGAATTTTGAAAACAAAGTTTCAATTTTTTCATCAAGATAACTATCAATTTTTGCACACGCTCTCTCCAAGAGCATTAAGACGTTATTTCTTAGATTTATTTGATGTATTTTTGCAATGATATGTACACACTCTCAAAATATCATACTTTTGTAAATGCGTATGTACAAGTATAGTCAGGTCACACTTTATACCAATCACGTGCTTTTATTTTGTGTATTTGCAATCATACCAACACAGATCTACTCTCTTTTAAAATGTTGATCTCTATATTTCTATATGAAAAGAAATGGGCTGCTACCTCTCTAACCACTGAAAAGTATTCTCATAATACTCTTCAGTAATTTGTTGTTGATTTTTATCTAATGGCCCTCAATGATTCTATTAATATCATAAGAATTTTTTTAATGGCTGGCTTCGTTGCATTTGACCTTGCTATGGTAAGAAAACCCACCATAAATTTGACATTCTCTTTCATAAACTTTTTTAGTTCTGGCTATTTCTTTATTGTAATACGAAGCAATTCAAATTCAACATTTATGTTGAATGTTTTTCTGATGTCGCTGACTCATTCAATAATTATAACATACAACGTTGTAAGTAACTGAATGGTTAAAAGTATGGTTAGAATGTAATTGTTACATCCGCTGTCAGATTAACTGTTTTCAAACGTCTTGACCGTCTTTATGGTCAACAGATCGCGATAACTGGAGTTAAATGACAGTTCAGTGAGGTTTCACTATCTCTTTTGTTTTTCATTTTTTGGGGTGTTTACATATTGACTGTATATTTCAATTCATTTCTTGCGCCCCCCAAATCAGCCGATCACATTAGGACCTATAGGCCTTCTGCATTAGAGTGCAAGTTTTGCCAACGTTTTAAAAGAAGCTAATAATTGAAAGTGAAATAAAAAAATTTTAAGATACCATTTTACATGAATCAATACATTACTATTCAATGGATGCCACTATCCCCCTTCAACTCCAGTTAAGCAGATCATCAAGACAATATCTCAATATTCATATAGTGTTATAAATAATATGCATATAAGATCGCCGTATTATAATGTGAGTATTTACCTATCATAGTGTTTCCTTTCTGTATAACTGTGCGATAGACAATGCTTTAAAAAATAAATCACAACATCACTATGATTTTATAAAGCATTAATCTGTGCAAAGGGAAGATGAAGAAAAAGCAAAGCTTTTTCGAAAGAGAGACCGTTGAAATGTGATTATTGTGGGGCGACGTTTGGCAATGCAGGTTGTTTAACTGTGCATAAAAGACGACATACTGGCGAAAGACCTTATAAATGTGATTTATGTGATGAAAAATTTACCCAACATCAACATCTTGTTTCACATAAGAGGACTCATTCTGGTGCAAAGCCATATCAATGTGACATATGCAAAGAAGTAGAGGAAAGCACGACAAGGTTGATGCGGCTGTTAGACTTCATGATTCAGATGCACGTTTTAAACATAACAATGAGATTAAGAAGTCAGACTTATCAGATATTGGATACATCTGCTCTCTTTGTGGTAGCAGTTACAATAATCCTGATGATTTCGAGAAGCATTTTAATAGCCATGGTTCTTATGCAACAACATAAAATTTTGGGATTGACAACAAGTTGTGTTTGGTAAACATCACATTAGTAAAACTGTTAAATAATTATTTGAATAAAAATAGTTCAAAGAATGAGAATTGTATGCAAAAAAGACTTCAGCTTTGTTTGAAGTTTACAATTGTGTGTAGGTATGTCATATGTTGAGATGCTCAAGCAGAATTAGGCTTGTTTACTTCTAAGATGTCTACTGGATGTAAATTCATGTTTTGCAAGATAAGAAGGATGAACTTGTGTGATGCCTTTTGCACATAAATTTTGATTTTAAAGTTATGAATTCTTAAGAACCCTCTCTATATAAAGTTTTTATTTGAAAAATATAAATTTGTATTTTCATAAATCTGTAACATGTCTTGTTGATTGCAATGACTTTATGATTACAATTTTTTTTTCACCGGGTAGTGTCATAATTTAGCTGTAGTGATTATCAGTTTAACTAACATTTCAGGAGTTGTTTCTCACAGTACGTATTTGTGATGGACTTGCCCTGAGACTTTTTTGTCATTGAGAATTCATAAATCATTATGAATATAGTTTCACAAGAATCAGAAGTTAAATATCATGCTATTTAAAATATCCAACAGCTGGAAACCTTTCTTTCTCACAATAAATGGATTGGTTAAGTTTGCAAAAAAAGTACGAGAGTTGATTATATAACCAATTTAGTGCAAGTGAAAGAAAAATAATGAAATTTACAAAACTGGACTGTGCAAGTTACTTCGAATAGTTTTATCACCCTTAACTATCAAATTAATTGCAAGCTCTTTTATGGGATTGTAAGGAATTATAAATAGGTACTGTTAAAGATTATCTCTTTCAACTTCTAGAACAGCATCAGCATGTATGATTTTTTTGCATGAAGTTCTTGCGATAGTAACAAGGTGGAATTCAACACCATTTCCCATAATCAGCAACGCATGAAGATAATTTTTGTTTTTATTGGTTGACTGACGTCGAGTATGTGTTTCGCATTTCTTTTTTGTACTAAATATCAACAAGTAATTAAAATTAGCAAGATGTCCAGGCCTGCTATTGCCATAAGTCAACAATTGCATCTTTATAAATGAAATATTTTCATTTTCATTTTAGTTCGATTTACACAGTTGGCATACTATAGTATTTTCCTTAGATATAACTTATTTAATAATATTTTTTATTTTAACTCGTGGCTCTTGAGGTTGATGAAGGTCAAGGCAAACAAACCATTCACATATTTAAAGTTCGAGTATGTTAAATACTTTGATTTAGAGGCTCCGGTTTAATATAAACATAAAAGTGAATATTGAGTATATTCGGTTATGACTTAGGAAGTTGGAAGTAAGATGCCCTAATCAAAAGCTAATAAAATCACGGGTAACAATTGTGATTACCACAAGTAAACAATGATTTCACACTTCGCTTGTTTTGACCTTTGGTCAATTTTATTATCGTCACAGTACAGCATTGCATTACAGCAGTAGATGTTTCATGAACATTATCGATGTGTAAATGGTGGTTTTAGTAATCACATTCGTATTTTTAATTCTGTTTTTATCATATTGCCTCGTCGTACGGAACCAGCGCAAATTATATGGTAAACTTTCTGCAATTCCCGGGCCCAAACCTGTTCCTTTATTTGGAAATGCTTTGCAACTGAAAAGAGATTCACACGGTATGAAAATCTTCGTTATATCAATATTCGATATTAAGCAAACATGGTAAATGTATAATTACTGTTTCTCGGGTTGGATTAAACACTAGATTCTCCAAACTTTTTTGGTTTCAGCTTGAAATATGTATTTAGTTGTTTACATATAACATGCACTTAACGCTTGCCTGCATTTTGGGAAAGCATTCGCTCACAGATATTCCTCGCGTATAAAAGCTTTTATGCGCATATCTCACAATTTTTTTTATAGCACTCTCGTATTGCTTCTTCAAGAGTAATCTGAAACTTATATCACAATATTTTCATGCGCTGCGTTATGGCAAGCCAAACCTGCCAGAAGTGTATCGAGATTTATAAGTCGTATTAGAATTACTATAAGTGTATTCGAGATTCGTAAAGTGGTACTCGAAATTACTATAATGCGGTGTCACAGTTTATAAAACAACTCGTCATATAAATCTCGTCATACACAACTCAACAATAATAATATAGTTTTCACATATCGCGAGTTTTCCTCTAACAACATGAAGTATTGAGTTAAAGAACACGTGTTTGTTTCAAAAGCAGTTATTAATTATATGCAAAATTTCGGCAGGTTGGTAACTTTGTATTTTCTATCTATACTGTATACATACTTCATTTGCTACGAAATAAGTTGCATTACTAGCGGACGCCATCTTGGGAAATCTCGTTACAGTTTGTAAACAACCTCTTATAAATCTCGTTACACTGTTACAGTTTATAAAAAAAACTCGTCTTATAAATCTCGTCATATGAAACTCGTCATATAAAACTCGTCATATGAAACTCGTCATATAAAACTCGTCTTATAAATCTCGTCATATGAAACTCGTCATATAAAACTCGTCTTATAAATCTCGTCACAGTTTATAAAACAACTCGTCATATAAATCTCGTCATACACAACTCAACAATAATAATATAGTTTTCACACCGCATTATAGTAATTTTGAGTACCACTTTACGAATCTCGAATACACTTATAGTAATTCTAATACGACTTATAAATCTCGATACACTTTTGGCAGGTTTGGCTTGCCATACTGCGTCGCTATCGAACTATTATTGATCAAATATGAAATTCGACAGTAAAAGTTGACAATTGGCATAGGGACTGGATCAAGTCTCTGTGTGACGTAACACAACGTACAATTATACTTCGTTTTATTCAGCGATGTCCATTGCTTTGCAAAATAGAGATAATGAAGGGTGTACGGGTGTAGCAAATTAAATCATTGGTAATAGTGCAGTATGGAATATTGATATAAGTGCACTAATCGATGTGCTAAATATTTACAATTGTACGCAATTAGATCCAGTACGACGTATATCATTAATGTTATTTTTTTATCAAAATCAGACATACGTAGAAGTATTGTTTTGTTTTCTTGTACGTCTTGCTTAAATCATAAACATTTTCTATTTAAGAAACTTAAAAGACCTTCGAAAAAATTATCATTCATTTAGTAGCTAGGCTTCGTCCGAATTGTGCAATTTTTAATGATTAAATGTAATAAAATTACTGTCCGGTCACGTTACAGAATGTAAATTACTAGTTTACAACACAATAAACTTTTCCTCTTAGTAAGCGACTGTATTGCTAGTAATTGACGTGTAATTGTTTCGTTGGTTAGCTTTTGTATCATTCAAATGGTGGAAAGTAAATTAACTAATGTTTCTATTGTTGCAACTATTGCTAACAACGAGTGGCTTAAGACAGTAAATTATTGTCTTGTCGACTATTTTGATATGGCTGAAAGTGTCGAAATTTACTGTGAGCCCACGACTCGGCTCAAAATAACAGCAGTATTGGAAGTGTCATTGTTGACGCAACTCTTTATTTTATTTGTTTTCAGAGTTCTATAAGCAAATCATTGATTGGTCGATAGAATTTCAAAATGATGGCCTAATTGTTGCATGGATTGGACTTCAACCTGTGATAGTAGTTTTTACGCCTGAGTACACAGAGGTTTGCACAAAAATAAAATGCGTTATATATCTTTCATATTGTATATACTTTGAATATTTTAGAAAAGATGAAATTTATATGAGCTGGCAAAAACAGTGGTGTGTCCGGGAGCCGGTCTGCAAATTTGCTCCAGCCATGAAAATTTTTCTTTGTTGACTCACTAAATAAACAACGGATTCTAAAGAAATGAATAATGATAAATCCCGCAAATATGCTTTCCATGACCAAAACTTGTGGCCTGGATAGTTTATGATTGTCATGAAATAATTTTTTGGTGAATCACATCGTGTGAGAAATTTATCGTAGTTTTTAAATGTATGATGTATCGACAACTTGCAACATCAACTTCGTTCCCAACTTGTTTGTTTCAATACGCTGTAACTGTGTAACGTAACGTGACATGAAAAAAGTTATGACGTCAACTTTGTTCTCAACTTGTTTGTTTCAATACGCTGTAACTGTGTAACGTAACGTGATATGAAAAAAGTTATGACGTCAACTTTGTTCCCAACTTGTTTGTTTCAATACGCTGTAACTGTGTAACGTAACGTGATATGAAAAAAGTTATGACGTCAACTTTGTTCCCAACTTGTTTGTTTCAATACGCTGTAACTGTGTAACGTAACGTGATATGAAAAAAGTTATGACGTCAACTTTGTTCCCAACTTGTTTGTTTCAATACGCTGTAACTGTGTAACGTAACGTGATATGAAAAAAGTTATGACGTCAACTTTGTTCCCAACTTGTTTGTTTCAATACGCTGTAACTGTGTAACGTAACGTGACATGAAAAAAGTTATGACGTCAACTTTGTTCTCAACTTGTTTGTTTCAATACGCTGTAACTGTGTAACGTAACGTGATATGAAAAAAGTTATGACGTCAACTTTGTTCCCAACTTGTTTGTTTCAATACGCTGTAACTGTGTAACGTAACGTGATATGAAAAAAGTTATGACGTCAAGTTCGCTGCCAACTTGTTTGTTTCAATACGCTGTAACTGTGTAACGTAACGTGATATGAAAAAAGTTATGACGTCATCTTCGCTCCCAACTTGTTTGTTTCAATACGCTGTAACTGTGTAACTTAACGTGATATGAAAAAAGTTATGACGTCATCTTCGCTCCCAACTTGTTTGTTTCAATACGCTGTAACTGTGTAACGTAAAGTGACATAAAAACAGTTATGACGTCAACTTCGTTCCCAACTTGTTTGTTTCAATACGCTATAACTGTGTAATGTAACGTGACGTAAAAAGTTATGACGTCAACTTTGTTCCCAACTTGTTTGTTTCAATACGCTGTAATTGTGTAACGTAACGTGACGTAAAAAAAGTTATGACGTCAACTTCGTTACTACATTTTCACTCGTTTGGCTGTATAACATTGCTCTATGCATTGGTCGTGTGAATTTATTGAACGCTGATTGGTTGAACGGTTTTTGTATGTTGAAGTGGTAATACTTCAATAATCAGAATTGTTTTTATTTTTCGAGTATTTATACATACACAACGCGCAGGCGCAAGAAAAATTTGTTTGTGTGCCGAAATCAAAAAGTGGCAAATTGGCTTTGCTTTAAAATTTTACTTGTCGTTGCTTCTGCATGTGATGTTATATCGAAAATAGTTAAGTTCCTGAATAATGAAATACGCAGATAAACGATTTGAGACTGCTTACAAAATATTTTTAGGTTGTGCTATCGAGTCAAAGAAACATTACCAAATCATACCTTTATACTTTCCTGCATTCATGGCTTGGGACAGGTAAGCTTTTAATGCTTCAGATAGATGTTTGCATTATTGATGGTTAAGAAATACATCTTGGTTGATAAATCTTTCATTATTCCAGGGCCGCTCAAACAATATTTGGGGCCTGGGGCAAAACTTTTTGCAATGTGCCCTCTTCCCCCCACATCTCACATTTGTAGAATTATACTTAAAAATTGTAATATTTTATGCTTAGTAATCAGAATAATAATATGAAATTGACGTACTAAAGTTAGCGTTCTTATAAAAATTTGCTCACTAAGTCATTATTACATTTGCACTTGTTTTCAAAGTTATTGTTGCTCTTATCTTGCTGGATAGAAGCCTGGGGCTCAGAGAAAATTGCCATTTTGCTACTTGGCAACTCTACTTCTTCATAGAAATATTAGCTGTACTATGAACTTGAAATATTGCATCATACTACGTGACATCACTTTGTGAGCCAACAAAAATGTAGATATTTCCTTGTTTCAAAATTTTTAATGCATTCTGGTTTCCTTATCCGAAGTCATAGTTTAAGACATCAAAATGTTTATATGCTGAAAGCCGTCCACTAGGTGTTTCTCAACAATCTCAAATGATTATTAAGAAGGATTAGTAGCGAGGGGCAAGGTTCAGGTCGGAGAACTGAAGATTAAAAGCTTCTGAAAAGATCTGCTACGTTTAGGAAATATGATTTCTCAAATGAGAAAAAAGACAGAGCTTTTTTTCCTCTCGCATTATATTCTTTTGTTGCATTATTTTTGCTGTCATTCCTATTTGTAGAGTGTCATAGCTTGATATTTTCCTTTAAATGCTTAGAATCATTGAATTTTTCTTGAATTTAGCACAGAATAAGAATATACAGAAGAGTCACTCGTGTCGGAACCTTTGATGTTTTTGTCCTTGCGCATGTCGTGCCGCGCATGGTGGCCGCCATTATTCCAGCCAGATGATTAGGGCTTTTGACTTTTTCCAAACTTTTAAAATGATCCGAAGTCATTTCTTAAGTCAAAATATACTTGAATTCATTATTAAGTATTGACGTCATGTAATTTTAATGGTTGGAAACAAGTGAGAAATCCTAATCATCTGGCTGGAATAATGGCCGACATGAGGACGCGTTGTACACCTGAGTGACCCTTCTGTATAATCATTTTTCTGTGACAATAGCCACATGAAGTTAGCTTTTGTAACAACCAGGTGAACTGCAGGGGAAACGCTTTGGTTTAGTCTATATATATTCAGTACCATTGTCGACTTTCCATGAGATACAAAAGTTTGCATTCGATTCCAAACCCTCTTTCACATGGAAGTTTAGAACGGCCCTCAATTTTGACTTTTTTTATTTTTATTTTTATTTTTAGGATTGTTGACCAGGTAAAAATTCAATTTCAATTTTAAACGTTCGATGTAATTTTTTCGGTGCAATTTTTGTTTGGAATTAACGTTAAACAAACAAATGGTTACATCGCAAACATCAAATGCTGTTCACAAGCTCACAGTTTTATATTTTATTGTTTAGAAGTAGATATACGTATTAATATCACTTCTTGCATCATTTGATCGTTGCAAATTTTAGGAATTTCTTAATTTCACTGCTGTCACTTTACATTAATTTGTTTTTCATTTGTTAGCACTGGTGAAAAATGGAAATATCGGAGAAGACTGCTTACACCGACATTCCATTTTAAAATTCTAAACGATTTTCTTTCCATACATCAAAAGCATGCCACAAAACTTGTCGATCTGCTTCAAGTGAGTATTTTTCCAAGTAATATTTGAACAATTGGTTGCTAAGCAGTCAGCTGCAACATTTCTGTTACGAAGTGTTGAGCATCGTGTTCTGAAAAAATTATTAAATATTATAGGAAAGAGTTGGAAAAAAGGAGTTCAATATCGTACCTTATTTATCCTTGTGTGTCCTAGATATAATATGTGGTATGTTATGGTATTAATTTTTCAACATGATGTAACAATAAGTTTGATTTAATGTTATCTGACATTTAATGTGAAAGCCACATATTTGGGTGAACTTTCCATTCTATGATGCAAGTTTCCATTGCAATATTCACGAATTCTATTCGCAATTGGACTTTTTTGCTGGCTGTTTTTCTAGCCATGCAGGGATTCTATTTTTTATCCATAATATATATAGATTGACAAGTTACGGTGTAGATTTTGTATCTAAATGTTCTTACAAATGCATTATGCTGGAGTTTTGCCTTTTACTATAGCACAGACGATCACTTTTTAATTTATTTTATTTCATTTTTGATGGATTATTTGAATATAAATTTTCTACTAATTTCATATCATACGACTGATTGATTATAACATTTTTAATTTGAATTTATTTTTTCAGAAACGTCAATGGGAATTGATATTCATGCTCAATTTGGACAAAACTCCGAGTACATTAGTTCTGTATTCAGGTGCGATATAGAAGGAAAAATAAGTTTCGATGAAATTTTTCGCCATGTTAGATGACAATTGCGTCGTAATTTGTCAAAATTATCCAATATGGCAGCCATTACTTAACTTGCACACAAAGAGCAGTGAATACTGTTTACAAGAATGAGAGTAAAAAAAGTTTTTTATGAGTTAGTCGATGGGAAAATTATGGCGAAGAAAATATGTAAAAATTATTGCTTGTGTCAAGTTATCTCTGAAAACGTGTATATACTTTTAAGATCATAACGGATACTGTTTTTCCAAATAAATTGAATTGCATAACAAAAGCAAGAACAACCACAAACATTTAAAACCTTTCTTTGCTTTAAATCTATGCACACAACTCTTTATGATTATTCTTTATTATACCAAGATTTTTAACTTGAACTAGCAAAATGGTTTGTGATGCCGTGATGTTGATTTTTCCAGTAAAGTAAATTACGCGTTGTTCAATTTATTTTTTGTATTACGTCTATCAATAGCATTTGTGAGCTGATCCAAGAGCGTCAAAAATCACCTTGGTTGTGGCCAGATTTTATCTACAACCTATTATATCAAGGAAAATTGACGAAAAAATATCTGGATATTCTTCATAATTTTACAAACAGGGTAATTTTCTTTGAAACTCTGTTAAAGTGTGAAAATATTTCTTCTACTGTAGAACGCTAAATTTATTTTTTTTGAAAGGTAATAGACAATCGCATTGAAAAGCGCCATGAAGAAAAGCACAGCGTCAGTGAAACAACACAATATGTGACAGATAGTAAGCGTCATATTTTAGCGTTTCTTGACCTCTTGTTGGAGCAATATGATGAGGGCAACATTACAAGAGAAGGAATCAGTGAAGAAGTTGACACGTTCATGTTTGAGGTAAGATATCTTACTTTTTATGACTACAAAGGTGCTAACGCTATTATTGATTGTGCTTTTGAGGAGGATATATGCCGCGCAATAACATGCTCAAAGTTTTTTTGAATGGGCTTGATCACATGATCACACAAAATATTTCGAAAAGCACTTAAATTATTTCACTTATTGTTCAGAAGTGTTTACCTGATGCTAAATATTTGAAATGAAACATAACACTAAAGGCGTTCTTGTAGTTTCCACCTTTATATTCTTATTCATTCTATAGATCTGTTTATAATATTTGTATGTATGTAGGATTCTAGACACATCTCATAGAAACAAATAAATTACAGTTATTACAATAACCATTTATAGTTCTATACACGTACAACGTGTGAATGTGGAAACGCATTCAACATGTTCACTATACATGCTCTGGACATTGCAGACTTAACATGTTTAGAGGTGTTGAGAGGTGTTGAGTGGTGTTGAGAGGTGTTGAGTTATGCTAAGAGGTGTTGAGCGGTGTTGAGAGGTGTTGAGTGGTGTTGAGCGGTGTTGCGCTGTGTGAGTGGTTTTGAGCGGTGTTGAGAGATGTTGAGTGGTGTTGAGTGGTTTTGAGAGAAGTTTGAACTTTTTCAAACTTTCGACTCATCAGCGCTTGTTGAAAAAGAGCGCCGTTGATACGTCTCGTGAAACATTTTATCTCATAACCTCAACATGTTGAGAGCGTTTGTACATACGTACTAAACATTACTCAACAAACGCAAGACAATGTTGAGTGCCTGTTGAGTGAACATGTTAGGTGCGTTGGCACGTTGCTTAAAATTTCATATTTTATATAATTTTTTATGTATTAGTTCATATAATTCTTTTGGTTTCCAAGGGACATGACACAACAGCCGCTTCCTTGCAATGGGTCATTCATTTAATTGCTATTCATCCTGAAGTACAACAACGTTTACACAAAGAGGTTGATGATTTTTTTGGTAAAATATAACCTCACTATTTTTGTCTATTTATGGGCTGTTGTTTATAACTGCCTTACTTGTACAGGCTATCCCAACCTGTACAGGCTATCCCAACCTGTACAGGCTGTCCCAACTTGTACAGGCTGTCCCAACTTGTACAGGCTGTCCCAATTTGTACAGGCTATCCCAACCAGTATAGCCTCTATTAAAATCAGAGCCTGATTTGAATTCCTAAGTGTGTCACAATTCAAAAAAGTCTCACTCAATAAAGAGTACTTTGTTGAGCACCATGTACGTGCCATTTAATTATACAACACATCTTTTACGAGACAAAGAATTTAACTGAAAACAGGAAACTCTACACCAGTTTGGTGATTGTATTTGTTTCGATTTCCCATTCCAAGGAATAGTTTAGTGCAGAGTTCAAAGGGGATTTACATTTTATGCTCATGAAAATAAACATTTTCTAATGAAGTTCAGTCGCATTCATGACTGCGAATTTTATTGAGTTAAATGTTTTTTATGCATGATCCTTATATTCTCAGAACTAGGCAAGATACTATTTATGGAGATTAATATAGACTGTTACTTTTCTATCTTTTGTATTTCACAGCATCTGTGTCTGATGGCGGAGATATAAGTCCTGATCAACTGAAGAACTTAATCTATGTTGAATGTGCCATAAAGGTATTATACTACGACTGCTACGTAACCCTACTATCAGTGAATTTTTCTTACGACTAAATGCAAAAAAGAAAGCGGAAAGGTGTTAGGGAAACTCATATAAAGTTGTTGCAGGGGGGTAAGGGAAGCTATTACAAACTTGTCGCAGGAAGAGTAAGGAAAACTATTATAAAGTTATTTTGGCCGTGCATTTCTCTTTTGAAATGCCAAAAGCTTAGCTACTCTGTTAGAAAGAAATGACTTTCAACTTGTTGCGCGTTTGAACAATGCAACTTGCAAGTCCTGGAACGAGTTTTCCTTTAGAAGTTAACTCTAGTAGTTATGTGTGTTGAATATAACGTTGTATGTCGTATTGTTCAATTACAAAGATACTTCAAGAACAGTGTTATTCATGTAGCTATAAATAATTGCTTTCCATCTTAATTTACACATTACATAGATACTTTAAGAACAGTGTTATTCATATAGCTATAAATAATTGCTTTCCATCTTAATTTACACATTACATAGATACTTCAAGAACAGTGTTATTCATGTAGCTATAAATAATTGCTTTCCATCTTAATTTACACATTACATAGATACTTTAAGAACAGTGTTATTCATATAGCTATAAATAATTGCTTTCCATCTTAATTTACACATTACATAGATACTTCAAGAACAGTGTTATTCATGTAGCTATAAATAATTGCTTTCCATCTTAATTTACACATTACATAGATACTTCAAGAACAGTGTTATTCATGTAGCTATAAATAATTGCTTTCCATCTTAATTTACATATTACATAGATACTTCAAGAACAGTGTTATTCATATAGCTATAAATAATTGCTTTTCATCTTAATTTACACATTACATAGATAATTCAAGAACAGTGTTATTCATGTAGCTATAAATAATTGCTTTCCATCTTAATTTACACATTACATAGATACTTCAAGAACAGTGTTATTCATGTAGCTATAAATAATTGCTTTCCATCTTAATTTACATATTACATAGATACTTCAAGAACAGTGTTATTCATGTAGCTATAAATAATTGCTTTCCATCTTAATTTACATATTACATAGATACTTCAAGAACAGTGTTATTCATGTAGCTATAAATAACTGCTTTTTATCTTAATTTACACATTACATAGATACTTCAAGAACAGTGTTATTCATGTAGCTATAAATAACTGCTTTCCATCTTAATTTACACATTATATAGATACTTCAAGAACAGTGTTATTCATATAGCTATAAATAATTGCTTTCCATCTTAATTTACACATTACATAGATACTTCAAGAACAGTGTTATTTTTGTAGCTATAAATAAGTCCTTTCCATCTTAATTTACACATTACATAGATACTTCAAGAACAGTGTTATTCATGTAGCTATAAATATTTGCTTTCCATCTTAATTTACACATTACATAGATACTTCAAGAACAGTGTTATTCATGTAGCTATAAATAATTGCTTTCCATCTTAATTTACACATTACATAGATACTTCAAGAACAGTGTTATTCATGTAGCTATAAATAATTGCTTTCCATCTTAATTTACACATTACATAGATACTTCAAGAACAGTGTTATTCATATAGCTATAAATAATTGCTTTCCATCTTAATTTACACATTACATAGATACTTCAAGAACAGTGTTATTTTTGTAGCTATAAATAATTCCTTTCCATCTTAATTTACACATTACATAGATACTTCAAGAACAGTGTTATTCATGTAGCTATAAATATTTGCTTTCCATCTTAATTTACACATTACATAGATACTTCAAGAACAGTGTTATTCATGTAGCTATAAATAACTGCTTTCCATCTTAATTTACACAAATAATGAAAGAAGTTACTCATTTCAGGAAGCTTTACGTCTCTTCCCATCAGTTCCGTTGCTGGGTCGTGAAGTTACTCATGATTGTAAACTTGGTCAGTGTTTAATGATTTTAACATAACTAAGAACTGAGATTTGAATACATGAATAAACGTTGATTGTTAGGCTAGTACAGTCTGGAGAAGGATGCTTCGAATCTTGAGTGGAGCTCCCCTTTTCACAAATAAGTAAAGATTCAGTGTCAATAAATTATATATCCTGTTTTTAGCGAAACCTTGCAGTTTGGAATGGTTCCCTAATTTTTATGTTATTCCCCAGATAAATAGTGTCTCTTTTTTTATATCGACAGGTGAATATGACATACCTAAAGGTTGTAATGTTTTTGTTGCACCCATGGCCTTACATCTTCATCCTAATGTTTGGAAGGATCCGTTAATATTTAATCCAGACAGATTTCTGCCTGGAAGAAATCATGGAAGAAACCCATTTGCTTATGTACCTTTCTCTGCTGGCCCAAGAAACTGCATTGGTGAGTGTGTATCTTAGATATATTTGTAGATAATCTGACGAGTTATTGAAATAATTTTGCTGTATTTGAAATTTAAAACAGTGCATGCACTGAAATTTGCCTTTTGAACTACAAAATTTAAATAAAACGCATAGAGCAATAATTTGGAAAGAAACATCTCTCGTAAGGTAACTTCACAAAAATCATGTTTGTACTGTATTGTGTAGTTGCGTTTCTAGAAGGCTACAAATTAGCTTGTTTATTAGTATAGGAGGCAAAACAAGACAATGAGCCCAAGATTTTATTATACTATTCCCTGCCATTTGCATTCTTTAACAATTTAGATCCTAACACAGAAAAATGAACCTGGGGCAATTTAAAGTATTGCTTTATAAAATAGATTTCTTTCTGCTTCTTGCGTTCACTGTTCATATGAATAATCGATATGACTTATTTGTAGGACAAAAATTTGCACTTATGGAGGAGAAAATAGTCGTCGCAGCAATTTTACGTCATTTCAAGATATTTTCAACCCAGAAGACTCAAGGCATTAGGAAAAGTCCTGATATTATTTTAAATTCAGCCGATGGTGTCATGATAACGCTTGAGAGACGGGAAACGTACGAGAACTAATGTTGAATAAGTATTTTTTATATTCAGAGAAGTGAAAATTACGCATGCTTACAATGTGAAGCCATCTTGATCACGTGGTTATTGATAATGTTTGAGACTGATGGACAAATTATTACCACATTGCACTCCTCTCCTTGTGTTTAATCCAATCTTACAACTATTTAAGTATTTCATGTGGATGTTTCGATCGCTATGAACATACTTCGCACTTAAGCCCTAAGACATAACACATTAACAATAACTTTATCAACAAATATATACATTACAACATAACTAACACACAGATAAAACATATAAAAGGAAAATAAAAAAACGTCAATTTAAAGCTAAAAATTGTCTCAGCCTTAGTCAAAGAATCGAGTGTCTTTTAATTCAACAAAACTGTAAAATATACAGTTTATGGAACTTCATCTTGAATGTTTTCCAAAATAACTTTTTTCATAATACTACGCAAAGCATGTTGGGTAGTACAGTTGGTGTGTTGTGTTTTTTCATGTCCCTATCGAATTCTTTTAGCAATTTCTTGATAATATAAGGGAAACTATTTCGGCAACTATTTCACTATTTCGTTCAATAAAAAGAGGTGCAAATGTATCATATATGGTTAGTTATAATAATAAAATTCCTGTTACTTTCGTTCATCTATTAATTCTCAATTCATTAGCGTTTTGTCTTGCGTCAAAAAATGGTAAAATTTGACGTTTTTGCTTCATTTTTGCGAATAACTAGTTTGTCATGCAGTTGACACTTTCCCATACTTACAAAGGTAACACGTTTGCCTTTAAGGTAGTCTGGCATTAATTATAATTTTACTTCTTTTGTTCATCATTAGTTTATACCGCTATTTGAGACTAGAAAAACCAAAGTTTTTAAGAAAAGAATAACATAAACGCAAAAGATATAACTCAGCTGGGCTTCATAATTTCATTTTAGAATTGCAAATTTCAAGCTGGCATGCCACATCATTCTGATCTAAACAAACTTTGTTTTGTAAATCCACATTTTGTATGGCTTATGCCAATATGATTATAGTGAAAGAAGTGCCTTTATCAACTTAAAGTTTGCATAATGTCAAAGACAGAAATGACAAAATGCCGTCGTAATGTTAACATTGATATAATATAAATGACAAGATAATACGCGGATTCATCAACTGCTGCGCATATCTTGAAGAAATATTAAGCTTCAACGTTGATATTAGACAACTTAAATTGCACATAGCAAAAACTCTGTCATTACTCCTTATGAACTTCTTTAATCACACATTTAACGATCACAAATAGAAATTACGTTGAGTATCGCAAGGAATACAAAAACGTCAATTCAGTTTTCTCTTATCAATCTCCTCTCTTATGCTCTTTTATATTGCATACTGCTTATTGCATATGTGTAACTGAATTATATTGTATATTATTATTGGATGCATGGGAAAAGCGAAAGGTATAAACAATCTTTGAGATTGTCCAAATAAGAATTTTTCCAGAACAATTGCTGAATTTACTAAAAGAGAAAGAATCTTTGTGTTATATATTTATATCTACGAATGCCACCAGCACAGATTTTAATGCGAAATAATTATATACGAGACTATAATTGTTTTACCGGTAAAAGTTCATCCATATAAGCAAGGAGATTAGTCAAGACGCCGAACTTACAATTTATAAATTACTTATTTTTATGGCTCACAGCCTGCTCATACTTGAGCTGTTACTAAGAAACTGAAAGTGCGTCAATACTGTCAGCCCACAACTGAAAGTGTAAATTATTTGTAAACAGGTGTAAATTGTTTGACATGTTTCTTCCTGAGCCACAAGTAGATCGACGACTAACTCGAGAACGATGATAATTAACAGCGGGCAAGTTATTATCTGCGACAGCGACGTTGAAGGACAGAAGGTTCTGTGGTATTCCAAAACATATTTCAAATGTCATGCGATGCAAAACACTTGAATTAATATGATCGCGCATATATGTTGCGCTTGCAATTTTTGTCTATAAATTGAACACTTTCAACATTAAATAAAATATGAAATGAATGTTTGAGAATGGTTGATAACCATACAATATATAGATAGAAGATAATTCAAGGTACAAGAATTTTCTACGTAAATGTTCTCTTACTGTGTGAGTTGCTCTTAGTCATGCCATATTGTATTCTTCACACCCCCCGGAAATAATATTGTACGACCTTGTACGTATATATATATATATATATAGCAACGTCAATAACCGCGAATAGGCGTTGTTTTACTCATCAAAAGACATCAACACAACTGTGCAGTTTCTGGCGAGTAATTTCCTCATTTTGTTCTTCGTCTGAAGGTAAATACAAATTACTCGAACATTGCGTATAAAACTATCTTTGTTATTTTATAAGGTTTCGTAGTAAAACATTTTGTTTAGCAAACATATCAAGGGCTTGTCTAACAATTACAAAAGCGAAAGGTAGGTAATTCAAAATAAATGGTGCTTACCACATTCTTATTGTATCTAGTTTCGATGAATCCGTATAACAACGCTTAATTCCACCTGGAAATACGTAATAAAATTGTTTAAGCTCTTTAAATCATTATTTCATGTGATATATAATTTGCTAAAGCTTCGAGTTTCAAAGATCTTTATAAATTTGCTAACATTTTGCAGTCGTGTAAATCGTTTCTCCTTAAATATTGGTCGCCAAAAACATGTCGATGGAAAGCACATTTACCTAGCAATTCTTGACTCAATTCTTTCATAATCTGTATTTTATTATACCTTACATCTAAACTTGTGTATAGGTAGTAAGTGCACTATAATGTGTGTATAACGCGCTTGTCACGAGCAACCGTACAAGTCATGAGCTGCAGAGCGATGAAATGTTTGTCACTTTGGTTGATAAACGCTAAACATAAGTACATGCCCCTTTCATTTATAATCAAACAAGTGTTTAGTCGATGTTGAATTTAGAATAATTCAATCTAATACATTGCCGCTTATAATTGTGGATAAATTAAAAATGCAAAGTAGCTCAAAGCTACTGGACTGTTTTTTTTATTTAATGGTTTTATATTTAAGAAATTCATAACCAATTCCTGTGTTATGAAAGCATCTTGAATGTGACATTCAGGCGTCATTTTCTGCTCTTCAATACCATAAATGTGCATAGTTTTGTGCAACAATATTAATAAGAACACCTAGCAACTATACTGTCGGGAGGGTCGGCAATTTCTTTATCTGCGTGAGATCGCGTAATGTATTATCAGCTTGAGTATTCAAATATATTACGAAATTAGTCATAGCGTATTATGTATGGCCGCTGTCTTTTCTTTCAGTGTAAATAAAACTATTTAAAGATTCTTTTCAGGAAAAGATAACGCAAGGCATAGTTATAAAACATATTGTTGAAATCAAGTAAGAGCAGTCAGACAGCTATTTACGATACTATTGAACGTATCACCCCAAACAGTAGCGAAACTAGAACGCTACGTGGAGGGGTGAATATTCATATATTCGTTTATGCTTGAATGATTTGGTTTGTTAACGATTTTAATTTCAAAAGACACCAACAGGGCAAAGCTTAATATATGACTATACATCCCTCGTGACTCTAAATGCGTAAAAGCTTTCATTTTTAATAAACTTGTCGTGTATACTACGTACATGCTTATTTTTGCCAACTAACAGCTTTGTTCTTTCTCGTGACTGATGCGTGACGCGATTTTATAAACAATCAGTCCTACATTACAGCTCACCAAACTCGCCCTATGAGCGTTTAGTTCTACATTAGAGCACGCCAAATTTCGCCTATAAGCCTTTAGTCCTACATTACAACACGCCGAACTCCCCCTATAAGCGTTTAGTTCTACATTACAACACGCCAAACTCGCCCTACAAGCGCTTAGTCCTACATTACAACACGCCAAACTCGCCCTACAAGCGTTTAGTTCTACATTACAACACGCCAAACTCGCCCTGCAACCGTTTAGTTCTATATTACAACACGCCAAACTCGCCCTACAAGCGTTTAGTTATACATTACAACACGCCAAACTCACCCTGCAAGCGTTTAGTTCTTCTACATTACAGCACGCATAACGCACTCCTTAAAGAGACATCAGGGCATATGGAACACAATTTTTAAAGCATTCCAACATTCATTTCTCGGACGTTTATAGAGAGCATTGAAATACTTGCTTAGCATTACAAAAAAATTGGGCTGGCAAACTGGACATGTTGTTAAAGGTACAAACAAAGGAGTGCAGGAACTCTGGAAAAGTTCATTGATAAAAGCAGCTCTACAATTCTTTTCACTGTAAAACTGATGGTGCTATATAAAATTTACAAACTCATATGAGAGAAAAGGCTGCCAAAATGTTAAGGCTGATTAACTATAAAATGAATAATTTCAACGGCCATCTGGAGAATTTGAATTTTCACAATTTTCTACTGGAAGTAATTTCAGTTTTGATTTAGTTAATATTGACATTTACTTGTTTTGTTTTATTTTAGGTTTTAGTGAAAAATGTGTGGGTACACGTGCATCAGATATTTGGTCTTTTTCTTCAATTTTATTTTCTTTGTAAGTTTTTATTGCTTGGTTTATAACGCGTGTTGTTATTAGCCGTCTATGTGTTTTGTATGTATTTTTTTCTGTCTGTTTTGCTGCATGTTTTACTAAAATAAATGCAACTTTAGCATGTGCGGTACTAGAACAATACCAGCAATCCATGCAATTGCATAGATTGTGGTTGTTGCATAAATATAGCTTGAGTCTTTTTTTCTTTTAATTTTAATGATATTGAAAGTCTATTTTCGTATAAGTTTCCCGTATTTTCTCAATTTAAGCCCTCTTTCCAATAAGCGCCCACTTTAAAGTTACAGAAAAATAAACCAGAGGACAAACAGAAGAATTGTAGTGGTTATACAGTCTAGGTCCGACATTTGCATTCTGGTCGTGACCATTACATTATCTCATCTTGTCGCATGCAATAAAATTAATACAACTGTCAAAATATAAGTGTAAATTAGTAGGAATGTGCAAGCCAATATTTTAAAAATTGTGATAGAAATCATTTTGATTCATTCAATAAATTTATCTCAGTGTAGCATAATGTATTTTGTGATAAAGATAACCATGAATGCCTTTTTTTCGTCGCCATTTGTACATTCGTTTATGGTAATTAATATCTTCCGTGACAATAGTTTACAGATAGCGAACTTAGGTAGTACTGGGGCAACAATAAATTTGTTTGTCATCGCACTGAAGTCAGGAGCTTTTTATTTATTTTTAGCTCGCTGGCGCAGGTTTAATTGGAACTGGAGCGTACTTAAAACTTGAGGATGACGATTACCTTGATCTTTGTGACAAATATTCTTGGGCCACTGGTGCAAATCTCCTATTGGCTGTTGGAGCTGTCGTTTTGATCATTGCTTTCTTTGGTTGCTATGGCGCATGGAAACAGAACTCCTGTTTTCTGGGAATAGTATGTTGAAATCCTGAATTGAAAATTTTAATAGAATAACTGTCATTACCCAATGTTGATGGTTGACAGTTTATAAGATGATTAAAAACGCTTTTATAAAGTAGGTTTTGCCAGCGAAATGCAGACAAGCCGCACACTTTTGTATTTAATCCTCAACACCTCTGCAAAAAATTAAAATAATTAGCGTATGCTAAAAGTCACAGTTATATGTTATACTTTGTGTAGCCTTGAAGAGTTTTTAAGAAAATTGTCTTAATATAATACCAAGTACTCATTTTTTTAGTTCTTCGTTCTATTGTTGATCGTTTTCGTTTGTGAAATTGTTGCTGGAGTCATAGGTGGCGTAGAAAGATCTAAGGTAATTTCACGACCCAGCGATATTTTTTTAATTTAATTTTTTAACTTACAATTTTCCTGAACTCAGTTGAATTATGCATGCTCTCTCATTCATGATTCATTTTCATGCCAAAAATAACTAAATTGTCATGCAATTGAAAGAAATTTTCTACAGGTCTTACGAAATACCATTTTTTTTGCTATTTGTGTATTTAGTTATATTGAATTTCGTGTCTTCACTTGACATTTGAGTTATACAATTTAAAGCAAACTTGGAATGTCGAATTATCTTGATGGTTGATTTCAATTTAATTCTTATTTTATGATGTTAAACTCTCGTAGACTTTTAATTGTTGACATTCATGACTTTTTGAAAGTAAATAAAGCGTTTGAAATATAATTATAAATAATTTTTGCTTAATTTATGTTAAATTTGTATTCTTTGAAAAGGTTGAGGATGAACTGAGACAATGTTTAAACGGAACATTTGTAGAAAACATTAAAGGTTCTCCAAAATTTCAAGGTCATTGGAACAAATTTGAAGAAAAGGTTTGAACTCATTATATGTTGACCTACATCTCATCTTCCCAGACAACCGCATCTTGAACGCACAAAATGCACTTTGAAAATCAAATAACATAAATTGATTTGATGAATTGCTTTGTTAAGTTGCTAAAGACATAAATTTTACAATTTTTACAACAGTATTTCATACATTCAACGCAGTATATAGTTGTCCTAACATATGGTATACAGCTGCAAAATATGAAGTTGCATGCGCTGTTGTTTGAATGAAGAATGACAAGTGAGCAACACACTCTATGTTATATGACTCTAAGAGCCAACATTTTATGAGAAATAGTTGTCTGAATTACAATAATTTTCTAAATTTTCTTCAGTATAAATGCTGTGGAATTGAAGATTCTGGAGACTATACCGACAAGAACGCCACTGCCCCTTGTGTAAATGCATCATATAATAGTACGGTAAGTTTGATCTAGTTATAACTAAAATAAAGCAAAATTACATTTTCTGAACACATATTATAGAAGATTTAGTGGTATAGAATATTGTGAAGAGTTAATGCAAATAAAACTGCTATGGAACCGAAAAAAATTCAAATCAAGCAGCGAAATTTAACTAAGAAAAAAACATTCAGAAAACAATCAGGATTTTGGAAAACAGACACTTTTGCCTTCGGGAGCATACACAAAGTGTATATCATGAAACCGAGCGGAAATATTTTTTAAGCACGAACCAGCTTAAACATCGAATAGCATTTTTATTGTTTTACTTTATGACGAAGAAATTCGCGTTGTAAAATGTCTGATGTGGCTTGTTGAGACTGAAATTGAATTGTTTTCTACAAAGTTCACTTCATCTGGATAGTGGCTAAAATTCTCTCTCTATAGTAACCACCATCTAATACATTTTACTTTCACCTTCAATCAATTTACATGGCTTATAAATCAATTTTAAAAATTTAATTCTGACTTTGTGAACCTTGCACAAAAATATCCATTTCGGACTTCGTAAAGATATCCTAAAAAGCCGCCGGCTGCTGCAGCCAATCAGATTGCGGTAACAATACACTTTGCATGCGTAATTAAGAAAATAAATTCAAATTATTCACTGGAAATTATTGTTCAATGCAATATTACATTTTAATTATATTTCCTGTTTTGTACTACAGGGATGTTATGATAAGATCAAAACTGAACTTGAGGACAATCTAGAAGTTGTTCTCGGAGTTGGTATTGGCTTTGCTATGATTCAGGTAACCTGAAAAAGTTTTCTCTGATACATGATATGTTATTTGAAAATATCAACCTACCAAATCCGAGCACAGTGATACATCTCAATAATATATTATGGATAAAAAAATATCCAATCTAATCTTGTGTTCAATCGTGATATGACATTGTGTTTTACGATTGTATTTTTACACAGCAAGAAAGATAATCTTTAACCTTCCAGTTATATTTTGTAATTTCATCGCTCCTGCGAAATGATCGAAAACTCTTCAGACAAAAACTGCAAGTCGTAATTTAATTTTTCTAACACTAGGAGATGAATACAATTCTTCAAAAAGCTCTATGGGATATGATACAATACAAGGGAAAATTTTTTTCTTTCTGTTTGAAATGGAAGTAAAACTTCCTAAAAGTAGAAAAATGCAATTTCGACTTACTTCGTTATTTCTTTGTTAAATAAAAAAATACAGGCCCAAAACAAAATGTCAAATGTACAATGGCTTATCAAAACTCGATTCTAATAATTTGATACAAGTTGTATATTATTAGGCAAAAACTGCTCACGTTTCTTTCTTTGTTCATTTATTTTTTAGATCTTGGGTTTAATTATGTCGATGTATTTGATCTGTCAAATAAAGAAAGGCGGAGAAACAATTTAGACATTGAAGACTTACGTGAATTATCAAATGAATGTTTCGTTAATATAACTATCAATTTTTGCACACGCTCTCTCCAAGAGCATTAAGACGTTATTTCTTAGATTTATTTGATGTATTTTCCAATGTTATGTACACACTCTCAAAATATCATACTTTTGTAAATGCGTATGTACAAGTATAGTTTAGTCACACTTCATACTAATCGCGTGCTTTTATTTTGTGTGTTTACAATCATACCAACACAGATCTACTCTCTTTTAAAATGTTGATCTCTATATTTCTATATGAAAAGAAGTGGGCTGCTACTCTCTAACCACTGAAGAATAATCTAATGATACTCTTCAGTAATTTGTTGTTGAATTTTATGTAATCGTCCTCAATGATTCTACTAATATCATAAGAATTTTTCTAATGAATGGCTTCGTTGCATTCAACCTTGCTATGGTAAGAAAATTTTCATAAAATTTTTGTGTGCTGGCTATTTCTTTATTGTAATATGAAGCAATTCAATTTCAACATTTATGTTGAATGTTTTTCTGATGTCACTGACTCATTCAATAATTATAACATATAACGTTGTAAGTAACTGAATGGTTAAAAGTATGGTTAGAATGTAATTGTTACATCCGCTGTCAGATTGACTGATTTCAAACGTCTTGACCGTCTTTATTGTCGACAGATCGTGATAACTGGAGTTAAATGAGAGTTCAGTGAGCAATTACACGAAACAGGCAATTTTTTCTATTTCAAGGCTTTTCTTAGAACTTGCAACACGCTTTGTAATGTTGTTCAATTAAAGTAGCGTACAAATTCGTACAGTAAAAATAAAAAGTGAAAAGGACTACGTTTAATTAGCATAGTTTAATAAAAAACAACGGAAATGATGATCGTCATTTATTTACTGTCTTTAAGCATGTGCACTGTTGCCAGATCATGAACAAAGTTCACAAATTTGTGAACGTTTTGATCTCTTCATGAACATGAAAAATTTGTGAACTTTTTGTGAACTTTTCAAAATTCTCTGTAGGATTTCATGAACCTTGTGTTGTCATTCCTTTAAGATAGAAAATAATAAGTACAATGATTCAGTAATGAAAATAGTAAATTGTTTACTTCTTGTAACAAAAAATAATATTATGTCAAAAGTTAAACTATTTACATAGTACATAAATTATGTTAAACTGAAATTAATTTGCTGTGTTTTTCCCGCTACTTTGTCCTGTTGTGAGTTTTTATTTGACAAAAATGTCGAAGGAATCAAAAAGCAACGTCGCTATGGACATGTTGGAAAGCGATAGCGATGCTGATGATGGTTGTTCATCCGTAAATGATAATGAAAACGGTGAAGCTCCAAATCCTAAAAAGCTAAGGTAAAAGATACAGCCGATTTTACTCACAAAGGACAGCATATAGCTAAATTTAATACAAAAAGAATAGTTGAATTTCATGATCACATTCTTAATTCTGTAGATTGTCTGCATTAGACCAACAAGCAAGCAAATTGTTAACACAGGTGAACATACCGTCATGCTTAGGAAAAAGATACTTTGTTTAAGAGTTGGCTTCAACCTGTTGCCAAAAATCCGAGCAAAGCGTACTGCAATGTTTGTAAAAGAGAGCTCATAGAAGTTGTAACTGCATTAAAAAAACATAGCAAAACCACGCATCACAAGGAGAAAGTCAAGTTCTTGTTAATCCTACCCTGAATTGAACTAATTCCATGTTTGCTCGTCGTTCAGGCCAATAGATAGAAAAGTTTAGGAAGCTGAATTGCGTATGGCTAGCTTTATCACCTTTATGGAGTTTGTGCATCCTAAGTTCACAGAGCTAAATGTCATGTTCCAGAGTTCGAAAGCTTCTGTCCTCTGACTGCACAATGGTTTGAGTGCTATTTACAGAGAAAGCTGCTACTTAAACGAAGCCCACTAGAAAGGGTTATCATTGAAAGACATCGATCCAGCCAGTAAAGTGAATTTCATGCCATTGTCAAAAATGTATATGGGAGCTCGGATTGCCTTTTGTTTGACAAAAGATGAGTACAAGCAACGACCAACAGACGTGCAACATTTTCTTAAGTGTGTGCAAGAATTTTAAATTGAAGCTGCCTCTCAAATAAGAAACCGATTTCCAATAGGAGATCCGATCATTGAGATGCTTCAAGTCTTAGATGCAGGCAAGAGTCGTGCAAAGTTTTCTTCTCTTGCTCCTCTTGCCATGGCTTTTCCAAATATTATATCCGAGTCTCAACAACAAGCACTTGATGACCAGTGGAGTATGCTTTCTCATGTCACCTTACCCCTCGACAGTGATGGTATGGAAACATAAGAATTTTGGGTTCGCCTTGAAAAGATTACCGATGGCATTGGAAATGCAAAGTTTGATCTTTTGTTTTACTTCATGCAAACTTTGCTTTGCGTACCTCATGCAGATGTCGATGTGCAAAGAGTGTTTTCGTCAGTCAGCTCAATCAAGACCAAGAGCAAAACTCGAATGCAAACTGCAACTGCCCGGCATTGATAAAGGTAAAAAGTGGTGTCAAGTTGTCTGGTGGTTGCGTAAAGCTTTCACCCCCACTTGGAGCTAAACAAAGGATATCAAGCAGCAGTCTTTGTGCTGACGAGAACAACGAGGACTCGACTTACAGCAATTAAAAACGGTACATAGACTCTTAGCAGTTTACTTAAGGCTTGAAAGTGAGCCGAGTATCAATGAATGAAGCATTTACCCAAAAGCATACTATAGCCTATACAGGTCGAACTCTCCTTCATTGCTTAGGCTGGGAAAATATCTTTAAGCCTGATTTCGTTTCGTTCATCATATTTGTTTATTGTAACTTTAGCTCTTTAAATTTATTCAATTTGCTAATCAATGTGATTTGATAGAGTTCTTCTGGATTTCAATCAATTATTCATCGTTTTTGGTGATTTCTGGTCATGTTATGAATATGCTCAACAATCACAAACAATCTCCGAGCTATTCCGGCAATTTCCGACACATTCCGACTTTAAAAATGTAGATACATGAACTTTTGGTAATTTTGTGAACTTTTGACGTCGGAGAACATGAATAATTAGAAATTTCATCTGGCAACACTGGTGTGCACTGAGGCGTTTAAACTTTACCGTCATCAAGGAGGCATAAAGACGAATATTTTGTGGACTAAATATAAGCAGGCAAGTTTGAAATTTTACATTGATAAATGTTGAAGTAGTTCGGGGAAATTGTTACACTGATACAATCGTTTGTGCATGTACTCAAAACTCTGGCAATTCAAAGACAAACATTATTTGGACCGCTGTTTAAACTAATACGTTTCAACTAATCCATAGATAGTTTAAAACGAAAGTTTGCAACATTACCTATCATGCATTATTTACTTTATTATGAAGCATAATTCATAGAAAATTCAAAATACAAATAAATGCGTTTTTCTTATCTAATGCTTGAATAAATTACTTTCTTCGTATGCAGACAATTATGAAAGATGGCAAAGGCGGTAAATTTTTTTTATGCTAAGTAATGCTTCGTCTATTGTGGTAAGTTTTATTTAAGCGCAGCAGCAACTCGCTTAAATCATAATAAGGCTTATCTCAGAGTCAGAACTCCAGGCAAATTTATCAACTGAAGCAATAATCAACCATGCGTTACACATTTGTTACACCTATATTCATCCCTTCTGTATATCTAATAAGCTTTGCATAAGGAAGATAATCTGATCTTGTCATTATCTTTGGAAAATTTTCGAAAAGACTTAAGCGTAATGCTGCATTTTGATACATAGTGTATACATAAAACACAGTATAGTGAATATACAATAGAGCTACTACATTTAATTTTTTCGTGACACGCATATCATATTTACGTATGTGATTACCATAGTGGCGGCCAGTCAATTGCTTTTTTGACCAATATGAATAATGAAATGGCTAACGGCAACATTTGTCTGCTTATCACATCACTTTTTTAGATACATTTGCTACTCGTGCAAAAGCTTTTCTGCTCATTAGGAATTAAACATAAACTCTAACAACAAAATATGTACATAATAAAATAGAGACTTTGTCGTGGTGACAAAAATTTGAAAATCGTTCTAAAGATGACAAATACCATGGTGAATGGTAAAAGTAATAATTCAATAGTTTTTAAAAGAAGTGTTTTAACTTTTAAGTAAAGAGCACTAACCCAATAGTTCTAAGGGCCTGTTTATATGGAGCCGAGTTACCCGGCTGAGCGAGTTACTCGACGAGGCGAGAAAATTGGCTCTGTTGGTACGCATGCGTACTAAGCCTTGTACTTGCAGCATGATTATACAAAAACATACATATATCATAATTTTCAATTTAATATTCACCCATTCCATTTTTGCTCCGAAACTGTGAGGCTTTTTAAAATCTCGCGCCTTTACTCGAAGTAAGCATTGCCAAACTTCATTTAAGACAAATGAACGGAAGTACTAGCCGAGTTACCCTGTGCCATATAAACAGATCACTTTGCCAAACCCGGTTGAGCGAGTAACACGCTCAGCCGGGTAACTCGGCTACATATAAACAGGCCCTTAATCGGGTTAACTCAGTCAAAGATGATTTTGTGTTGAACCTAACACTAAAAACCAGATTTTGCAAGTCAAAAACGTCAAAATCAGTAACTAAATGGAAGAATTGCCATTTCACGCCTTCAATATAATGACCCTTGTTTCTCTCTAAAGAAACTAAGTTTAAACATCGTCTGTTTAAGAGACAAACTTATTTTTAGTGACGTTTTTTCATTTAGAACTTTGATAGCTATGGAGAGCTCCCTAAAGACAAACATCTTTAACTCGGAAAACAACAACATGTTTGATAAGACAGCAACAAAAGAAAACGATTTTTGGACGCTGGGAAAACTATACAAACAAGATGTGGAAAGTGCCAGCTTTATGACTGCTTATCCCACATCGTTTCAAAATAATCGACTTTTCTTCAACGATAAGAAGTACTTACCTAATGATAATGGAATATCAAAAGAAGCTCATGGAAGATGTCTTTGTCATCGATTTGCCAGTGTTGTTGGAAACGTATTGCCGTTGCTTGTCAATGAAAAATTAAACAGTTCCCTTCTTCTTCATTGGAAAAAATGGCTACCAGAATTTTCTCTTGCAAATGAAAAGTACTTGGAAGACGGAATACGCGACAAAGATATGATGATAACTCTTTTTCCCATTGAGAGCATCGATAGAAAGCACCATGTGATCGATCCAGATATGCATTACAAGATCATGTTGAAAAGTGAGATACCTTGCTATGGAGCATCGAATCCGAAGTATTTCACCCAAAATAATACTTCATTTCCATGTCTTGTGAAGGTAATTAAAGATAACTATGAAAAGAACACTTAAAAAAATTTATCATTATTACATATGTTAATATAATTATAATTATTTATGCATGGGAACTGATATTTTTGTTTTCCCGGAATCTGGTTGGCTACACAGCGGGCAGCTTTTTCGTCTTGACAGTGGTCCAAAAGTGATATTTTTTGTGATATATTTGTGTACAAATTTGTGATATTTTTACATGCATATATAGGTTGACCAATGTTCCAGCGGCTATGGTCAAATGTTGGCACGTGACAGCAAAGAGTTGAGTGAAAATATCAAAAGTATTCAGAAAACTTACGGTGAAGCAGTAACTTATTCTATCATGGATTACATAGAAAATGTTACACAGACTCTCAATGGACAGTTTTATCTGACGAAAACTGGTTGTATTCAATGGTTGGGCTCAAACACGAACCTCATCAAGGATTTTGTCTTCCATGGAACAGTTGTTGACTGGGACGTGCAAGATAAACAAAAGAATCAAATGTACAATCGTTTTGTTGTACCTGTCGCAAATTATCTTTGCAAGAAGGGATATTTTGGAATAGTTGGAATTGACATCATATTGAGCCCTACGGGAGACTACTTGGTAGACGTAAATCCTCGTCTTAATGGATCTACACCACAAATTCTTATTGCACCTTACATGGCTAAAAGACACGGCTTGACCAAATCCGTTTATGTAAAAGGTAAATTTCCAAGCAAAATCAATACAGAAAATCTTCTTACAAAGGTAAACAATGCAAACGAAAACGGCTTTAGTAAAACGGTGGTACTTGCTGTGCACAACAGCGAAGATGGTGGTGAAATTTTTGCTGTTGCATTCGACGAGAGCATCGCTGGAGCTGTGTTGCAATTAAGTAACATTATTGATTCATTTGATGGCAGCATTGCTGAAGCCCTTTCACTGGTAAAAGATGTTTAGAATTTGAAAGAAGGAAAAGAACATTGAAATAACAATTTTAACACTAGTCTTAACTATTTCATTGCGAAGCCAGGCAATTTTAAACTTTTCTCGAATATTTTTGTTACTTTTCTGCACGATTTTGCCTTCAATTAATTAATAGATTTAATACGTCATGCCTATAATGGATGTTATTGCTAGGCGTTTTAAAATATATTTGCCACTTTAAATATTGCTTGAATAATCTTGTTCTTTTCCTAGAAATTCCAGTGTCTTATTGGTATTAGTTGAAAAGAAAGGTAGGTGGACTTTTATTTCTTATGACGCAGGTCATAGCGAGTCCTTTGCCTAGGTGGTCATAATCAACCCATTAAAGCAGGTTACAATGCAATTAACGGGGGACAGGGGGCGAGGCTGTCTTCATTAGCTGTGTCTAATTATGGAAAAACCGGTTCTTAAAGCATTGTTGCTTTATTTTGTTGGTACAAGCATTCGGCGTAATTGCATCCCCAATCCCTTTTAGCATGTAGAATCTAATGCAGTCATCAAAAATGTTTATATTCTTTACAAAAATCAATGACAGTTAAATAAAGAGTACATGGTTATAAAGTTATAACCACTTATTGCTCACCTACAACTTCATAACTCCAGCCAAGACTAGGAAGAGTTAGCACATCCAACTCATTCCTGGTGACTGGTCTATGATAGAAGTTGTTGTTTTTTTCGAATTTGCTCATTGAATTTCACAGCGCTGGGAAATTGAAATTAGCAAAAATTTTCGTCCAGATTACAGCTTCTGCAGGTAGGCTTTAAATTTTTGCCTGAAATTTGGTATCAGATGTGTTGCCCAGTCTTTTTTTCATAGTAAATGTGGTAAATCACCTGCTGGGCGGCGCGGGTGGCCTGGGGATGGCAGGTGATAAGGTGGTGAACCAAACGACAAACAATGAACAATGACAAATATGGCGGATGTACAAAGTTGCCATTTTTCTCTTTTGCTTCGTTATAGTTTTGATGCGATATTTCAACGAATGTATCTCATTCTTTAACGGAAAAAGGGTGTGTTTTCTTGTATTGGCGTTGTGACAAGCACCTACAGAGTATTTTAAAAAAGAATCTCCGTAATTTGTTCTTTCTTTCATTAGTATGCGGCTTTGTTATAGATCATTAATCGTCTGCAGTTGCAATAACGAATATTGAATAATGACTTCTGATGACTTTGCTAGCAATGACCGACACCGATTATTAAGTCAAGACAGCATCAAAGATTATAACAGGGAAGTTGAAAATGTTAAAACCTTTGCTAAACGTTGGTACATATTGGCACTTTTTGCTCTGCTCTGCGCATGTCAAGGACTCATGTACAACACCTGGGCGCCCATTCAAACGACTGCTCGAGCAGTGTATAAATGGGATAGTTTTATGATCGATTTAATGCCTGCACTTGGGTGTATAGCACCCTGCCTGACTATTTTACCATTGGGATGGTTAATGGATGTAAAAGGTATGTTGAGACTTGATTTGAATCTAGGTGGAATATGCATGGTGTCTCAAAAAAATGGAACCTGTACAAATGATTACGTATGTATTAAAATGAAATGTACATAAGATAGTTAATGGGGAATAGTGATATCTTCCACCTGGTTAGGTTTGGTCATATTCTTGTCCATGTTTGTTGCAATTTATGGAAAATATGGTTACCTTTTTGTGTTTGTTACAACTCAGTTACTTTTGCTTTGCATTTATAAAATGTGATAAACTTGAGATGAAAGTCAGCATATGAAGACTTGTTCTTGCTTTAAAAACCTTACAAACCCTATGAAATCCATGTGGTGCAGAACTGGGATTTCATTAGCTTGTTTTGAATGCTAGTGATGGTATTGTGCATAATCGTATCAGTGAATTCATGATTAATTTATGTGGGTTCTGTTTTTTTGAGACACACTGTAGATAGTGTAAGGATCTGCTTGCATATTATGTCAACTTTAGATTGTCACTTAAAGTTTAGTGATACATTTATACAATTTAGTTAGCTTATATAATTTATTTAGTTAAGTTAGCATATATAAACATGTTGAAATGTTGCCACTGCCAGTAAGTACTGAAATATAAATGCATAAGTTGCTGGGAAAAAGAAACGTGCACATTTTGAGAATGCTCTCTATATAGTTGAATTCATTTTGTCTTCACAGGTTTGCGGCTTTCTGTGTTGTTGGCAGCAGCAGGGCAGTTTATTGGTGCTGTTATTCGATGTTATCCACCCTTCTACAATTGGTGGATTTCAACCCTCCTCGTTTGCTGTGGTCAAGCATTAAGTGGACTTGTGGCCCCTATACCACTCTCTGGAGGCGTTCTTCTGTCTGCAACATGGTTTCCAAGCAACCAAAGAACAATATCAACTGCAATTATAATGGGAAGTGCATCAATCGGAGGTGCTCTCTCTTTTATAATTGGTCCACTGCTGATAGAAGATGTAGCGCAGTCAATAACAAAATATCATTATGGGAGATATATTTTGACTCCACAGGAAGAAGCCATGTATTTTAATCAAATTAATGGGTTATTTATCTTGGAAGCTGGACTCATGGGTATTTTATTTCTTGGAATTTACTTTCATTTTCCTGATAAACCACCCAAGCCACCTAGTAGGTCGTCAATTACTGAAAGAGCAAATTTCAAAGATGGTTTATCAAAACTTTTGAGGAACAGGAATTTCTTGCTTCTGGCAACATTGTATGGCGTCAGCTGTGGTGTTTACAGTGGCTGGTGTTCAGTGTTAGATCAAAATCTGGAAGAGTTCGGTGTTGGTCAAAAAGTAGCTGGATGGTTGGGCTTTACCGCTGTCATATGTGGTGCTTTGTCGGGAATTTTCTTTTCTCTGTGAGTTGAAAGTTTAACTGTAATTATGCACTGTGATGTTTAGGATTTTGACAGATGTTATCACGATGTTTAGAATCTTATCACACGGTGCGAACTAACTAGTCGCGATTTGCAAAAATTAGGCACTGTGATATTTAGGATTTTGACAGATGTTATGATGTTTAGAATCTTATCACACGGTGCGAACTAACTAGTCGCGATTTGCAAAAATTAGGCACTGTGATATTTAGGATTTTGACAGATGTTATGATGTTTAGAATCTTATCACACGGTGCGAACTAACTAGTCGCGATTTGCAAAAATCAGGCACTGTGATATTTAGGATTTTGACAGATGTTATGATGTTTAGAATCTTATCACACGGTGCGAACTAACTAGTCGCGATTCGCAAAATGCGTTACACTTTTGACGACTTGCGATGCCGTAAATTGCGAAAACTGCGATGCGCAAATTCAAAATAAAATTAATTACCTGTGTAAGTTTTTACACTTTTCTTTTTGTACGTTGTGAAAATTCAATTAATGCAGTGCGCGTACCATTACGTAAATAACCAGTTTGATTAAAAATGGCTCAATAAACCACAAAAAATATGCATTTATCGTGCTTAATTGCAGACGTTTACATGTCGACAAAGAAAAAAGTATAAACAGATCATGAGAATTGTAGCTGCATATTGCTAATGCCAAGCAATAAATTCCTTTCAGTAACGTTTACATGTCGTTGGAGATCACTGGTCAATTTCCGCCAAATCACGAAAATTATAAACAACAGGGGCCGGTTATCCATTGGATAGCAAACATTTTCAAACTTGTAAAAAAACTTCTTAAAAAGGAAAATACAAGGTTTGAACTGAGCAATCACTGAAATAAAATATTTTTTCTAAGATTACAAAATTTCTTTGATATTAAAGCTTTTTTTACTAGTATGAACATTTCACTGTCCAATGATTGACGCTATCCAAACTTCGTGCTGATTTCAAAGTGCTGTACTTTGTATATATCTTGTGGCTACAAATCATGAGTTTAAGCTTTCGTGACCATTTGTTAACCATAGCATACTGATTCTATTTCGTGAAATGTTCTGTTTTACTTGTTTGAAACAAGATATTGCTGGTCATGGGGAATTTCGGGGGAGGTTATGATTTTTCGATTTGCGATGCATATTTTAATCCTTAATTCCCATCCTGTTATCAATCTTATATGATGTTTAAGATGGCACAGTGATATTTAGGATGTTGGCAGATGTTGTCGTGATGATTAGGATCTTATCATGATGTTTAGGATCTTATGATGCTTAGGGTCAATAGGATGTTTAGGATCTTATCATGATGTTTAGGATCTTATGATGCTTAGGGTCAATAGGATGTTAATCATGATTAAGATTTCGTGTTGATAACATTGTTATGTTTTGTCATCATTTGGTAAAAATTGACCGTAAGGTTTTCGGAGCCTCAGGTTTGAATATTTACATGAAAATTTTTAAGTCATTTTTTTGTGAAAATTTTTCATGGGCTTATTAATGTAATACCGACAATGGAGTTTATAGTAAATTGATTTATGTGAACAGCGACAAATTCGTGATCTTTTTCTTACCTTTTTTTCTTTCTAGATTCGCTGGCCATTTTTCAAGCTATCTAAAAGAATTTCTGATCGTCTTTATGGCTCTTGCTTCACTTTCAATTCTTGTCGTGTGCCTAATTTTCTCTAAAGTTGTTCTTTTCAACACAACATTACTGTTTGTAGTTTTTGCTTTCACTGGTTTTTTTATAAACGGTGCCTTGCCCTTCTTCTTCGAACTTGGTGCAGAAATTGCTTTTCCCGTCGCAGAAGGCATAACCTCATCAATAACGAAATTTGCGGACTATATCTTACAGGCCTTGTTCCTTATTGTCTCCATGGGGAATTTTGGCGCGAAATGGATGACGTGGGTCACTATGGTAACATGTAGCTTTACAACGTTGTTTTTGTTTCTCGTCAAGGCGAAGTATAACCGATTAACGCTTGATGAACAAAGTACAGTGTTACTTCAGAGATGATAATAAAAACATTTTTTAGCAAAAAAACGCAGCTATTGTCTTACAAAGTACATTTGGATTATCAACAGTATTTATTTTTTTACCAATCTTTCGTTTTTACGGTGAGTGAGCGCACCGAAATATTTCCGTACAAGAGTGAATAAGCATGCTGATTACCCCACTATTATGAAAAACGATAATCATTTTAAAGTGAAAGGTTTGAACCCGGGAATATTGTTAGATGTTTGTAGATGTAGATCCTCCAGTCCGTACGCACAGTACGATGAAGTATGAACCAGACCACAATAAAGGCGAACCTGACTTTTACTCCTTAATTGGCTATGAAGGTGACTACCGAATGTTTACTGTATTTGTACAGTCTTCTATGCTATCCGAGGAAAATTCTGGGAAAACTCGAAAGCCAGTCAATTCAAGCCGATACATCTTTCGCCGCCCTTGATTGATAATACATCGGCAAAAAACCTGCAAAAATGACAATGGTGTTGGTGATTGAGTCAGAAATCACCGCATGTATATCGCCCCAATTTTTTGTCACTGCAGCATCGCATTGCAGAACCTCGCCATACCATCGCAGTCCAGTATAAAGTAGTCCAGAACACAGGAAACAATAAAAAAGGCAGGTGATTGAGAGAAGTGCCCAACTCAATGAGCGATGAGTCATGAACTTAAGTCAAGTGGTACTTGAATTGTTTAAAAAAATAATCGTTCAGGGTTAATCTTAAACAATTTCTTTCGGTGAGATCGAATTAGACCACATGGTGCACGAAGAACGAATAGCGCCATTCACTGGATAGCAATTTTTTTGAACGTGTAAAAGACCTTTTAAAAGAGAAAAATGGAAGACTTGAAATGAGGGTTTACTGAAAGAAAATAGTGCTTCCAAGATTAAATAAATGCTATGTTGTGAGGAAATTATAAACGATTTTTTATACGAAGTGTAAAAATTTCGCCATCCAATGGATAACGCTATCCAGGCTTTGTACAACCGACCCCTGGTTTTGGCATGTGCTAAAGCCTGGACTGGACTTTGGACTGTTGACTATGGACTGTAGAGTAGTTATATTATAAACAGGGGGGGGGAAGTTCTTTTCTATTACAAGTGAAACAGGGGAGTAAAAGTTAACAATTTCGATCGCAAAGCACTTGCCTTTAGAACGAATCTACGTTGTATTTGTTTCTTTAACAAATATTGTTAGTTTACTATAACTTTTAGGAAATATATAAAAAATATGTCTATATATGATTAAACATAAGTATCTCTTGACATTGGCGTAACTACTATAGGCTCGGGGTGGGCGAATCCACAGTCCCCTTGGGCAAGATGGGCATGTCAGATTCGAAGATTATCATTATACTGTGGATTAAAACAAGAGAAATTGCACATTATGAACTTATGTACAAAAAATTTAAATTTAATGGCTAGAGAGCGAAATTATACCAAATGTACGAGGCAGTTAATAGATTTTAATATGGTTATTGAAAAGGAGGGCTTGTCCCATCTGTGCTGCTACGCCATTGTCTCTGAAAAATAGTCATTTTTATAATTACCTACACTTGATGTAATTGTTTACAGTGACGGAAGAATGTGAGAGCATATCTCAACAATACTTTTAATGACATTTTATCATCGCTCAGCAATATTAACTTTGCATGCGTCAATATTAAGTTTTATATCCTATAAACATGATTTTTTTAACATGAAAGAAAACAGCAATAGCAAGCTAGGGGAAAATATTTCGTAAAAAAAAGATGAATAGCTTCGCAATCCATCTTTTGATTCGGACGCTGTAAAGGAAAAACACCTTTATATGTTGGCGATATTAAGTTCTTTCTGTATAATGACTTGATACTTGACAGGAAAATGATATTATTGATGGTCACCCGACACAGACAGTATTGATAATGACAAAGTATTATTTAGATTTGTCATTTGTAAGCGCCATTAATCCAGATATTGTAAATCAACTACATTTTGTAAAGAAACAAATATGAAGGGTATAAATATAATCTTGTGTAAATAACAGTAATTTAAATATAGTAAAATTGACGTTGCTATAGTTATCTGTGATATCTGTTTGATGGTTTATGTCAAATTATACTAAGGGAGATTGATGCTACTTCACAAAACCGAAAAAATAGCCTGTGGCCTGTGCAACGCCACGTCGTGCGACTGATTAACAAAGGTGCTTGGATTGACGAATAAAAATCATTTCCTTTCATTCGATATTGAAGATGAGAAGTTTGTAAGGCAGTATTATTATAAGTTAGCTTGCTAAAAATGGAATTTTATTTGCAAAATGTAAAATGCTTTAGAAAATTATAGTCCATAGTCAGCAGTCCTAGTTTTAGCCATTTAGCGCATGCCCCAGGTTTTCAACGGTGACAACAGAACCGGAAGTAGAAAAGCTTTTGATATTGGAGTGTGATTTAGCAAACACGACGTATCGTCCATTTGATTCATACGTCGCGCTTCTCGTGTGCAAAATACTCTAAATTAGGTTCGGCACATGAGAAGCACGCCATTTGAAACGGGCCTAAGACGCTGTGAAAATGGCGTAAATATGGCGTGGACCAATCATATGTGGGAATATCACGCCATGTACAAAAGTATGAAAGTTTAGTTGAGGCAATTCGTATGTCATTACGTAAATCACTTGCATAATAGTAACTTCGGTGTAAAAAGCTGCTATTTCAACGTATGCTTATCGTTTTGTCGAAGTGGCGTAAGTCAATTCAAGTGTTCGAGTTGTTCTTTCATCGATGAAGGCATCAAATTCGAGCAAGATTAGCAACGTTCAAGAAGCAGAAGAAACACCATTGTTGAACCAATATGAAATAAAAACATACGCTAAACGTTGGTATATATTGCTGTTGTTTTTCTTTCTCTCTGTTGGACAGGGTGTATTTTACAATACTTGGTCACCTATACAAAGAACTGCTCGGGCAGTGTTTAAATGGGATAGCTTTATGATAGATCTATTACCTGCACTTGGGTGTATTGGTCCTGCTATAACAATTGTCCCATTAGGATGGTTATTGGATGTAAAAGGTTAGTTAATAATGGTAGTCAGTCACCTAGCAACCAGCCAGTCTGGTCGTGTTACGTCAATATTTTGGTGATGAGTCACAGTAAAACAATACATTTTTTATGAAATATTAAGTAAATGCTGATGATCTAAAATTTGTATGGCACGACCAAACTTGCAGTCTGACTAATTAAGGTTGAACATCTTTGATGAGATATTGCAAGGTCTTACAATAGTCTCTCAAAGATCAGACTAAGTTCATGTAAGAACTTGCCAAGATTTTGTGCATGAACTTGTGAAAATCTTACAAGATCTGATTGGATCTTTTCAGGATTTTACCATGATCCATCAAAGATCATGCTTTGATCATCAGATCATGCAACATCTCACAAGATTGAGTCATGCTCTTAAGTTCATTTTCGAAGATCATTTGTCAAAATCAAATCATGTACAATCCAGCTATGATCATCGATATCATTTTATGATCACAGCGTATCTTTCCATAAAATGTAATGTTCCTGCCAATATCTTACTTTATAAAGTAAATGGTTTGAACCCGGGAGTATCGTTACATGTTTGTAAATGTAGATTGTCCAGGTTGGTGTAGTCCTGAGAAGGACTGTTTTTCTTGTTGTTGACTCTGAAGATGTCTACCGCTATGGTTGTCGAAGCGTTATTCAACAAAAACAAAAACAGTCCTTCTCAGGACTATACCAACCTGGACGATCTACATTTACAAACATCTTACTTTATCTTCTACTTAGACATCACAGTCTATAATTGGAATGTATTTCAAGAATTAAGTAATCATTAATTTAATCAAAGTCGTATTCATCATGCATGATTAAAAACCTGAACATTATTTACATATTCTTCGAGCATAAAGCTTATTTCTTTATACTATGAGAACAATCATCTCAACAGGCCAGAACAAAAATGAAAAATGCCATATATGTTTTCATTTCATTTAACATTATACAAATAAGCTTGCCTTATTAGGACATGAAAATTTTAGAACATTTTAGTATTTTAAAATTCATAAAGCTTATTTGGTATAAAAATAGACTGTCAGCACTTGACTAAAAACAAGCAGTTATTTGTCTTCTCGCAAGAGATCATTGAAAATCTGCTAATTACATGATGCTATGAACATCAACAGTGCTATGAATAGGTGGCTTTTTAGATCCTTTTCCAAATTTAAATAAAATGTGTACACAATAAAAAATGTTGCAAAATAAGAAAGCATTAGTGTTTTCTTGAAAAGTATCCTTTCACTTTGATTAAATAGAGGCTTTAAAAGCCTCTATATGAAATCCATTGAAATGTTTTCTCTTGTTTATCTTTTTCAAACTTGTTTATCCATATCGATGATTCAACTCATCTACAAACAACATTTTATATACAAGTGATGTTTGTTGTTGAAGACTGATTTTGTTACTAACATACAATGGATAATTCATTTTAGCACAATCTTAGAGGGATCTTGGAAAGATTGTGTGCACAATCCTGCATTGTGCTTGACGTTAGCATGTTCTTAGAGGGATCTTGGAAAGATCCTGCAAGATCATGCGTGAAAAATCCTTCCAGATTATGTATAAAATCTTGCCATGATTATCCATAATCTTAAAAGATCTTTACATAATCATGTGATGAACATGCCCTAATCTTGTAAGACCTTGCAAAGAGATTGAAAAATATTTTAAGATAAAGGCAAAAGATTGTGGCTGTATATTTGCAAAACCGAGCTTAAGTCATGGTATCAACTCTCCAAAATCTTGCCAAGACGGTTTCTTGCCAATGCTCAGACAAGATCTTACATATTCTTGAGACATCTTACAAAATCCTCGTAAATCTTTTCAAGATGATCAACCTGGTAGCACAAAAAGATTGGTCTTATCTTTACAGCACAATTACTCGTAGCACAATCCTTTTTCATTTCTACCTTTGGTTTTGACTGTGCAAACATTATTTTATAAAAAATACTGTTACTTTTGGTCTTTGTATCATGTATGTACATAACATATGTTTGTAATTTATAGGATTAAGAGTCGGGACTCTGCTTGCTGCAGGTTGTCAATTTTTTGGTTCAGCATTGAGATGCATTCCGACAGCTAAACACTGGACTGTAACAACAATATTTATATGTATTGGACAAATAGTTGGCTGTATTACTGCATCCATTCCCCTGTCGGGAGGGGTGTTATTGTCAACAACATGGTTTCCCAGCAACCAACGAGCAACATCTACCGCAATTCTTATGAGTGGTAGTTTTGCTGGTGCAGCGCTGTCCTTTATTGTTGGTCCATTGTTTGTAGATGATTTAGGAAGTCTTTCGTACAACGAGATTAACTCAACTCAACGAGATCATTATTATAAACAAATACAAACTTTATTTTTAATGGAAGCTGGTCTAAATCTTCTCCTATTTGTGGTGATCCTCATTCATTATCCAGCCAAACCCTCACAAACCCCCAGTCGATCATCGGGCTCACCACGCTTCAGCACCAAACATGGTCTTACTCAACTTTTCAGGAATAGAAGTTTCTTATTACTGGCTTTACTTTATGGAGCCAGTTGTGGTGTATACAGTGGTTGGACCTCTATTTTAGCACAGAATCTTGAAGAGTTCAATGTTGGACAAACATTTGCTGGCTGGCTTGGGTTCGTAGCTACTATCGGTGGTGCTTTAACCGGGATTTTTTGTTCAACGTAAGTTTAACGGTCTATTTTCTTCACTGCAGTGGTTTCTGTAAGCACACGTTTCCCAAGTGCTACTAAGTATTCAGTAAATTGTCCGTATCTTAAATTTTTATTTTTTATTCGAAATTTCCTCAAACCCTCGTAAGCGGTGCATCATTGAACGTTTCGTCTTGTGCTATTTGTCAGTCTATCAATAATGGATGAATCTGTTTCGACTTTTTTGCAGATTTGTTGATCGTTTTTCTGGTCATTTGAAAGATTTCCTTATATTATTGATGGTTTTAGCGACCATCTCTATCCTCATCGTGTGCTTTATCTTTTCGAAAGTAATTCCTTTTAACAAAATATTAGTTGCTGTCATGTTCACTTTCACGGGGATGTTTGTGAATGGTGCTCTGCCGTTGTTCTTTGAATTCGGTGCAGAAATTTCTTATCCAGTTGCTGAAGGTATTGGGAGCTGTATGTTGAAGTTAACAGATTATTGCCTTCAGGGACTGTTTCTAATAATCTCAGCGGGAGGTTTTGGTGGAAAATGGATGACATGGGTGATGATGGTGTCGATATCGGCTACTACGATACTTTTAACTTGTGTGAAGGAGCGTTATAATCGTCTGACTGTTGATGTTGTCGTACCGACTGAACCCAATAATGAGTGAACAATCGTATTGCAGATGAAGCACTGGAATCTAAAGTCGTGCATTTTTTAGTATGGGAGTTACAAAGATTCTTCAGTTCCGAGGTAGCGAGACAGATGCTTCGAACAATTTAAAAACATACAGATAAGATAAATATAAATGAAAAGGACGCTCAGCTTTTATTCTGTTGACTGGAAATAGTGATCACTTTCGAAGAAGCAGTCTTTGGCGTCGAAAAAAATTTATCCTACTATTCATACACCTGCTCTTCTAAAATATTTAATATTTGATATCTTGTGGTAAAAGACGGCTGAGTTGGTCAAAACTCCTTTGCTACATATTGATGATGAACTTTTAATTATTTAAAAATAAAATACTAAAAGTTAAAATATAACAAGTTTTTTTTTAATTCAATGAACATGTTTGAACATGTATGCATTTGAGTAGTAATATGATAGATAAATTGATTGTTTATGGAATCATTAGTATATATTTATATAAAAATATTGCAATGAAATCTTGGTTAGAAATAATGATATTAGGTTGGGTAGTCATATTTTATATATTGTGTCCATATCTGTCGACACCTTTTAAAATCACCTTCATGCAAAACTAACTATTCACCCTCTTGTTTTACTAACTATTCACCCTCTTGTTTTAAAATCATTGAAACTGCAGTTACTATATTTACACTTAAAATCAAAGAAGCACTTCACATTAACAAAACTAACCCTAATCTCAACGTTCAAGTTTTTCGTTTCTATACTCGTGACTGTAAAAGCAATCACCGTATCATATTACTACTATGTATATATATATTTATCATACGCATTGTATTCGTTATTATACTGAAGATGGCATCACGAGATGTTGAAACGTGTTTATTTTAAAAAAAACTTGTATGAATGTATCTATTAAATACGCATTATTGATAGGGCTTTCACGAATTTATGTTAAAATATTATGATAGATAATTGGTGGGGTGGTTTTACATATGTTTATTGTGTCCATATTACCTTAGGATCACATGAATAACTTGACATTTGATTGAGGAGAATGGTTTAAACCACGAGAGTACTGCGGCGCCCTCATACATTGGCGTATCCCAATCATTGAGATGCTAACCATCCCGGACTGCGCCTTATGACACCGAATCATGTTCAGTGCGAACCATGTATCAGGCAATATGTTGTACTCGTTTCCAGTATGCGCGCGCCGTTCCTACGATATTAGCCTTGGTTACTGCATAACCTCATTAAAAAATACAAATCCTTGTACAATATTACTTTAGCTTAATATATAAAACGGCACAACACTGAAACATTTAAATGGAAATTTTTATATTTGTCTCTTGTCTACGTGTGGATAAAGAGATGCTTTAATGACTAAAATTTCATGGCTAATTAACGAACTGTTTCTCATTATTAATTAATTTAGCTAGCAGGAATAGTTTTTGTTCTGATGAAAACACAGCATGTTGTTTTTTATATCGCTCAACTTTTGAGAACACTACAAATAACTCGCAGCACTCTCGCTCGCATTTGAAATAATTAATTTCATTGCTAGCAACTTGCAGATATATGTTTGCGCAAAATGAATTAAATCGTCTAAATTCAAATTCAAATAACCTCATAAATAACGATTTATATATAACTTTCCAAAGAATAAATCAAATCAATCGAATTTATTTTGCCTAATGTTTAAGAAAATATTATGCTAAAATTGTGTTCCACGTTTAGTGTATCAACCGTACATTATGCAGAGAAATTAGGATTTCCTTGTAAAATAAACACTTATAAAAAATTTAGTCAACGCACTTAGCAACACCCGTCAATGTTTGCTTTCGAAACATTATTTCACTCTTAAATTGAATTTTTTACCACCCCTCTGTGTCTGCGACAGGGCAATGAATAATTTAATCATATATCGTCGTAATATGCAAAGCTACAGATTTAACATAAATAGTTAATGAGTAAATTGACTGTTCATGAAATTGTTCACAAGATATTTGAAGAAATGGTCTTTTCCAGTGTATAGATATGATTCTAGAAACTACAATGCACCTAATGTGTGTTTGAAGAATTCCTTCAACATACCACAACGAGCACATAAACATCTAATGCTGTTATCGCAACACCCGGGCATTCATTTGCAATGCAAAATAGAATCGCTCGCGTCCTTTTAAAAGAAATTCACATGCAGGTGGACAATGAGAAGCTTACATGAGTAGTCGAATGTTGGACTATATTTTTGTGTTTCAACAAAAAAATAGCTTTATAGTGACCATACTAATATTAAATCCGATAAAATTCACGGTGTTCCATGTATATCTTCTCAAGAGTACTGCAATAAAAATAACGTAAATCGTGAATAATGTCGACAGACACTCCGCTTCTTGATCGTCATGAATCGAATTCAGAGTCGCTGGAAACAAAAACAGGTACAAAAATAGTGATTCATTGGCTCAAAGAGAGCAACATGAAAATATCAAAATAACTATTAACGTTAGCGGTTTAAGATTTCAAACGTATCGGGGTACACTGGAAAACTTCCCAAACACTTTGCTTGGCTCGGTCGCAAAACGTCAACAATTCTACGATCCTGTAATGGAGGAATTTTTTTTTAATCGAAACCGTTCAGCATTTGAGGCGATTCTGAGCTTCTACCAGAACAATGGTCACATATTCCGACCAAAAGGAGTACCATTGAAAATACTTGCTCGCGAAATTATGTTCTTTGAATTGGGAAATGCTGCTATCAATCAATTGTTTGAGATGCCCTGTCATTCATCTTCTGACGAAGACAAAGTTCTGCCCGACAATAAATGGCAAAATCGTGTTTGGTTGTTGTTTGAATATCCAGACAGCTCTACATTTGCTCGTATTTTGGCGTTTTTGTCTCTGACTGTCATCTTAGTTTCTATAGTAACGTTCTGCTTGGAAAGTATGCCGAAGCTTTGCACTCCGGGGAAAAAGGAACAGCCTTGGATTTCCATCGAAATTGCATGTATCGCTTGGTTTACACTAGAATATATTTGTCGACTGCTATCTTCACCACAGAAGATCAAATTTCTTAAATCATTTTTAAATATGATTGATTTGATTGCTATCTTACCGTATTACGTCACTATACCATTTGATATTTCTTCTGGAAAATCCTTTGCGGTACTTCGTGTTGTACGACTTGTGCGCGTCTTCCGTATTTTCAAGCTTTCGCGGCATTCCAAGGGACTTCAAATATTGGGTCAAACGTTGCGAGCCAGTATGCGAGAATTGGGAATGTTAATATTCTTCATGGTTATTGTTGTCGTGTTATTCTCCAGCGCCATATTCTACGCAGAAAAAGATAGCAACAAAAACTTTCCTTCGATTCCGGACGCATTCTGGTGGTCAGTGGTCACTATGACGACAGTTGGATACGGAGATGTGTATCCGCAAACTTTGGAAGGGAAGATTGTGGGCTCACTGTGTGCTCTAGCAGGAGTGCTCACTATTGCACTTCCTGTTCCTGTTATCGTCTCAAACTTTACATATTACTATCAAAGTGAGCACGAGTATCGTGAGTTTGAAACATTGATGCAAAAGAATAATGGGAACGATTTCAGGAGTAGTGATGGGAAAACAGTGTTAGATGACCAGTTTGCAGAAAATGAAACAGAGCACAACAATACGACTCCAAAAATTGAACTTGAAAGAAAGGAAGCTGAATTTGAGCTTCAAGAAGTTGTTATTCACTAAACTATTTGGTGATAAGAAAAAGTAGCGCAGCTTAATTACTCTTTTCATCTATTTATTTCTTGCCATTTTATGTTTGATTTTTGAGGTAACTCTCATTCTTAAAACATAATTTAAATATTCTGGAGCAGTTGGGAACTATTTAACCATAGTCGGTGGTTGTTTTCGAAAAAGAAAGCGTAGTACAAGCAAAAGGATTTTTAGAAATCATATAGTTGCTTGAAATTATATAGTTTAAAACTGAACAAGCCCAAGGAAAGCATGATTTTTATTTTGCGTTATTATATTTGTCATTGTCAATTATCAAAAAATGTACGACAAAATTATGGATCCAACATTAAGAATAGCATAAATTATGAATCAAAATTTTATCTGAATACATAACTATAGTTTATCATATTAAAGTGATTGTTTATGTCCATGTTGTCCGCATCATTGTTAGAAGATTTTGAATTTCTTGTGATTCGTAAACAAAATGCTACGTCAATGTAATCAGATTTTAAAAAGTTTCAAGCTAATTAAAAAATGACCACTTGTGTTGTTTTTTCTTTTAATGCAAATTTTCTAAGTTGTGCAGAAACGTGTGCTGTGAGCGTCCTTGCTTTACCCCATCCCTGTATTTTGCTCAAATTTTGAATGATGTGGTTCTCTACAAAAATAAACTTAGCTTACTGGAGGATGGCTGCAGAAACTAGGCACTCATTGAAATATTATTATCTTTCTAAAATGTTTCTAGCCGAAGTAAAATGTGATTTTATCAAAATTTTTCAAAAATATTTAACGTTTTATTATTGTGTAGTTCATATTACAGTAAGAACAATCAGAAAAAATAGTCTCGAAAAGCGGGAGGGCGGTGTGTAAATGCTCTAATTTTTGCAGTTTGCACAAGAGCTTCGAAATTTAATTTGATTCAAAGAGGTGAGAGTTTTAGCTCTTTTGTGCATTGTAAAAAATATTTAAATAATTTGATAAATAATAGTCTCCCCGTGCAACGTGTCTATAATTGGACGTAGAAGAAGCAAATTTTAGTACAGCACATGTTGCATGTCAGTTTTGCTAATTTTGAGCCGTGCAGCTTGCATCACTTGTTTTGATGCATTTTGTTTCTGCTCATTTTGCATTCATTGTTGTATTGTGAATTTGATAAAGCAAACTTCGAGCTTTACTGACAAAACTGTACCTAAAATAGATGCTGTCAGAGAACTCCCTTTTTTAAATGAGAAATCTTGTATATAATAAGCCAGCTTAACACATCTTTTAGTAAAGTAAATGTTTTGAGCCCGGGAGTATCGTTACATGTTTGTAAATCTAGATTGTCTAATTTTTTACTCTGAAGATGACTGCCGCTAAGGTTGTCGAAACGTCAGTCAACAACAACAAAACCAGTCCTTCTCGGGACTATACCAACCTGGAAGATCTACGTTTACAAACATGCAACATCTTTTAGTCAACTTAAACTGTTAAAATGTTTATACTCTAGAGATATATAATAATATATAAACAGCTTTTAGAGAGATGAGACGGAATGTTTGAGAAGAGGAAATATACTTCTTCCCACGTTTAGTTGAGATTTTCAAATGCACCGGGACAAATGGAACTGTGATGAAAAAAATGAACATGATGTATTTCATCCGGTTTCCCATTCTTGAATTGCTGAGGTTTTGTCGATGGTCGTATATGTGGGTTTCATACCTAAAAAGTATTTCTAACAGTACTATATATATGTCTTGTTTTAGATAGGCATGTTTTTGCTTTGCATTGAACTAAATGAAGAAGTTTAAGTTGTTCTTTTGAAACTTTCTGTCCCCAAGATGTTGTACTTCATTTTCAATAAAAATTACCTATAGCTATTATTTTGACACTTTCTTTATCTAAATGTTGCTAGGCAACAATAATGACGTCCCTCTGTCAAGAGGAATTTAGTACTGATATTATTGCCAAAAAAGAACGTTTTTAACTGGATGCAGGTTGTCAAAACCGGAACCCCAAACAACACAGATGAGACAAAAACGTCTCCTTTTCACATAAAACAGTAAAAATTGCCCATTTGATATAGACCACAAATTTTTTGAGAACAGACATATTTTGTGGTCTACATTAAATGCGCGTTAGCGACAGTACTTTTACGAAATTATGGTAACAATAAAAATTATCTGAGTGGATTATATTTTGACAGGAATTTGTTTATGATCCCTCTTTGAAAATTTCCCGTTCCGTTCTCTCAAGAAATAGGTTTCCCAGTAAATCAGATCAGAGATGTTGAATTTTCCAGGAATGTTACCCTTTCTCGTCATCTCTCTAGGCCAGCTCTTACTGATGGTTTTAGCTTCTTACTTCTATGAAGCATCCAAAAGAGTTTAGGGTACAACGGATTTAATCAAAAATTCATGAACTACTCTCGTTTACAGAGTAAGTGGTCAAGACTTTCATTACTTACAACACCTACCAAAAACATTGATCTTAATTGCTCATGGAGTATAGTTGGTAATTACAGTTGACAATTCAAAGAAGACAACATACTACAAATATAAACAAATGAAGTTTGAAGATATTGATTTAATATACACAAAATTAATTATAAAACTTCCTTCTTTGACGACAAATATTTCGTCTTTAAAACGTGCATCAAAACGTGTCACATGTCCGCTTTTATAAAACACTCCCAACTCAAGAGTTTCAACAAGACTGTGTGTCATGAATATGAAAGATGCCAAAAAATAAGCAAAAGTTCATGATTTAATTCATACTGTAATATACAACTCCTGCCCACACGCACGCACAAGTAGTTGTGTCTCCAAAACGACCACCAACGCATGTCTGGCAATTTTTGAATTTCTTCTGCTTAAGAATAAATATGGATACAAAGCTTAATAAACATCGATTCAGTTATAGTAGCGACTTATCGACTCTTCCAGTTCACGAAAGAAAGAAAAATGAAATCACTTTTTGTTTTTTGTCTGTGAAAATTACAGGAAGACGACATATTGCTAAATATACCAATGACAATATGTCCGTTACTTAAACAAACACTTTGTGTTTTGTAATTTTTTTGTACGAATAAATTAACTACGATAATGATTTTCCACTTTATTCCAAAAAAACGTATGAATTTGATTAAATGTAGTGTAGGTATGAGATGTGGTATAATTAAAATCTCCGTTCATGCAAAGTTAATGCAAACGCCCGAAATTGGATTTCTACCTGATTTTTTTAACAATTTTGCATGACATCTTATATTCAATCATCAAAAAATAAAAAAAACAAAATTCAAGAGCTTTATTATCGTTGAAATGAAAATTTGGGCGCAAACTGGACAATGACGACACCAAAATAAATTATGATACTTTAATTGAACTTCGACATAAATTTCACTCCTACGTATAGCAACAATCACGGGTACATGAAGCATCAAATTATGTTATTTCAATTGTATAGTTTTTGGTGAAACTTTCGATGCTAATGTGTCAAATAGGGCTATTCTTTATGTGCCACTAGAAAGATTTCTTTGACTGAAGATTTCAATGTTGTATGCTATACGTACTCGCTCCCTGCACAAATAAAAACCGATAAATTTCAATTTCTATTCTTAAGAATTAGAAATGCTTTTTTTGAAAATTTTGAATTAAGTCATTTACCACATGTTCTTAGCTACTTGAGCACAAATATTAACAACTTTAGAATTATATACTAGTTAATTATCCACGCTAATAAAAGCATTATATTTACAAATATTCGTAGTTATATAGTTACATTGATTATTACTTACACATTTCTAAACTTATCATAGAATTAAAACACTAATTTTCTTTCACTTTAGTTAGGTTAGTTCAAAAAATTTTCTTTCTTTTGCTGGGTAGCTCATGGATTTAAATTCATTCCTTAATTTAAGCAAGAGAGCTCTGTTTAGTGTTTATTAGAGCAAAGAATGTAGATCTTCTAGGTTAGTAGAGTCCTGAGAAGAACTGTTGATGTTGACGTTGACTGACGTTTCAACAACCTTCTTAGGTGGTCATCTTAAGGTTCCTGTAACATGTAACGATACTCCCGGCTTGGGTTTAAACCATTCGCTTTAGAATGAGGAATGTCAACATAAAAGTTCTTTGACTTGACATCGGAAGCTGTTACAAAGACAAAATCCATAAAAGAGCAATATTTCACAATACAACAGGACTTGTACGTAATATATGATAAGAATTCAAATCATTCATTGTAATCTACTACTTTGATGAGAAAATAACCTTGAGTACACCCTTCAAAAAAGCTACTCATCACAGCAGCTTTAAGAGCAATCGACACACCTCTTTTATAAGCTACGCGCCGCTTTGTAACCACGCCAATAAGTTTAATTATATGGTAAACTATATAAGAGAGATTATTTTGGAATTCATATAACAGTTTGAATCATTGAAAGTGAGATGCAGTTCTTATTATATCAAGTGTTGTTTTCAATTCTTATTGTAACGGTAAGTTAATGAAAGTTTTAAATGAGTTTGTACAAATAAAAACAATAACACAACATAACAGACTTAAGTAGTATACATGCTGATTTTTTTTAAATGTTATCTACAGTGAACGTTAGGTATATCAAAAATTTAGCGTACACCTTTAACTTCGTTTAAAATATTGTATTTTTAACAAAATTAACGAAAATGCGCATGGTGTTATCAATGAGCTTCTTCGTTAAGAAACATTTGATATACAATGTACAAATCAGTCACATGTTAACAAATGACGTAATGTGTGTTGTTGATCTGTACGTTTAGGTAAAAAAATGTCAGTCTCAATCAAGCCAGGCTCAGCCATGTTTGGTGTGTGGCGATGCTGTCTTGCGAATCTGGTCGTTCATGACTGGACCAGGAGACAAATATTTAAGAATAACAAACCAAGACAATGCTAATGACAAAATTGTTGATTGTGGTGGGGATTTGGAAAACAACAACTTTACAAGTAAATGATTAAATATTTTTCGCTTTACTTCGTATTGACTTAATTACGGAAACGGAAAGTTAATAATATATTATTACGAAGTGTTTTCCTCCTTCCAATGAAGTTTTCCTGTCAGGTTGGCGCAATGTCATGACAACAACAAAAAAAACAGTGGTAAAAAAGGAGCGAAGAGGTGTTGATTAAAACCTCTTTAAAAAATACTTGTGCTTACCATGTGTCCTTTATGAGGTGAAATGAAAAATTTTGTCGGCGGTTATAGTGCGAGGCTCTATCTTACTGACAAATGACATTATTGAAAAGGAATTTTTAAAGAAGTGTTTCTAAACCTTTCTTTGCCTTGAAGCTTTAGCATGCATTGCTAAGCAACCATGTTGTGATGTCCAACATTGCAATGTCACGCTGGATAATTTTAATGAGGAGAAGAAGCGACATTAGATAAACAGATATTTTTACGGGAAAATGACATGTTAATATACGATCAAGTACGATGAATGCAAATATTATGTAGTTTCTGCCAAAGAAAAAATCAAAAGCACTTGCAATATGAAGATTTATTTTAAGTTTAAGTAAGAGCAAAGCAAAAGTGAAACACAAAAAAAGTATAGGAAAACTTTTTTATTACTTTAAAGAAAGATTGATTTTCAATATAGAAACTAACTAATTGACGCCTACATAGTCCTCGTCGTTTGGCTGCTAATCCTCACGTTTTGGCTTTGACAGTTAATCTTCATTCTTTGGCAATTACCTTTTCAAACAATAAAGACATCTTTGTAAATATTACTAATTTAAGGGTAATTTTATCCATTTTTTAACTGCGGAGGGGAGAGGGTGAAACTAAAAATGCGCTTAAAAGACTTCCTCAGTTGTATGTAATCTGGTTCAAGTATGTTGCATAAAGTATTTAATGCTTCTTTGCACTCTCGTATAGTTTAGGCTCTTTGCATCGTTTTTGTTTTAGGCTCTTTGCATCCAGTTAGCAGTTTATTGTAAGATAATCAAAAAAAGTTGTTCGAATAACGAAAATCAACGTTTATAGTAACTTATTTTCATTAAATTTTTGTAATATAAACGACATTTTGCATTATATAGGCTTGCTAAAAATTGGTGAAAAATCAACCCTTCAAGAAACAAGAATTCAACTGCTGTTTGAACTTGGTGGTCAGCAGTATCATCTTTACACAAAGTCTCTGAATGAGCCTCTTCTTGCAATGGTATTTGAAAATAAGCATGATATTTTCCATTTTTTTATCATGATCATTCGTCGTTAGAATTCATATCTTTCTTTTATGTATAGCAAACAAATAAAAAATATATTAGTTTAAGTAATAATATCTCTGGGGACTTAAGCCATAAATTACTTGGCCAATTTTTGGAGACCTTGTCCTTTTAACTGTTCAATAAGTTTGAAGTACTTCCCCATTCTTCAATAGACTAAGGGGGGTCGAGGATGCTCTTTAAATGTCAAATTTCTTTATTCACTGAATGCATTCACAAGAAATATTAATAGATAATGCTAATATGTTCGGTACATGAGCTCTTTGACTTTTGAAACAAGTCTTTTAGAAAAAGGAGCAAAAATATTGAAAAATTCATCAGAGTCGACAATATCATAAAAATTTGCTCGCGTTAAGTCTTTTTTTATCCTTTTATCAAGGATATCTAAAATATCCTTGATAAAAATGTTTACGTCATACAACGAATCGTTAGAACACGTGAAAATTTCATAATAACTACAGTACATCCAGTCATGGCAAAGCCGGTACTTCAGTATACATCAAATGGCAAAGCCAGTACATCAGTATACATCCAGTAGCAAAGCCAATATATCAGTATACATCCAGTAGCAAATTCAGGGCTAATTTTTTCCAACAAAACTACTTTTCATTTTTTTAAAAAAATCAATCTTTATTCATTGTTTTTTTTTGAAAGAAGTGAACACAAAAAGACAAAAATACGTTCATTTTATGAGTAAGAAACTGGCCGACTTTGCTACTTAGTATGTGCATGATTATGATGATATTTTTAAAGTAAATGGTTTGAACCCGGGAGTATCGTTATATGTTTGTAAATGTAGATCGTCCAGGTTGGTATAGTCCTGAGAAGGACTGTTTTTGTTGTTGTTGACTGAAGTTTCGACAACCTTAGCGGTAGTCATCTTCAGAGGCAAAAAAAAATTTAAAAGATTGTTATATGATTTGCAGACCTCAAGTACAGCTGCATCATTGACAGACAACAGCAATCTTTGGGCACCTGAAAGATTGCTTTATGAGCATCAGCTATTTACTGTATTTCAATCCGTAAAATTCAGAGGATATTATCTATCCTGTGATGGAAAAGGAGTTGTTCGCTTACAGCAAGTTATCAACGTCGCTTATCGCTCACCTGAGCAGCTTTTTATCACCATTGATCCAGGTGAGCTGGTTTTTATGATGTCATCAATGAAAGTGTTAGAGCTTAGTAATATATTTATAGATATGAAGATACTTTAGCAAAAAATTAATATTTTTATGCGAAGAGTTTGGTAAGATAATAGCTTAATCACTATTTTACTTAGGAGGCATAAAGGAATTTGTCAGTGTACTTAATATAGTCAGTAGCCGGCTATTTTAAAAAGACCACACTGTAATCTTATGGTTGATTGCAAAATGAATAATTATAACTGCAAGCGTTAAGTCAGACAAGAACGTTAGTTTTTCATGAGTGCCGCATCTTGTGTATATGCATCTAAGCCATTGATATTTGAAAGAAAGTAAACTAAACTGTGCAATCAATGTCACACGTGATTTCAAATTTGTTCGTTTTTAAAACTATTTAGGGAATGCTATAAGAGCTATAAGTTTTCGCGGGAGTCGTCGTAAACGTGAAATTTCAGAAAATGAAGAGAGTTTTGACAGATTCGATGCATCTCCAGGTCGAAAAAAATTTCAACTTTGGAAAAAACGCAGACGAACACCTCCTACAAAAGAACCATCCACAGTCGGCTCAGTTATGCGAACATTTAAACTACCAACGAACATTACTTTTGTGTTGTGTTTCTGGCTTAGAACAACAGACAGGTTTGCCCAACTTATCTCTATTTCAGAGGAGCGAACGAGATTTCAGATTGTGGTAAAGAAGATAAAGAATCCTCGCTATCACTACTGGTACCGTAGACACCCTTATTATGCTCATCATTATCCTCGTTATATTTATAAACGGTTCAAAAAGACAATAAAGACAAACGAAACTATTGTCAACGTCACTATTTTGGAGCAAAAGTTACACATTGAGATTGGATACAGTCGGAGATCATGGTAGGCTGGAAAGTTTTAAAATATTAAGTATATTATCAAACAGCTATCTCGTTAAGCGTTAGCCAAATATCTCTAAGTTAATCAATAAATGTGCTATTTTGGATTAAACGTTCCTTTCCATTATAAATTGTATTCTCAAGCGTTATGTCTTGTGAGGAAACGCAAAATTTAAAGGAAAAGTAGTTTAACCGAGTTAATCATGAATCATCAACACTGACTTTAAAGATGACTATCACTAAGGTTATTATTGAAATCTCTGTAAACATCAACACCAACAGTCCTTCTCGGGACTCGACTAACTTGGACAATCTACATTTAAAAAGTTGTAACGATACTCCGTTGTTCAAATCATTCACTTAGTTTAAAGTAACAAAAAACAGATCACTATGAAAAAACTGTTTTTTGTTATAAATGCACATAGCAAAAGGTGTTGTTTTTGTTGCAATAATTTTTCCTTGCAAAAAGTATGATGTACCACGTATTTGTCAAACTTCAAGTTTTCAAATACTTAATTTCAAATACTACATTTGCTTTTACAATATTTTTTCCACTTGCAAGATAACATATCGTGTTTCTTGGAAATTTTCTCCCAAAATTCTGGCAAATGCTTTGTAAGTTATTTTTAAGGCAAGATACGTTGCAAATACATGATTAAAATAGAGAATGAAACCAATATTGCTCTCTCAAATTATCATCCATTTTGTGCTACAAGTGAATGAGTTCACAAGGCAAGACTAGTGATGAAAATAAGGTGCATGTAAATGTTATGTATACGCTGAGCATTGCCTTACTTAACAGTGGTTTTCGTAAATATCTCTCAATTCGCCAACGTTTTTGTAATGGTTGCTTCTTTAGGACTCTACCAAACATGGACATTGCTGACGGACAATATCGCCACATTTGCATATCTCTTAACGAGCAAAACTCGCTTCAAGTTTATAGAAACAGCGAAGTTATTCTGAATGAAACGGTTTTTGGTCTTGTCTTCGATTTTGGAAACAATACCAGCAAAAGGAACCTTACTGAAAGGAGTGGAATTCTCACGTTAGGACTGGTACAAGGAATTTCGATGCAAAACTTTCAAGGAAGTTTGGTACAAGTAAATCTTTGGGATCAGTATCCTCCATTTCGTATCAGGAGAATCGCAACAAACTGCGCATGCGGCGGAGGAAGTTTGGTGAGCTGGTCTGAAATTCTTAGTGCAACAATGGTAGATGATGTAGATATAGATTTTCAAACTCAATGTCCGTCATTACAAGGTTACGACTATAATACTCTAATACAAAATAGATTGATATAAAATAACAAAATTTGTTATAAAAAACATAAATTGATTCCTGAAATAAAAAAAAGCGATTGCTTGATTTTTTGTGGTAACAAAAGCTACAACGTATTGCTATTAGTTTGAACTTGCTCCTTGTTTCAAAGATCTTTCGGGAAGAAGAAGTTTCAATAAGATGGGCGCTCGATGTTCATCGTGCCGTTAAAATCTTCCTTTTATTGGAACAATTTTTCACACTGAAATGTTCACTTGTAAGTCGTAGAAAGCTTCGGAAATATTTTGTCATGAAAATTGAATGAAATTACATTTGGAATCTGCTAGAAATCAAATTATTTCTCAGGATGTTGTCAATCATAACATTTTGAAAAATTTAACCATATGATACTCGGTGTTTGCCTTAAACTATTGTGTGAACAACAAACTTTTGAGCTATGTTATTATAGTTATTATATATTACTTTGGTGATTGATAAATGTGTTTTTGTAGTCGACAAATTGAAGAGGATTCGCTGACCGTATGCTTGATTTTTACGTAGCTATATTGCATTTCTTTATTGTGTGTTTTTAAATCTGGCTATAATCTTATCTTAATATGTTGACTGTTAGGTAAATATCACTGTCATTTTGATGCATATGAATTATAATGATAGTGCAAATGGCAAACACATTAAAAGATAGCAAAGAATTAAATCACTCCTCTCTGCCAATCACCAACTCGTTTCTTTCTATATAGTCTTAATTAAAATAACGTGTTTCCTGACAACACATACAGCAGTAATATCTTGACATTGTCATTTGTTATGGTTACATAGAGTACATTTTTTGATCTCAAGCACTTTGTCTAAGTTCGAGGCATTATGTCTGCATCTCTCCTTGTTGAAAATCTCTTGAGAATTTAATTAATCAATAGCCACAGCTAGAGTCTTTGTTTTGCACGCGTGTTTTTTAATTTATTGCAGCTGGAAATTTCGAGCACAAAAGTGTCAGGTAAAGTTAGCGTACTTGATATCAATGACGTATAAATTTGTCGATGTTTATATTTATTTTCATGCATTGCATGAAAATATGTTGGGCAAACTCATCATTTGCGAAAAAAGGCCGTTTTAATTTCGCACAATTTTGTGTTCTTAATCAATAATAAAATCAACTTTAATAAGATATAAATCTTAGATTTGGCAGTCGCCACAAAACGCAGGTGAAAATAGTTCCTTTCCCTCCTATATAAACATAAAAGACAATTTTCGCACATAAAAAAAGTTTGTGCCCACGCAAGAAGACGCGTCAGTTTAATTTTCTTGACATATACTTTAATTGCCTGTACGTTCTCTTAAACTTTATAAAATTAGCAAATTTCAAGAACATTTGAGGCTTGAAGAATAGCAGTTTTTCAAGCGAGTTGACTCACATTTTCCTGCAAATCAAATTGATACCTTTATACCTCAATCGACAAGAATCATGACAACATCAAGTTATATCATTGGAACAATTTTAGCACTCGTCATCTTCTTTGGCATTTGTGGAAATATTTTGGTGATAATGTTGGTGAAAAGGGAAAAACGATTGGTACGAAGCAATTATTACTATCTGGTCTTTATTCTTGCTGTTTATGACGCGTTACATTTACTTACAGCCGTTCGCATCAATTTAAGCAACTTGTCTAATAACTGGCCATTACGACAAACATATGTATGTAAAATATGGCAGTTCTGTGAGTTGTTTTTCTGTTCAGGTGGTATTCAAACGATGGTTTTAATATGTGTTTTACGTTATCTCGCTGTTTTACATCCTTTGAAAGCTACAATATCACGCAAGAACTTAAAAAGGATAATTCTTTGTTCAAATATGATTATGGCAGTATTCCTAGTACCTTTCGTTTTCGCGTTTAAATACAGTAAATCACGAGGCTGTTATACCCACTGGCCAAATAAAACGCTTGGGTTGGTTTATACAGCTATATCCATATGTATCCATTACATCACTCCAGTTTTGTTAATGTTTGTATTGTATTTTAAAATCTATCATACGTTGGTACGACAAACCAAAACAATGATAGCTTATCGTAAGAACGAAACTGGTGAAAGAAAAAAAGATAAATCATTTGATTCATTCGAAAGAGTGCGTCACTCCAGAAACACGAGAATTTTCGTCACAAGTCTTGTCACCGTTTGTGCATTCACATTATCTGCACTTCCATTTGAAGTATGGTGGTATTCAACTACAAATAATTTGAAAGTTTTTAGTTATTTTAACAAAGGCGCCTTTTTCATCCTTTACGTAATCGGCTCCTCAGCAGTGAATCCTTACATTTACGGAATGCTGGATAAAAAACTTATTGGGATTTTTAAACAAAATAGAAATAAAAAGCCTGCAAAAAATCAACTTGCTAAGATTGACATCGTATGAAAATAAGAATTTTACAGATGACAGAAATAAAATAGAGGATTGGATGAAAACACTCAAAAAAAAACAATATCTGATAAAATGAAGATCCATTTGGAAAGCAGTCCTTTAGAAAAATAACTATATTTTCCAATGATACTGAAAATTAAGCCTTAATACTTTAGGAATATATGGCCTTGACTTTTCATATAGAGGTGTTGAAGTGCTTAGTAAAGTGGTGTCGATAGCTCGATAAATCATGTATACATCTTTTTTGGAAGCATGGTTCTTATAAGAATTAAAACATTCATTTATGAACGTCCCCCTCACTAATCGAACTGGTGACGCCACTGGTTTGGTCAGACTTACATCTTATCCATAGAATCATGCTTATTCTATAATGCGTAACTATTACAAATCCATATAGATACTATCTTTATTTGTGTATAAAAACAATGGATTTTTTAGCCTTATGCATAATTCATTCATTTAATGTAATAGATAGAATAGTCAAAATGTCAAAGGAACATCGTCGCCTATTTTTTGTCTGAAATAAACTAAAATTCTCATGCAATAAATAATATTAATAGAAGACTGCTATCTTTTCATGTCCTAATTGATAATTTCTCAGATACACCTTCATGCTATATTTACCGCTGCCCAGAGGCTGTTAGCCATCAGGCGGTCACCCTCTGATAATTCTAAGGCAGGGGTCTCCAAACTTTACAGCCAGAGGGCCACATGAACTTTCATCCAGCATGTTGAGGGCCGACGAACCGTATACCGCTGGTCAAAGAGCGAATGCTTAAATAAAACGAAGTACATAACGAAGAATACGAAGTACATCATGAAGTACATTACGAAGAACATCATGAAGAAGTATTTTACACTCCACTCTTCTTGAAATCGCCGACATTCATCATCTATTTTTCATTTTCTTTTATCGGCCATTATGAAGCATTGAAATATAAAAAATTTCCACGTTATCCTTCAGCTTTTTAAATTTCGCAATGTGCTTGAAACGGAAGTAGGAAGTTGGGACAAAAATTGATGTAAGCCACTCTTGCTAGTTGGCTTGAGTCATAACGTGAACTTTCTGCACAAAGTTTATTTTGTTTAATAATATTTTGTTTTTCTTAAATGTCTCTGCGGGCCGGATTGAGAGGCCCAACGGGCCGTAGTTTGGAGACCCCTGTTCTAAGGCATAAATTGTTATACATATCGTCACATACCACATTATTATACATCCCCTCCCCCGGGCGAAAGAGAGGATGCGCCCGCGATGCATTATGGTCAGTGTAGTGGATAAAATTGCAATTATTCAACTATTCCGAATTACTGTTCATTCATCCCAAAGATTTATGTTTTAAAATGTGGAAAGATAAGAAAATTATCGGAGATTGACAATGTGTAATTATAACTGGCATTATGTCGAAATTAGAGAGTCAACAAAACACAATGTACGTGTTTGTATGAGTTCATGCAACACAATTGATCGCTGAATCGGAAAACTTTTTTCTGCACTCGTCCAAAGCAAGTATGTATTCTTCTTTTCTTATTTATTTTTATTATTTTAACTGTTTTCGTATTTTGACTGTAATGAAATTTGACTTTTGAGTTAAGCATCTGAATTAACTACAACCATTTCTTGAGAGTGTATAATGCAAGATGTTTGCAAGCAGAATACAGGAAATGGATAGGACATTGTGACAAAGTTGTGCTAAGATTTAACTGCTGCTCATTCAATTTAATTCTTCTAAATCTAACACAATCATTGAAGCACTTATGACTGTTTGCCTGTTTCCTTTGAAATTTATTTAATGTTGAGATGATAAATGTAGACATTTGTGTGATGTCATGCCAAGAGTTAGCATGGACAAAAAAAATAGTTGGAGAGGGCAGCAGAAAATTCTAAATTTAAACAGCTGGAATGGTAAAAGTGAAATCATTTGTCGCATCCAAACCAATCTTCACCATCATTATCTTTGCATATTTTGCAAACACCAGTATTTTGTCTACAGCAAAACAAAGAAATGAATTCAAAATGAATTTAAATTTCTCGTGCACAGTATAATGCTTTAAAGACTGGTGGAAACCTACTCATGAATGTCATCATAGCAAGAGCCAAATATGAGTGATATTAATTTCTCTCTGTCTGTAATTCCATTTTAAAATATCAGTTTAAGCTTGAATTTTCACAAATACACCTCCTTGCAAACTGTGAAAAAAAATTGTGAAAATTATTGTACGTAAATAACCAGCAGTATACATTTATATATATTTCTATACATTATGATTTGTGGGCATGATTTGCATTGTGTAGAATTCTAGTGCAAGAAATGAGCAATGTATAAATTAATAAAATGAATTGCTGAATGTCTGTGGGAGTGCTCACTTGCAAGGCAAATGATTACACCACAATTAAAGCTGTCCTGCTTTGCAAAATGTAATGGCTCGATACATGGGCAAAATTGAAAATGCCGACCAGTTTTCATGTCAGCTAATTCACTAAAAAAATTCAGTATCAGCATTATAAGGATTGCTTTTTATCAAACTTTATACATTTTTGTTTTTTTATTGTTACACTTTTTAGGTATTTTCTTTAAAAAGTCAACTAATGTCAGGAAAAAGAGTTTGGTCTTTGGATACATTGAAGAGCTCTTTTTGGACTTGTAAGTTTGTTTTTACTGAATCGCAGAGTTGTAAAGAAAGGTACACTTCGCAGAATAGGTTTTTTGTCAATTACAATCATAGCCATGCTTGAAAACTTCCACTCAAAGCTTCCACTTGAATAAATGAAGATCATGAAGAAAAACAAGCATTAAAGCGACGAAGAATTTATAGCTACTGTCTTTTAATGTCATATACTTTGTATAGATGTCTGTATCCGGAGAACGGTAACCAATGCTCAGCACAGCAGCTTCTGTGCCATCCTTTTATCTCTCCAAATCCCATGTCGCGCGTCTTAAGCAATAACATCACTTCAGATAAGCTTGACGCTGAAAAAGATCACGGTAGAAATGAAAATGGCTGTGATGATGAAGACGAGTCTCCTGATTTGATGCCTATTCCTTTCGTTAACGCTGCGAGAAATTCAAGAGTTCGAAATGTATTTGAGGTGTTGCAAATGCTTGGAGAATGGATGGTTTGCTTCAGTTGTGAAGGTAACTTTTTATTACATACATCGTTTAAACAGACGATAATTTGGTCATTTGAAGGAAATTTTGTACTTGATTTGGAAATGCTTTATATACGCTTAGGTATGTAATGAAATGGACGGCTGTCTCTATGTGATCAAAAGAATTCCTTTGAATCCGAAAAGGTTCTGTTCGAGAGGAGAAGTTCCTTTCTAGATTGAATCATGAAAATATTGTAAGGTAAAAATATATTTACTATCCAAAATGAAGCAAAATTTTATCACATAAGGGTTGAAAGCGAGATTCAATTTAGACGATACAAATTGCTTGGCTTATTAAATGTTACCTTTGTAAAAACTGTTATAAAAAAGTAGATAATCTCTTTTTTTCATGAAGCCCATGGATGGTTATGTTCATGACGAGATAGTTATATTGTATAAGGAGCCTCTCGTTCATCACGAGAGAGTTATGAGAAAGTTTTATTGTAAAACGTAACATGTAAAAAACGTATCGTTAAAGAGGCAGAAGTTTTTTGAACTTTTGTAGTATCCTTGGATGCTCTAGTTTCTATTATAAGATAAACAAAAAGATAAAATTAAAAAGCAAAAAAGCCCGTTTTCGGTCCATGCTTCCCGATACCTTCTTTAAGCGTAAGGCACTAGAACGCCGCATGTTAACGTTTCGGTAGGAGATTTCGGCCCCTCCACGCTATCCTACTTGGGAGATGCCAATAGCAAGCTTCCGCCCATCAGGCGCCGCATGTAACGTTTCGGTAGGAGATTTCGGCCCCTCCACGCTATCCTACTTGGGAGATGCCAATAGCAAGCTTCCGCCCATCAGACCCCGAGATCACCTGCGATAGGCTTTGCTCGGGGTACGCAGGGAGAGTGCGGTGACATCTACTATATGAAGTTTTAGATTTATATATATATACATAAATTCAAAGGCTTACGAAAGTTGTGGTATTATTAAAGTCACTACTGCGCATGCCCAGATGATTTCTTTAATAATTTGCGACTAAGTGAGCTAATTGCCACAAATGTAGTGCAAGTACATATAGTTAGTCATTGCCATGACTATGAACATTTAGTCGAGTGGACTGTGCATGCTAGAGCGCATGCACAGATGATTCCTCTATTAAATTGTTACTAAGCATGCTATTTACTTCAAAATTGGTTCTAGTAGATGCAATTGGTCGTTGCCATGACCATGAACTTGGACAGTTAATTAATACGACCGCGCATGCTTAAGCCGACTGCGCATGCGCAAATAATTTTTCCTAAAAATTTATGTCTGAGCGAGCTATTTATTCCATAATCGATACTAGTACATACAGTTGGTCGTTCTTAATTTATTTGTGACCGAGCGAGCTCTGAAACTGGTGCTTGTATATGCACTTAGCAAATTTTTAATCATATATTTTTTGGCATGCTCTTTGTCTTCTCAAGCTTGTTTTGACAAATGCATATCAAATTCATTAACACTTTGTTAAGCCACTCGTAATTTCTGTGACAATGTCAGAGATGTTTTCTTTTTCTCCATAACTTTGTATCTGCATATTTTGTGCATAAACAATGCTCTAATATTTATGACAGATGTTATAATTTGTGGACTGAGGTAGAAGAAATACTTGAAAATGAAATTCTAAACAGTTAAACAAAATTGGTTCGTAAACCACTTCCGGTACGGTATCTTATTTGCATGGTTTTGCAATAAGCAATTATGTCAAATTAGGTGTTACTCAAATTTCCCACTAATGTATGAAACCGTAAACTTGCTAAAATTTATTCAACTACCAGGAGACCATAAGTGGGTGACTTTAGCACTTGGAAGGGCGTGAGAATTGAACTAAATGAAAAAATATGCTGTGGTGTCACTACAATAAATTAGAAACAACACCACAAAAGAATTAATTTGTCTCATATAAGAGAAAACTTATATAATAATTCTAATACAAAAGTAATGTAATTATCAGTATTCAAACCATATTTTGTACTTGTTAGTTACATTATTTGTCAGCTTTATAGGAGTGATAAGCTAACAAAACTGAACAAAACAAGATTTTGTAATTTATGCATACATGTAACAAAGTCGATAGCTTTCTATGAAAAATTTCTTATCAGCAAAAAATAAGTAAACAAGCAAAAATAACTAAACCGCTATAAAACAAAGAAAGTAAAAAACTCAAGTGTCACATTCAGGTTGTGCGGAAGTAAAGAGTGAGACCGTTATCGGGTTGAGGAACTTGACATAAGTTATCAAATAATGTGTCGACGCCATATTGATTTTGAGGCCCATATGTGGTGTCATGAGATGACTTACACATGCCGTGTCCAATATTTAGAGTAGTGTAACAGTCGCAGTTATCATCATCCAGTAGAATAGACTTCATTCCATTTTGTTTACGATACATAAACGAATCTTGATCGACCTTTGGTTTTTTCCCAGACAGCACTTTCGGATTCCAAGATTTATTATTCAATATTTTTCCCGCCGGCGTTTGTTGATGGTCATGAAATGCTTGCCAAACAGCGTGAGCTGTAGGATTTTTGGAATCAAACTTCCATTTGTAAACATTGCCTGCAGAATCTACACCTAGCAATTCGGTAAGGTCTTCCTGAGCCCACTGTGGTAACCTGCCAAAACAATAATGATCACGAGGACTACACGTTCCATATGCATACCCAAGCACGTCGTTTTCGTTTGAAGGCCACTTGGCGTTTGCAGACCACCACCAGAAAGCCAACCAATCACCACCATACATACAAAGGCTCATGGGACGTGAGGCAGCAAAATACAAAACAAGGCCTACAGTTGGACGTGGAGTATTACAATTTTCATCATAGAGCTCTTCCACACCAAATCTATAAAATGTAGAAATGACATTTTTGCAACGTTGAAAAGAATTTCCCAAAAATCTTTGTTTGTTCGCCTGTTTGTTTGTTTGTTAGCCTGTTTGTTTGTTTGTTCGCCTGTTGGTTTGTTTATTTGCTCGCCCGTTTGTTTGTTTCTTTGTTCGCCTGTTTGTTTGTTCTCCTGTTTGTTTGTTTGTTTGAACTGAACATAACAAAAACTTGCACACCTGTTTATTGGACCGAATGATGTACTAAAGCCAGAATGACACATTCCGTGACCCAAACTAAGGGAAGACAGACAGTCGCAGTTATCGTCGTCAAGTAGTAACGACTTCACTCCCTGTTGCTCACGATACATAAATGAATCTTGGTCCTGAAATAAAAAAGAGAATAGCATTGCATAAATTGAGATGGAAAGTTTGGAAATTGACCAATTTTGTGCTTACTAAAAGTCAAAGAAATTGACCAAATATCAAGCGATATTTGGCAGATACAGGTACACTAACATGTATGTTTACTGCGTAATTAACCAGTAACTATTGGTTTTCCTCATCAAGTCACACAGTCAGTGTACATAAAATTTCAGGACAGAGCTTCAATTCAAGTAAAAAAAATAGAAAATATTTCAACATGGCGAGGGTTTTCTGATATTTGTCAAATTGTCAGGCCAAAAGAAATATCTCTCATTGTAGAGGAGGGCTCATTATACGAAATTATGTTATGCTGTGAAATGCCAACCAAATTGCCCATAAAATAAAATACTCTCCTGATATTTCTAATTTCGTCCTTAAACACAGGCACAAAAATGCCAATGTGGATATCAGTGCACTGTATCATAGAAGAAAATCATGAAATTTTGTCAACTTTACGCGTGCACTTTTTTCAAGTTCAAATTTCCCGCATTGTTTCTTTACTCACCTTTCTATGTACTCACCTTTTTCGGTTTTAAACCGTTCATAACTTGAGGATTCCAAGCTTTGTTGTTCTTAATTTTGCCCACCATGGTTACTTTGTGATCATGAAATGCGAGCCAGGCAGCATGGGATGTAGGATTTTTAGCCTCGAACTTCCACAAATATTTTGTGCCAGCGGAATCGACTGCCAACAGATGCGTAAAATCCTCCATGGTCCACTTTGGTAGACGCTGAAAACAATAACTATCTTCTTTCTTACAATGTCCATATTCATAAGCAAGTACATCTTTCTCTGTTTTATTCCAGGAAATATCTTTAGTCCACCACCAGAATGGTGTCCACTCCATACCGAAGTCTACGAAAGACATTTCTGTGCGATAGTACAAACTGAGTCCATTTGAAGTTTGAGGCACGCCACAAGTAGGATCATACAGCTTATCGACACCAAGACCCTTTGGAATGCCAGAGTTACCACCGCACATTGATGTACCAATATTCAAGGTAGATAAACAGTCACAATTATCGTCATCAAGAAGAATTGACTTTGTCTTTTCTTGAAGACGATACATAAATGAATCTTGGTTTATATTGTTTGACTTTCCCTTTAAAATTTTAGGGTTCCAAGGATGAGAGTTTTTGACAACCCCTACACCAGTCTCTGTATGATCATGAAATGCTCTCCAGGCTGCATGAGAGGTGGGATTTGTTGAGTTAAAATGCCACAGGTATACATTATCAGCATTGTCCATTGCTAAAAGTTCAGTTTTGTCTTCATAGGCCCAGGCTGGCAAACGTTGAAAACAGAACGCTTCACTGCAATTCAGAAAGAAAATAAACGATAAAAATCTATCTTCGACGCGAAGAATTTCGTTTGTTTACAACAAAAAGCAAAATTTAAAAATTATTTCAAAATGAGAGAAAGAGACGATAAACATGAATTAAGACATAAGAAAAATTGTAGTCTGCTGCTGGAAAATTCTTTAAAACAAATAAATAATGTTTTCCAGTTAAAACAATTTAAACCTAAAGGGTGCCTGTAGGAAAACTTTGCTGTTTGTAAAACTTTTTTTTACTATATGTTTGTAAATGATGATCGTCCAGGTGAATAAAGTCCTGAGAAGGACTGTTTTTGTTGTTGTTGACTCAACAACAACAAACAAAACAGTCCTTCTCAGGACTATACCAATCTGGACGATCTACATTTACAAACATGTAACGACAACCTTTGCGGTAGTTATTATCAGAGTCAAAAAAAAATATTTTTTTTCTTTTTTTTTTTTGACTCTGAAGATGACCAATAAATTGACCACGTGCAGCTCAATGTAAAATCTAAACTTTAATTCTGCAACTATTTTGGCTATTTGTAGCTATGAAAAGGAAAAGTTAAATCAGAAGAAAGTAACGAAGAAAAAACAAACACAGTAACAACACCAAGACAGAAAGGTATGTACTGTTACGAAATAGCTTCATTTTCGAGGTTGTCTGGAAAAACAGAAAATGTGCGAATGTATTAAAAGATTTAAAGCAGCAAAATGTTTCAAATGCAAAGAAAGGAAACATTGCTTTGTAATTTGTATTTGTTGTGTTTACCTATTGCTACAGGTTCCATAAGGATGTGCAAGAACATCAGTGGAAGCACTTTTAGGCCATGTGGCACCAGATGTAAACCACCAAAAGCCTTTCCAAGATTTACCATATTTGGTGGCATTTCTTTGTCCACGTGACCTGAAATACAACGTCAACCCCTTTGAAATTGAGGGATAATGTGTAGTGTCGTTGAGATAGTCTACTCCCAATCCTTGCTTATATAAAGCATGTCCCATGCTCAGGGTGTTGTAATGGTCACCATTATCGTCATCTAACAACACTGTTTTGTATCCTTTTGCATCGCGATATAAAAAAGAATCTTGGTTCAATTTTGGAGGCTGACCAACCAACGTCTTGGGGTTCCATGATTTGGAATTCTTTATCTAAGTTAAAAATAGCATGTAATTGCATAAAAAGATTTACTAGGTTCAATTTTATACAAGCAAGTTTTTTATTACAATGAACAGTTCATAGTAGACATAGCTTCTACAGAGCCTGTTTTTCCATCAATGAAAATTTGAGACCTCGTGAAAATATTTTTTCCGCACGGACCTCCCATACGGTAAATAACATTTATTTTTTATTTTTATTATGAAAATTCGCGTTGTAAAATGGCCGATGGCCCGATGCAACTTGATGCTGAGACTAAAATTGGATTGTATTCTACTACATCGTATAGGAACTCCATCCGATACAAAAGCAATCCGGTATAGTGCAAACGGGGTCTTAGTGCAAGGATTGATTAGTGAAATATTTTAATAACGTGCTTTTGAACATCTCCTTCCAACAAAATCGAACCAAGTAATTTAGTTGATCATCTTCAACACTTAACTGTTAGCGAATTGTACAACTAGAGGAATAATAGTTACAGACAATTAGAAGAAAAATTCTGCCATTCACTTATGTGAAATTATCACCTCGCCGCTTGTATGATCATGAAAGGCAAGCCAAGCTGCATGCGCTGTTGGATTAGAAGAATCAAAACTCCATTGATAGACAGTCCCTCGTGAATCAATTGCGAGAAGTTCTGTTTGATTTTCTTGAGTCCAACTTGGTAGCCTCTGAAAGCAATAATGATCATATTTGGAACACGTGCCGTAACAATCCTGCAGCACGTCTTTCACGTGCACAGGCCATGGAGCTCCAGGTGTCCACCACCAAAATGCTTCCCAATCCCCTCCAAAGTCGGACAGAAATATCTTTTTTTCTTGGCGGAAGTACAAAGACAATCCAATAGTTGGTCGAGGTCCGTTACATCCGGGATCGTAAAGGGCATCGACTCCAATCTCTTTTCCAAATTTACTGTTATGTCCTGAAAATAAATCAAAATATTTAAAGTTATTTTATGAAATTAATGCAAGTTTAAAAAACCAATCATTGACAGAAAAAGCGCATTCTACATTTGGCTTGTCAGTTGACGTGAAATGCTAAAACAAAATGTACAATAAGATCTTTTCATATTGCATTTGCTTCGGAATATTCTCTTGGCTGTGGTGACGTACGAAGAATGCACAAATTTTTCTCTGGCCATGGCTCGTTTTCGTGCACTTGTTAGTATCTTGTTTAATGGAAATAGTAATACATTTTCATTAACTTTATAACATATTATCCTTCAACATAAAACAAAAACAACAAAAATTTGTTGTGGCTGCCCTTTATGTGTGTAGATAGGCGACAGGTAAAATAAAATAATCTAATATTCTCCTCCATCTTGTAAAGATCTTTGCTGTGCTAATTTATACAAGTTTTAAATGGCTGTCACAACAAAGCAAAGTTTTGTGGTAAATATAAAACTACGTATGTACAGGGTGTATCAAAAATGTAGATTCTTGAAAAAAGTTTTCTAAAACAAGGCGCACGGAGTAAGCTAAAACTTTTGATTATTCTAAGTTTTTTAACGTTCTCTGGTACAGCTACCAATGAAGTTTTTTTAAAATGCAAGATGTTTTACTTGCGAAGCTAGTCCAATGATAGCTGTCCAACGCAAGATCTTTAAAACATGGATGTTTTTGCATTTTACACTAAGTTTTATGATAACTGTTACGTTCACTGGGAATTAATTTGCTAATTTCATATTGTAATTTATTCAAATTTCCAAAAAGCATAAAATTAATTTGAAATTAGGTAATACAACTTGGTTATAAAAGCAAATTATGATTATAAGTAAAAATTATTGAGTTGGTTAAGAAAACATTGATGGACTTCAAGGGACAGGTATAAAGTACTCTGGGTTCGCCAAAGAAAGAATTTAGCAATTGTTTCAACTCATAAGCAAAGACTATTGAATTTACATTTTTAGAGCATTGTTTTCATGCTATAAAATTCTCGAGGTATAAATTCAATTTTTGATCTGTAAGGACATATTTTACATTCATCTAGCATAATTTCACCTTACAACGTGCCACCCTTAAACATGTAATTTTATTTTATCCATACCTGAACCACACATGCCATGTCCTAGACTCAACGAAGATAAACAGTCACAGTTGTCGTCATCAAGAAGAAGTGATTTCAATCCATTTTGTTCTCGATACATGAACGAATCTTGGTTGGCTTTTGGTGCGCGTCCTTCAATGACGATTGGATTCCAAGTTTTTAAGTTCAAGATCTTTAGTCAATGTAGAGAAATGTACATAAGCCAAAAATAAATTAATGCAATTTTTTAATTATGTCAACGTACATATGGTATTAAATTTTATGAGTATGTTTATTGGAAACGTATGTCTGCCTTAAAAAACACCATGGGCTTTCTAAGTTATCACAGCTTATATACACGCCCTAAAAGAATTTTCAAATATCACAGTGTTCATTTATTGAAACAATAAATGAATTTAGTTTTCAAAGGAAATTAGTTCTAATTTTCATAGAGCAATGATTACTGGATGCTGGCTTCGCCACTCTATTCATATTTTTTTGTAATAAAGCATTAATTGATCATCATAGTTTGTATGGGAATACAAACTCTTTAGAAATAAATCATGAAAAACCTTTTTTGAAGCAGTTTCCTTGTGATCGTGAAGAGCAAGCCAACACGCATGTGCCGTAGGATTAGCGGGATTAAATTTCCATAAATATATGGTACCCATCGAGTCTACTGCCAATAATTCAGTTTTGCTCTCCTGTGTCCATGATGGTAACCGCTGAAAGCAGTAGTTTTTTGTCGAACATGTGCCATAAGTGCTCTGCAAAACGTCTTTTACGCTTGCTGGCCATTTTGAGCCCACGTTCCACCACCAAAATTTAGTCCAAGTGCTAAAAACACGATCAAAACCTACCACACAATGCCAACTGATGCACAAAGCAAATAATCCTACCAATGCTCCTATAAAATAAATGTAGATATTAACTTTTACAAAACTATTATTTCTTTAGTAAAAAATAACAAATCTTATACCAGTTATAATTCACTGGTATTCGGATACGCATTTTCAAAAGAGGCAAGACAAAACAAAATTACAGTTTGCTAATCTTTAAAACTGTGCACCCTCCCCCCCTTTTTTCATCATTTGCATGAGACTAGCTGTCAGTCATAACTATTCTTTCTATTTCAGATATACATAAGATAGACATTTTAATGCTTGATTCGAAAAAAGAAATTTTGCCGTTTTGTATGAATTTTACATCAAACGGTTTTATAAACCTGCACAAAAAGTACATGCCTGCTACGTTCGTTATCTAATTTAAGTTCTCCTTACATACACTGATTACAAAACTTACTTAAAATTAATATAAAAATCCATATTATAACACACAAAAGAAAACTTTGAATTATAAAATTTCAGTCGATTAGTATAGATCGAATTAAGTCAATTTGTGTGTTCAGTGATATTGTAGTGACGTATATTTCGTGTATAAAGTATTTCATCTAGATTTATTTAATAACATCATAGGAAAGAGCCTTTTTACGTTTCACGCAACTGTTTAATTTACACCTTCATTTGCATTTCAAACCCAAATTTCATGATGATTCTACTGACAGGACAATGAAGAATTGTATATGGCAGTATATAATTTTGCACGCTAAGAGTTCACTAACAATTGTACAATTTAGTTAAAACATGACTAGTTAAATTGTTGTATTTTGCTGAGTGTATTATGATACAATTATCATATCAAAAATTAATCCATAAATTTATTCAGTGCAACACACTGTTATTATAAAGCAATATGGCAATAGTAGAAGCATTAATTAACATCATCACAGCGTACTTTTCTGTTCGTTTCTACTTACCATGAATGGTCATTATGAAAATTTCCGGATCGAGCGAAAACTTTATACTTCTCCTTAGCTTGTTCAGTGCAAAATAATGACTTAATTTGTTTGTATCTCGCAAATGGTGATTTGTATGTTTGAGAATGTCAGCTTTTGACTGGTGCATTACAAGAGTCATTGAGATGATTGTGTCGGTGCATATTTATTTATGGCTTAGCCGAACTGAAACGGAAGAAGCACAAAAGAAGTAATTTTCCCCGTGAATAGTGCAGCAAACAGACAAATAGATTGACATTCATTTTTACGACTATGTGACTAAAGCAAAAATGACTATGCAGTTTATCCAGAATAAGAATACATAAGAGGCTAACTTCTACAGAAGCTCATTTTAAATTAAATTACCTTAACAACAACACTGCATGTTGGTTAAAAATTTCGAAAGAATATTTTAGAGCTATTAGTCATTACTTCACGAACTGGATCCTTTGTGAAGTTTTTTCTATTATATATATGTATCTGTTAAAAAGTGTATTCCGACTTCACCAGGATCAGGTTTGGCCATGATGCACAATAAAAAAGAGAGTGTTCTGTTGTTGAAGCCAAGTGAGCACCAGACGATGACGTGGCGAGTAAAGTAGCTACTCAGTAAATTCAAAGAGGATTTACGAAAGTCAATATTTGACGGCATCAATTTTGCAAAGATTTTGCATATAGTTGTTTTTCATTCGATAGCATTTACACATATGATTATGAAAAAGATCTTCTGTCTACCGTGGTCACAAACATGCGTGAAAATTTACAAATTTAAAAGGTTTTATATTGCATTATGCAAATTACAACTCACAAAATAGGCACTTATCAATGTTTTGATTTGAAGCATACAAAAAAGCATTTCGATTTTTAAAAATATTATTATCCATTGTCCTGTGCTTCGTGTACCAAATTAGCTATCATTACACTGGGTCTGAAAATGACCCAAGATATTTTTGAAATTTACATTAAAGCTCTAGAGCAAATAGTTACAAAATTTACACTAAATAAAGAATAATTAAGTACGTAGTATATTTTAAGCTATTTTTAGCAATTGTTGTAAATCACCAAAACAACATTTTTAATCAATGCTTATTTTGCCCTAAACCTTTCTGTGCAGAAAGTGTAATGGCTTGTACTCATCATTTCAATTGAAACATAGCAATGTTGACGGCCTCATTGCTGGCCTGCATGCCAAAAAAATAATTTAACTTTTTATTTTGATTTCGAAAAGAATTAAAGCAGACAGCTTTATTCGCATTTCAAACCCAAATTGGAAGATGATGATATTGATAGCAGAATAAAGAATTTCACATAGCAGTGTATAATTTTGCTCGCTAAGCGTTGTATTTTTACAAAACTTGATATGCAACAGGGCTAGATAAATTGTTGTGTTTTCTGTGCGTAAACGATTGAAACTAACGTATCTTTTTTCAATAAACTACACAACTTCATGTCCTCTGAGTAAATCCATATATCTCCTCTTTGCTCTTCCAATGTACCCATTGTCTCTTCTCTCTATAAGTCCGAAACATTTAAACCAGGCCTCTCTGGCTCTTTTTTTAAAACTGCACCTCTTATATTTTCATTCCTAATTTTGTCAAACTATGTTACTCCTAAAGACAACTTTGCAGCGTGTTCATCTCTGCAACCTCTTGCTGTGTCTCCTATCTTTTCCCTCGTTAAATATTGTCTCGAACCATTTGATATTGCTGGTCTCACCACTTTTTGGTAAACCATTATTGCCCTTCATTTTTTCTTCTTCTCTCTTTTCACACATTTTTGCTTCTTCTCTTTCTCTTCATCCCATTCCATGTATCTGTATATGTTTAAAGGCTCTTTTTAACATTCACTACCTCTTTTCACTGCTGATACTAAGTATATAAAAATCCGTACCTTCTTTATCTCAACTTCCTGCAGCCTCACTGTCCAATTTGAATCTAGATCTCTCTTATTAAAGCACATTTATGCTGTTTTCCAGCCAATCCAGAAGTTTTAAGAAATATGGCATACAAAGTTTACTTTTGAACGTTTATTTTATAAATGAATTTCTTTTCAAAACAAATCACTCGGAGATAGTTGAATGCAAAAAGAAACACCAATCCCTCCCCCCCCCCCAATCAACGCTTTAAGGAGGGCCCTGAGGATATACAATAAGACAAGTATTTTTTACATTTTTTACATTCATACCACTGTAAGTCACATTTTTTTCATGCATTTTGTACTTGATTCTACATGCATTGATCAGGTACTAATCACTTAGGAGAACCGAAAGAACTTGTATTGAAATTGTTTCCCATCGCGTTATTGCAGTCAAAGTAACTTCAATCGAATTTTTGCCAAAAGTGTGAGATAATGGAAGAAGATGATCATTAAAACGCAAGGACAACATCTTTTTTATGGCTCTTTGAGGGCAAAACCATACACCTGCTTCATCTCCGTCAATAGATACTTTAGCTTTTTGATTAGGTACCATCGAATGATATTCTCGACGAAGTATTATACCAACATTTTTTGGTAAGATTTTGAGCGTATGTACTACTTTTTGTCCTGGTTCCATCGAAACAACCATTTTGTCAAATAGCATTCCTGGTTGATCTTCATACATACTTTGAATTACAAACGTTCGTACTTGTTGTGGTGAAAAATGCAATCTTTTAGATAAGGTGTTATTTCTTTCATGGTAGTTTAAAACATCGCTATATACTCCACCAGAACCTTTATTACCGTAATATAAAGTCACCGTAAACAAGGAGTCTCGTAAAATCTCTTGACTAAACGACAATGAAGAATTCATAAAATTTCGATAATTTGCGCTTTTTGATCGATCAAATCTTGATTCTAGATAAATTCGAATACCGGTAGTAAATATGATTGGATCCAAGGTGTTAGGACGAAAGCACCTTAAAATGCGAAATCGGCGCTTTCTAAAGTAGTATGGTGCACCATTGAAGAGCGATGTCCTATTCTTGTTTGCATGGAAATCGTGAACATAGTGAAAAAAATCCTCTAATCCAGTTCCTGGAAATATTGGCGCTATTGCATCGTTTGTTTCAATAATGACGTCAAGCTCATGCGTACTTGCTATTTTATCATTTCTTAAGAAAAAGTTAACGGCAACAACATGACCCCATTGTTTTTCCAAATGAAAAATATTTTTATGATGGCTGTAATCGAACCCTTGCTGATTCATCTGCGCACTAAAGTAGCCAGTTAAACTGTGATGGTATTTCTCTTCACTCAGAGTTTTCGTTGACATTTGAGAGCAAACTATGGCAGAATCAAATCCATGAGGTATTTTGACGCTTATTTTTGCAGACTTCCAAAATGGCATTTCATAATATAAATAAGCAGTCCAATCATACATTTCCATTTGCGATGCATAATCCCCTTCTACACTACATGTCATATATCTTAAACCAGTTGTGAGACTTTTTACTTCGCGAAGAAAGTTTAGTCCAGTAATGAATATCCCAGCTAAAGGAATATCTTTCACTTGAGGTTCTTTATCGTCCCATTGCATTGTTATGAGAATTCTTCTCCAATTTTCGGAAATTTTTATCATGTTATTTATCTTATCATAAATGCGAAGGCGCATTGATTCAATTATCATCGCACTATGGTGAGCATGATAAATTATTATTTCCTCATTTGGTTCGACTTTGTGACAGGAAAGAGAGCATTGGGATCGAAGACCAGGCGCAAAATTTTCTGGTTCTCTAGCCATTTTTGAGAAAGCTGTTGTAGCGTCTTGTATATAATTTGACAAAACCTTTTCTTTAAGAAAATACTCATTGAACAGACTCTTAAGTTTCCGTTCATTTGTCAATTTGTTCGTTATAACGGCATAATAACCCGATATATCACAGTAAGTACCATAGACACGACATGAGATTGACTGGGTCCAAGCTTGCTCGGTATCAATATTTTGGCTTCCTTGCCATCTTATAATAACGCGAAATGATGTCGAGTAAGCAATAGGAAAAGTAAGATAAAATCCACCAAACTCACTTACATTATTTACTCTAATGAACGGTTCAAGAAATGGTAATGTTTCATTAGCTTCAAAAATGACAGGTAATTCTTTTACTTCTTTACCATCAACCTATAGTAAAATAAAATTTTTGTGTTTCTTTTCCAATAATGTTCAGTTTACTGATATAAACAATTAAAAAGAACATCGTAGGGCAGGATGCGGCGTGCTTGCAATGGTGATGGAGGAGGAGGGGGACAAGGGGCCATGGTGCACCTAACTGTTGATTGCTGAACGCCAAAAAATGACTATATGGAAATACGAATTTTCAATTTGGGGTTTTCATACAGTGGCGTCGCCAGCTTGATAAATGAGAAGGATTTTAAGATCAATTGTTTCTTAGGGATTAAAACATGAATACATAAATATTGTTCCCCTCAATTATCGAGTTCGTGACGCCACTGGTTTTACCCGTCAAAATAGCATTTTAAATTTTCTTTATTTAAAAATTTTCCCAGAGAGAATACCCTAGGTTCCCCTTGCATAACTCGCACTGCAGTGCTCGGTTCGTACCGTTAGCCATCGTTTTTGAAGTGCCGTATTTATAGGTCATGTTTTCAGAAGAAACAATAAAGCTCTAGCTCCCACTCCTTACTGCCCTGAAAATTTATTCCCAAAACAACACTACTAGTAATTCAACTACAAATAATTTGAAAGTTTTTAGTTATTTTAATAAAGGCGCCTTTTTCATCCTTTACGTAATCGGCTCCTCAGCAGTGAATCCTTACATTTACGGAATGCTGGATAAAAAACTTATTGGGATTTTCAAACAAAATAGAAATAAAAAGCCTGCAATAAATCAACTTGCCAAGATTGATATCGTATGAAAATAAAAATTTTACAGATGACAGAAATAAAATAGAGGATTGGATGAAAACACTCAAAAAAAAACAATATCTGATAAAATGAAGATCCATTTGGAAAGCAGTCCTTTAGAAAAATAATTATATTTTCCAATGATACTGAAAATTAAGCCTTAATACTCTAGGAATATATGGCCCTGACTTTTCATATAGAGGTGTTGAAGTGCTTAGTATAGTGCTGTCGATAGCTCGATAATTCATGTATATATCTTTTTTGGAAGCATGGTTCTTATAAGAATTAAAACATTCATTTATGAACGCCCCCCTCAGTAATCGAACTGGTGACGCCACTGGTTTGGTCAGACTTACATCTTATCCATAGAATCATGCTTATTCTATAATGCGTAACTATTACAAATCCATATAGATACTATCTTTATTTGTGTATAAAAACAATGGATTTTTTTAGCCTTATGCATAATTCATTCATTTAATGTAATAGATAGAATAGTCAAAATGTCAAAGGAACATCGTCGCTTATTTTTGGTCTGAAATAAACTAAAATTCTCATGCAATAAATAATATTAATAGAAGACTGCTATCTTTTCATGTCCTAATTGATAATTTCTCAGATACACCTTCATGCTATATTTACCGCTGCCCAGAGGCGGTTATCCATCAGGCGGTCACCCTCTGATAATTCTAAGGCAGGGGTCTCCAAACTTTACAGCCAGAGGGCCACATGAACTTTCATCCAGCATGTTGAGGGCCGACGAACCGTATACCGCTGGTCAAAGAGCGAATGCTTAAATAAAACGAAGTACATAACGAAGAATACGAAGTACATCATGAAGTACATTACGAAGAACATCATGAAGAAGTATTTTACACTCCACTCTTCTTGAAATCGCCGACATTCATCATCTATTTTTCATTTCCTTTTATCGGCCATTATGAAGCATTGAAATATAAAAAATTTCCACGTTATCCTTCAGCTTTTTAAATTTCGCAATGTGCTTGAAACAGAAGTAGGAAGTTGGGACAAAAATTGATGTAAGCCACTCTTGCTAGTTGGCTTGAGTCATAACGTGAACTTTCTGCACAAAGTTTATTTTGTTTAATAATATTTTGTTTTTCTTAAATGTCTCTGCGGGCCGGATTGAGAGGCTCAACGGGCCGCATCTGGCCCGCGGGCCGTAGTTTGGAGACCCCTGTTCTAAGGCATAAATTGTTATACATAACGTCACATACCACATTATTATACATCCCCTCACCCGGGCGAAAGAGAGGATGCGCCCGCGATGCATTATGGTCAGTGTAGTGGATAAAATTGCAATTATTCAACTATTCCGAATTACTGTTCATTCATCCCAAAGATTTATGTTTTAAAATGTGGAAAGATAAGAAAATTATCGGAGATTGACAATGTGTAATTATAACTGGCATTATGTCGAAATTAGAGAGTCAACAAAACACAATGTACGTGTTTGTATGAGTTCATGCAACACAATTGATCGCTGAATCTGAAAACTTTTTTCTGCACTCGTCCAAAGCAAGTATGTATTCTTCTTTTCTTATTTATTTTTATTATTTTAACTGTTTTCGTTATTTTGACTGTAATGAAATTTGACTTTTGAGTTAAGCATCTGAATTAACCATTTCTGAACTACAACCATTTCTTGAGAGTGTATAATGCAACATGTTTGCAAGCAGAATACAGGAAATGGATAGGACATTGTGACAAAGTTGTGCTAAGATTTAACTGCTGCTCATTCAATTTAAATTCTTCTAAATCCAACACAATCATTGAAGCACTAATGATTGTTCACCTGTTCCTTTGAAATTTATTTAATGTTGAGATGATAAATGTAGACATTTGTGTGATGTCATGCCAAGAGTTTTAGCATGGACAAACAAAATAGTTGGAGAGGGCAGCAGAAAATTCTAAATTTAAATAGCTGGAATGGTAAAAGTGAAATCATTTGTCGCATCCAAACCAATCTTCACCATCATTGTCTTTGCATATTTTGCAAACACCAGTATTTCGTCTACAGCGAAACAAAGAAATGAATTCAAAATGAATTTAAATTTCTCGTGCACTGTATAATGCTTTAAAGACTGGTGGAAACCTACTCATGAATGTCATCATAGCAAGAGCCAGATATGAGTGATATTAATTTCTCTCTGTCTGTAATTCCATTTTAAAATATCAATTTAAGCTTGAATTTTCACAAATACACCTCCTTGCAAACTGTGAAAAAAGAATTGTGAAATTTATTGTACGTAAATAACCAGCAGTGTACATTTATATATATTTCTATACATTATGATTTGTGGGCATGATTTGCATTGTGTAGAATTCTAGTGCAAGAAATGAGCAATGTATAAATTAATAAAATGAATTGCTGAATGTCTGTGGGAGTGCTCACTTGCAAGGCAAATGATTACACCACAATTAAAGCTGTCCTGCTTTGCAAAATGTAATGGCTTGATACATGGCCAAAATTGAAAATGCCGACCAGTTTTCATGTCAGCTATTTCACTAAAAAAAATCAGTAGCAGTATTATAAGGATTGCTTTTTATCAAACTTTATACATTTTTGTTTTTTTATTGTTACACTTTTTAGGTATTTTCTTTAAAAAGTCAACTAATGTCAGGAAAAAGAGTTTGGTCTTTGGATACATTGAAGAGCTCTTTTTGGACTTGTAAGTTACTTTTATTAAATTGCAGAGCTGTAAAGAAAGGTACCCTTTGCAGAATAGGTTTTTTGTCGATTACAATCATAGCCATGCTTGAAAACTTCCACTCAAAGCTTCCACTTGAATAAATGAAGATCATGAAGAAAAACAAGCATTAAAGCGACGAAGAATTTATAGCTACTGTCTTTTAATGTCATATACTTTGTATAGATGTCTGTATCCGGAGAACGGTAACCAATGCTCAGCACAGCAGCTTCTTGGCCATCCTTTTGTCTCTCCAAATCCCATGTCGCACGGCTTAAGCAATAACATCACTTCAGATAAGCTTGACGCTGAAAAAGATCACGGTAGAAATGAAAATGGCTGTGATGATGAAGACGAGTCTCCTGATTTGATGCCTATTCCTTTCGTTAACGCTGCGAGAAATTCAAGAGTTCGAAATGTATTTGAGGTGTTGCAAATGCTTGGAGAATGGATGGTTTGCTTCAGTTGTGAAGGTAACTTTTTATTACATACATCGTTTAAACAGACGATAATTTGGTCATTTGAAGGAAATTTTGTACTTGATTTGGAAATGCTTTATATACGCTTAGGTATGTAATGAAATGGACGGCTGTCTCTATGTGATCAAAAGAATTCCTTTGAATCCGAAAAGTGTTCTGTTCGAGAGGAGAAGTTCCTTTCTAGAATGAATCATGAAAATATTGTAAGGTAAAAATATATTTACTATCCAAAATGAATCAAAATTTTATCACGTAAGGGTTGAAAGCGAGATTCAATTTAGACGATACAAATTGCTTGGCTTATTAAATGTTACCTTTGTAAAAACTATTTTAGAAAAGTAGATAATCCCTTTTTTTCATGAAGCCCATGGATACTTATGTTCATGATGAAAGAGTTATATTGTATAAGGAGGCTCTCGTTCATCACGAGAGAGTTATGAGAAAGTTTTATTGTAAAACGTAACATTTAAAAAACGTATCGTTAAAGAGGCAGAAGTTTTTTAAGCTTTGTAGTATCCTTGGATGTTCTAGTTTCTATTATGAGACAAACAAAAAGATAAAATTAAAAAGCAAAAAAGCCCGTTTTCGGTCCATGCTTCCCGATACCTTCTTTAAGCGTAAGGCACTAGAACGCCGCATGTTAACGTTTCGGTAGGAGATTTCGGCCCCTCCACGCTATCCTACTTGGGAGATGCCAATAGCAAGCTTCCGCCCATCAGACCCCGAGATCACCTGCGATAGGCTTTGCTCGGGGTACGCAGGGAGAATGCGGTCGCCACCGAAGTGTGGGCCCTAAGCCACTGCATACTACATCGCACCCAGCTTCCACTACTAGTTGACATCTATTATATGAAATTTTAGATTTATATATATATACATAAATTCAAAGGCTTACGAAAGTTGTGGTATTATTAAAGTCACTACTGCGCATGCCCAGATGATTTCTTTAATAATTTGCGACTAAGTGAGCTAATTGCCACAAATGTAGTGCAAGTACATATAGTTAGTCATTGCCATGACTATGAACATTTAGTCGAGTGGACTGTGCATGCTAGAGCGCATGCGCAGATGATTCCTCTATTAAATTGTTACTAAGCATGCTATTTACTTCAAAATTGGTTCTAGTAGATGCAATTGGTCATTGCCATGACCATGAACTTGGACAGTTAATTAATACGACCGCGCATGCTTAAGCCGACTGCGCATGCGCAAATAATTTTTCCTGAAAATTTATGTCTGAGCGAGCTATTTATTCCATAATCGATACTAATACGTACAGTTGGTCGTTCTTAATTAATTTGTGACAGAGCGAGCTCTGAAATTGTTGCTTGTATATGCGATTAGCAAATTTTCAATCATATATCTTTTGGCATGCTCTTTGTCTTCTTAAGCTTGTTTTGACAAATGCATATCAAATTCATTAACACTTGTTAAGCCACTCGTAATTTCTGTGACAATGTTAGAGATGTTTTCTTTTTCTCCATAACTTTGTATCTGCATATTTTGTGCATAAACAATGCTCTAATATTTATGACAGATGTTATAATTTGTGGACTGAGGTAGAAAAAATTTGAGTGCGTAAGCCACTTCCGGTACGATATCTTATTTGCATGGTTTTGCAATAAACAATTATGTCGTATTAGGTGTTACTCAAATTTACCACTAAAGTATGAAACCGTAAACTTGCTAACATTTATTCAACTACCAGGAGACCATAAGTGGGTGACTTTAGCACTTGGAAGGGCGTGGGAATTGAACTAAATGAAAAAATAGGCTGTGGTGTCACTACAATAAATTAGAAACAACACCACAAAAGAATTAATTTGTCTCATATAAGAGAAAATTTATATAATAGTTCTAATACAAAAGTTATGTAATCATCAGTATTCAAACCATATTTTGTACTTGTCAGTTACATTATTTGTCAGCTTTATAGGAGTGATAAGCTAACAAAACTGAACAAAACAAGATTTTATAATTTATGCATACATGTAACAAAGTCGATAGCTTTCTATGGAAAATTTCTTATCAGCAAAAAATCAGTAAACAAGCAAAAATAACTAAACCGCTATAAAACAAAGAAAGTAAAAAACTCAAGTGTCGCATTCAGGTTGTGCGGAAGTAAAGAGTGAGACCGTTATCAGGTTGAGGAACTTGACATAAGTTATCAAATAATGTGTCGACGCCATATTGATTTTGAGGCCCATATTTGGTGTCATGAGATGATTTACACATGCCGTGTCCAATATTTAGAGTAGTGTGACAGTCGCAGTTATCGTCATCCAGTAAAATAGACTTAATTCCATTTTGTTTACGATACATAAACGAATCTTGATCGATCTTTGGTTTTTTCCCAGACAGCACTTTCGGATTCCAAGATTTACTATGCAATATTTTTCCCGCCGGCGTTTCTTGATGGTCATGAAATGCTTGCCAAACTGCGTGAGCTGTAGGATTTTTGGAATCGAACTTCCATTTGTAAACATTGCCTGCAGAATCTACACCTAGCAATTCGGTAAGGTCTTCCTGAGCCCACTGTGGTAACCTGCCAAAACAATAATCATCACGAGGACTGCACGTTCCATATGCATGCCCAAGCACGTCGTTTTCGTTTGAAGGCCACTTGGCGTTTGCAGACCACCACCAGAAAGCCAACCAATCACCGCCATACATACAAAGGCTCATGGGACGTGTGGCAGCAAAATACAAAACAAGGCCTACAGTTGGACGTGGAGAATTACAATGTTCATCGTAGAGCTCATCTACACCAAATCTATAAAATGTAGAAATGACATTTTTGCAACGTTGAAAAGAATTTCCCAAAAATCTTTGCTTGTTAGTTTGTTCGCCTGTTTGTTTGTTAGTTTGTTCGCCTGTTTCTTTGTTTGTTTGTTCACGTGTTTGTTTGTTTGTTTGCCTGTTTGCTCGTTAGTTTGTTCGCCTGTTTGTTTGTTTGTTTGTTCGTCTGTTTATTTGTTTGTTTGTTCGTATGTTTGTTTGTTAGTTTGTTCGTCTGTTTGTTTGTTTTTTCGCCTGTTTGTTTGTTTGTTTGTTTATTCGCCTGTTTGTTTGTTCGTTCGCCTGTTTGTTTGTTTGTTCGCCTGTTTGTTTGTTAATTTGCTTGCCTGTTTGTTTGTTTGTTCGCCTTTTTGTTTGTTTGTTTTTTCGTTCGCCTGTTTATTTGTTCGCCTGTTTGTTTGTTTGTTCGCCTGTTTGTTTGTTCGTTCGCCTGTTTGTTTGTCTGTTTGTTCGTTCGCCGGTTTGTTTGTTCGCCTGTTTGTTTGTTCGTTTGAACTGAACGTAACAAAATTTGCACACCTGTTTATTGGACCTAATGATGTACTAAAGCCAGAATTACACATTCCGTGACCCAAATTAAGCGAAGACAGACAGTCGCAGTTATCGTCGTCAAGTAGTAACGACTTCACTCCCTGCTGCTCACGATACATAAATGAATCTTGGTCCTGAAATAAAAAAGAGAGTAGCAGTGCAATAATTAAGATGGAAAGTATGGAAATTGACCAATTTTGTGCTTGCTAAAAGTCAAAGAAATTGACCAAATATCGACCGATATTTGGCAGATACATGTACACTAACATGTATGTTTACTGCGCAATTAACCAGTAACTATTGGTTTTCCTGATCAAGTCACACAGTCAGTGTACATGAAATTTCAGGTCAGGGCTTCAATTCAATTAAAAAAAATAGAAAATATTTCAACATGGCGAGGGTCTTCTGATATTTGTCAAACTGTCAGGCCAAAAGAAATATCTCTCACTGTGGAGGAGGGCTCATTTTGCGAAATTTTGTTATGCTGTGAAATGCCAAATTGCCACTAAATTAAAATACTCTACTGGTGTTTCTAATTTCGTCCTTAAACACAGGCACGAAAATGCCAATTTGGATATCAGTGTACTGTATCATAGAAGAAAATCATAAAATTTCCCGCATTGTTTCTTTACAAATGTACTCACCTTTTTCGGTTTTAAACCTTTCATAACTTGAGGATTCCAAGCTTTGTTGTTCTTAATTTTGCCCGCCATGGTTACTTTGTGATCATGAAATGCGAGCCAGGCAGCATGGGATGTAGGATTTTTAGCCTCGAACTTCCACAAATATTTTGTGCCAGCGGAATCGACTGCCAACAGATGCGTAAAATCCTCTCTAGTCCACTTTGGTAAGCGCTGGAAACAATAACTATCTTCTTTCTTACAATGTCCATATTCATAACCAAGTACATCTTTCTCTGTTTTATTCCAGGAAATATCTTTAGTCCACCACCAAAATGGTGTCCACTCCATACCGAAGTCTACGAAAGACATTTCTGTGCGATAGTACAAACTGAGTCCATTTGAAGTTTGAGGCACGCCACAAATAGGATCATACAGCTTATCGACACCGAAACCCTTTGGAATCCCAGCGTTACCACCACACATCGATGTACCAATATTCAAGGTAGATAAACAGTCACAATTATCGTCATCAAGAAGAATTGACTTTGTCTTTCCTTGAAGACGATACATAAATGAATCTTGGTTTATATTGTTTGACTTTCCCTTTAAAATTTTAAGGTTCCAAGGATGAGAGTTTTTGACTACCCCTGCACCAGTCTCTGTATGATCATGAAATGCTCTCCAGGCTGCATGAGAGGTGGGATTTGTTGAGTTAAAATGCCACAGGTATACATTATCTGCATTGTCCATTGCTAAAAGTTCAGTTTTGTCTTCATAGGCCCAGGCTGGCAAACGTTGAAAACAGAACGCATCACTGCAATTCAGAAAGAAAATAAAAGATAAAAATCTATTTTCGACGTGAAGAATTTCGTTTGTTTACTGGGAAAAGCAAAATTTAAAAATTATTTCAAAATGAGAGAAAGAGACGATAAATATGAATTAAGACATAAAAGAAGTTGTAGTTTGCTGCTGGAAAATTCTTTAAAACAAATAAATAGCGTTTTCCACTTAAAAAATTTTAAACCTAAAGGGTGTCTGTAGGAAAACTTTGCTGTTTGTAAAACTTTTTTTAACTCTTGCAAGTTTTTGGTCTTTCAAGTATTGGATTGTTTTCTTGTTGTTGCCATATGGCAACTTTAATTTTGCAACTATTTTGGCTATTTGTAGCTATGAAAAGGAAAAGTGAAATCAGAAGAAAGTAACGAAGAAAAAACAAACACAGTAACAACACCAAGACAGAGAGGTATGTACTGTTACGAAATAGCTTCATTTTCGAGGTTGCAAGAACGGAAAACGAAAAACAACACACAAAGAAAAAAATATCATTACCAGCTGATAATGGAGCAGTTGAAAAATAGAAAATGTGCGAATGTATTAAAAGATTTAAGGCAGCAAAATGTTTCAAATGCAAACAAAGGAAACATTGCTTTGTAATTTGTATTAGTTTTGTTTACCTATTGCTACAGGTTCCATAAGGATGCGCAAGAACATCAGTGGAAGCATTTTTAGGCCATGTGGCACCAGATGTAAACCACCAAAAGCCTTTCCAAGATTTACCATATTTGGTGGCATTTCTTTGTCCACGTGACCTGAAATACAACGTCAACCCCTTTGAAATTGAGGGATATTGTGTAGTGTCGTTGAGATAGTCTACTCCCAATCCTTGCTTATATATAGCATGGCCCATGCTCAGGGTGTTGTAATGGTCACCATTATCGTCATCTAACAACACTGTTTTGTATCCTTTTGCATCGCGATATAAAAAAGAATCTTGGTTCCTTTTTGGAGGCTGACCAACCAAAGTCTTGGGGTTCCATGATTTGGAATTCTTTATCTAAGTTAAAAATAGCATGTAATTGCATAAAAAGATTTACTAGATTCAATTTTATACAAGCAAGTTTTTTATTACAAAGAACAGTTCATAGTAAACATAGCTTCTACAGAGCCTGTTTTTCCATCAATGAAAATTTGAGATCTCGCTTTTTAGACCTCGTGAAAATATTTTTTCCGTACGAACCTCCCATACGGTAAATAACATATTTATTTTTTTATTTTTATTATGAAAATTCGCGTTGTAAAATGGCCGATGGCCCGATGCAACTTGATGCTGAGACAAAAATTGGATTGTTTTCTACAACCTTCGCTTCGTCTGGATAGGAAAATTCATTTTTGCTATGATAACTTTCATCTGAATACACTTTGCTTTCTCGTAGAACAATTTACGTCGCTTTTAAATCATATTTGAAAATTTACATTTCACTTTGTAACAAATACATTTCGAAAAAAATATGTTGAGTCTAAAATTGAATTGTTTTCTTCAAACTTCGCTTCGTCTGGATAGTAAAATTCAATCTTGCTATGATAACTTTCATTTGAATACACTTTGAATACAATTTACATCGCTTTTAAATCAATTTTACAAATCTAAATTTCATATCGTAAACAAAACATTGCAAAAACAATATCGCTTGTGTCCACGGGCAGATATGCGTAAAAAGCTACCCGCTCAGGCAGTCAATCAAATTGCTGGAAAATGAAAAAATATCGCTTTGGACCGCTAAATAAAAAATAATGATATTTATTTTTTATTTCAGTAAAGAATATGTTCTGTTCCTCAATTAGGCCCTGTTTACACAATACCGGATTGCATCGTCACGCTGTGATTTTTGTATCGGATTGGGCTGCTGTTTACACTTCGACGGATCAATGCGTAGATTCAAGTTTTTTTTCCTTTGCTTTTGCTAAAATGTTGTATTATTTGGCGCGAGACTATCTGTTATCATGACAATGTAGTGTGAACACCCCATAAAATTTCTGTCGTATAGGAAATCAACCCGATACAAAAGCAATCCGGTACAGTGTAAACGGGGTTTTAGTGCAAGGATTGAGTAGTGAAATATTTTAATAACGTGCTTTTGAAAATCTCCTTCCAAAAAAATAAAAAACAAGTAATTTAGTTGATCATCTTCAACACTTAACTGTGAGTGAATTGCACAAATAGAGGAATAATAGTTACAGATAATTAGAAGAAAAAAATTCTGCCATTCACTTATGTGAAATTATCACCTCGCCGCTTATATGATCACGAAATGCAAGCCAAGCTGCATGCGCTGTTGGATTAGAAGAATCAAAACTCCATTGATAGACAGTCCCTCGTGAATCAATTGCGAGAAGTTCTGTTTCATTTTCTTGAGTCCAACTTGGTAGCCTCTGAAAGCAATAATGATCATATTTGGAACACGTGCCGTAACAATCCTGCAACACGTCTTTCACGTGCACTGGCCATGGAGCTCCAGGTGTCCACCACCAAAATGCTGCCCAATCACCTCCAAAGTCGGACAAAAATATCTTTTTTTCTTGGCGGAAGTACAAAGACAATCCAATAGTTGGTCGAGGCCCGTTACATCCGGGATCGTAAAGTGCATCGACTCCAATCTCTTTTCCAAATTTACTGTTATGTCCTGAAAATAAATCAAAATATTTAAAGTTATTTTATGAAATTAATGCAAGTTTAAAAAACCAATCATTAACAGAAAAAGCGCATTCTACATTTGGCTTGTCAGTTGACGTGAATGCTAAAATAAAATGTAGAATAAGATCTTTTGACGTTGTATTTGCTTCGGAGCATTCTGCTGGCCTCTTGGCTGTGTACGATGAATGCCCAAATTTTTCTCCGGCTGTGGCTCGTTTTCGTGCAAGTGTTAGTATCTTGTTTAATGGAAATAGTAATACACTTTTCATTAACTTTATAACATATTATCCTTCAACATAAAACAAAAACAACAAAAATTTGTTGTGGCTGCCCTTTATGTGTGTAGATAGGCGACAGGTAAAATAAAATTATCTAATATTCTCTTCCATCTTGTAAAGATCTTTGCTGTGCTAATTTATACAAGTTTTAAATGGCTGTCACAACAAAGCAAAATTTTGTGGTAAATATAAAACTACGTATGTACAGGGTGTATCAAAAAAGTAGATTCTTGAAAAAAGTTTTCTAAAACAAGGCGCACAGACTAGGCTAAAACTTTTGGTTATTCTAAGATTTTTAACGTTCTCTGGTACAGCTGCCAATGAAGTTTTTAAAAATGCAAGATGTTTTACTAGTGAAGCTAGCCCGATGAAAGCTGTCCAACGCAAGATCTTTAAAACATGGATCTTTTTGCATTTTACACTAAGTTTTATGACAACTGTTACGTTCACTGGGAATTAATTTGCTAATTTCATATTGTAATTTATTCAAATTTCCCAAAAGCATATAATAAATTTGAAATTATGTAATACAACTTGGTTCTAAAAGCAAATTATGATTATAAGTAAAAACTATTGAGTTGGTTAAGAGAACATTGATGAACATCAAGGGACAGGTATAAAGTACTCAGGGTTCGCCAAAAAAAGAATTTAGCTATTGTTTCAACTCATAAGCAAAGACTATTGAATTTACATTTTTAGAGCATTGTTTTAGAGGTAAAAATTCAATTTTTGATCTGTAAGGACATATTTTACATTCATCTAGCATAATTTCACCTTCCTACGTGCCACCCTTAAACATGTAATTTTATTTTATCCATACCTGAACCACACATGCCATGTCCTAAACTCAACGAAGATAAACAGTCACAGTTGTCGTCGTCAAGAAGAAGTGATTTCAATCCATTTTGTTCTCGATACATGAACGAATCTTGGTTGGCTTTTGGTGCACGTCCTTCAATGACGATTGGATTCCAAGTTTTTAAGTTCAAGATCTTTTTTCAATGTAGAAAAATGTACATAAGCCAAAAATAAATTAGTGAACTTTTTTTTATTATGTCAACGTACATATGGCATTATTAAATTTTATGAGTATGTTTATTGGAAACGTATGTCTGTCTTAAAAAACTCCAAGAGCTTTCTAAATTATCACAGCTTATATACACGCCCTAAAAGAATTTGCAAATATCACAATGTTCATTTATTGAAACAATAAATGAATTTAGTTTTCCAAGGAAATTAGTTCTAATTTTCATAGAGCAATGATTACTGGATGCTAGCTTCACCACTCTATTCATATTTTTTTTGTAATAAAGCATTAATTGATCATCATAGTTTGTATGGGAATACAAACTCTTTAGAAATAAATCATGAAAAACCTTTTTTGAAGCAGTTTCCTTGTGATCGTGAAGAGCAAGCCAACACGCATGTGCCGTAGGATTAGCGGGATTAAATTTCCATAAATATATGGTACCCATCGAGTCTACTGCCAATAATTCAGTTTTGCTCTCCTGTGTCCATGATGGTAACCGCTGAAAGCAGTAGTTTTTTGTCGAACATGTGCCATAAGTGCTCTGCAAAACGTCTTTTACGTTTGCTGGCCATTTTGAGCTCACGTTCCACCACCAAAATTTAGTCCAAGTGCTAAAAACACGATCAAAACCTACCACACAATGCCAACTGATGCACAAAGCAAATAATCCTACCAATGCTCCTATAAAATAAATGTAGATATTAACTTTTAAAAAACTATTATTTCTTTAGTAAAAAATAACAAATCTTATACCAGTTATAATTCACTGGTATTCGGATACGCATTTTCAAAAGAGGCAAGACAAAACAAAATTATAGTTTGCTAATCTTTAAAACTGTGCACCCTCCCCCCTCCCTTTTTTCATCATTTGCATGAGACTAGCTGTCAGTCATAACTATTCTTTCTATTTCAGATATACAAAAGATAGACATTTTAATGCTTGATTCAAAAAAAGAAAGTTTGCCCTTTTGTATCAATTTTACATCAAACGGTTTTATAAACCTGCATAAAAAGTAGATGCCTGCTACGTTCGTTATCTAATTTAAGTTCTCCTTACATACACTGATTACAAAACTTACTTAAAATTAATATAAAAATCCATATTATAACACACATAAGAAAACTTTGAATTATAAAATTTCATTCGATTAGTATAGATCGGATTAAGTCAATTTGTGTGTTCAGTGATATTGTAGTGACGTACATTTCGTGTATAAAGTATTTCATCTAGATTTATTTAATAACATCATAGGAAAGAGCCTTTCTAAGTTTTACGCAACTGTTTAATTTACTCCTTCATTTGCATGTCAAACCCAAATTTCATGATGATTCTACTGACAGGACAATGAAGAATTTTACGATGTTGTTTTATAGCTAATCATGGAATAATTTATCTGAAAATGACATATTTTCTACAGCAAAGAGACATTTTTTACCAAACTTTTGTGGTTTTCAAAGAGGAACCCGGGTTACTTTGTTAGTTACTTTTCAAACCCAAAAAAATGAATGGCAAAAGTTTAAAGTTTATAATCCTGTAAACTGTTTACAGTTTAATTGGGGAGTGTTTTTTTATTTGATTCTATAAAGCATATAGATAACTTTTAACCGTCGTCTATGCAAATATAAATACAAGGGTAAGAAGTCAATTGTGATAAGAACAAAAAGTCCCCACTTATTCCTTGGGGAGTGGCCACTTTTTAAAGTTCTTATCACAATTAACGTCATACCTGTGTGTCTATAACTGTATAGTTTTAGTATAGTTTTATTAAATTTGTTTTCCGCTCTTCCCAACGTATCTCTTCGTTCTTCCCCTTTAAAGACAAAATTTCCAAACCTCTGAGATCTGGTGTAGTCTATTTATTCAAATGTCGAAGCTGCAACGCCTCGTATGTGGGTCAAACCACACATCATCTACACACCAGATTTTCGGAGCACTTGGGAATATCCCCCCTTACAGGCAACCAAGTTTCCCACCCTGCGCTATCAAGCATTTTTGCTAACATTAACGCAACTGGACACACTCCCAACTTAGACGACTTTAAAATAATCTCCTCTTCCAACGATTCCTATGAACTCTCCATTCATGAGAGCCTTCTAATCAATAAATACAAGCTTCACTTAAAGCCCGCCGCACATTGGCGAACTTGCCGCGCGTACTTGTTATTCGTGACTAGTGTGATTGACAAAATTTCCTAGTGTGCGCGGAAGTTTTGTACAAACGCGTTTGATATTTGACTCATCTGTCACGAATGACAAATTTTGGGACATACAAGGAAGTTCCATTCCACTTAACCTATTTTAATTTCACTTTAATTTACTTCCTAGCTTCCTTATCATATAATCCATTTGACACGGCCTCCTTTAGTAATAATTTAACACCTTTTGCAATTATGATATCTTATCTTAACATCCTATTTATTAATTGTCTGAAGATGTCTTGAGTAAAGACGAAACGTCACAATAAATTCAATTTTACAATTTTCGGTCTATTGCTATGGCTCTAATTAAAACTTAATGTTGGGCATTAATTTTTATTACACGAATTCGATCTCCGCTCGGCAAGTCTCTCGCTACTATTTTGTATTATAATACACTCAGCAAAATACAACAATTTAACTAGCCCTGTTTTAACAAAATTGTACAATTATTAGTGCATTAATTTTTATTATGATACAATTATCGTATCAAAAATTAATCTTTAAATTTATTCAGTGCAACACACTGTTGATATAAGGCAATATGGCAATAGCAGAAGCATTAATTAACATCATCACAGAGCACTTTTCTGTTCGTTTTTACTCACCATAAGTGGTCATTATGAAAATTACCGGATCGAGCGAAAACTTTATGCTTCTCCTTAGCTTGTTCAGTAGAGAATAACACAAACTCTGTTCAGTGCAAAATAATGACTTAATTTGTTTGTATCCCGCAAATGGTAAATTGTATGTTTGAGAATGTCAGCTTTTGATTGGTGCATTACAAGAGTCATTGAGATGATTGGGTCGGTGAAAATTTATTTATAGCCTAGCCGAACTGAAACGGAAGAAGCACAAAAAAGTAATTTCCCCTGTGAGTAGTACAGCGAACAGACAAATAGATTGACATTCATTTTTACTACTATGTGACTAAAGCAAAAATGACTATGCACTTTATCCAGAATAAGAATATGTTAGAGGCTAACTTCTACAGAAGCTAATTTTCAATTAAATTACCTTAACAACAACACTGCATGTTGGTTAAAAATTTCGAAAGAATATTTTAGAGTCATTAGTCGAAACTTCACGAACTGGATCCGTTGTGAAGTTTTTTCTATTATATATATGTATCTGTTAAAAAGTGTATTCAGACTTCACCTGGATCAGGTTTGGCCATGATGCACAATAAAAAAGACAGTGTTCTGTTGTTGAAGCCACGTGAGCACCAGACGATGACGTGAGCGAGTGAAGTAGTTACTCAAAGAGATTTCCGAAAATTCAAAGAGGATTTCCGAAAGTCAATATTTGACGGCATCAATTTTGCAAAGATTTTGCATATAGTTTTTTTTCATTTGCTAGCATTTACACATATATAATTATGAAAAAGATCTTTTATCTACCGTGGTCACAAACATGCGTGAAACTTTACAAATTTAAAAGGTTTTATTTTGCATTATGCAAATTACAACTCACAAAATAGGCACTTATCAATGTTTTAATTTGAGGCATATAAAAAAGCATTTCGATTTTTAAAAATATTATCCATCCATTGTCCTGTGCTTCGTGTACCAAATTAGCTATCATTACACTGGGTCTGAAAATGACCCAAGATATTTTTGAAATTTACATTAAAGTTCTAGAGCAAATAATTACAAGAATAACACTAAACAAAGAATAGTTTAGTACATAGTATATTTTAAGCCATTATTATCAATAGTTGTGAATCACCAAAACAACATTTTTAATCAATGCTTATTTTGCACTAAACGTTCTGTGCAGAAGGTGTAATGGCTTGTACTCATCATTTCAATTGAAACGTAGCAATGTTGACGGCCGCATTGCTGGCCTGCATGTCAAAAAAAAATAATTTAACTTTTTATTTTGATTTCGAAAAGAATTAAAGCAGACAGCTTCATTCGCATTTCAAACCCAAATTGGAAGATGATGATATTGATAGGAGAATAAAGAATTTCACATAGCAGTGTATAATTTTGCTCGCTAAGCGTTGTATTTTTACAAAACTTGATATGCAACAGGGCTAGATAAATTGTTGTGTTTTCTGTGCGTAAACGATTGAAACTAACGTATCTTTTTTCAATAAACTACACAACTTCATGTCCTCTGAGTAAATCCATATATCTCCTCTTTGCTCTTCCAATGTACCCATTGTCTCTTCTCTCTATAAGTCCGAAACATTTAAACCAGGCCTCTCTGGCTCTTTTTTTAAAACTGCACCTCTTATATTTTCATTCCTAATTTTGTCAAACTATGTTACTCCTAAAGACAACCTTGCAGCGTGTTCATCTCTGCAACCTCTTGCTGTGTCTCCTATCTTTTCCCTCGTTAAATATTGTCTCGAACCATTTGATATTGCTGGTCTCACCACTTTTTGGTAAACCATTATTGCCCTTCATTTTTTCTTCTTCTCTCTTTTCACACATTTGTGCTTCTTCTCTTTCTCTTCATCCGATTCCCTGTATCTTCATATGTTTAAAGGCTCTTTTTAACATTCACTACCTCTTTTCACTGCTGATACTAAGTATATAAAAATCCGTACCTTCTTTATCTCAACTTCCTGCAGCCTCACTGTCCAATTTGGATCTAGATCTCTCTTATTCAAGCACATTTATGATGTTTTTCCAGCCAATCCAGAAATTTTAATGAATATGGCATACAAAGTTTACTTTTGAACGTTTATTTTATAAATGAATTTCTTTTCAAAACAAATCACTCGGAGATAATTGAATACATAAAGAAACGCCAACCCCCCAATCAACGTTTTAAGGAGGGCCCTGATGATATACAATAAGACAAATAGTTTTACATTCATACCACTGTAAGTCACATTTTTTTCATGCATTTTGTACTTGATTGTACATGCATTGATCAGGTACTAATCATTTAGGAGAACCGAAAGAACTTGTATTGCAATTGTTTCCCATCGCGTTATTGCAGTCAAAGTAACTTCAATCGAACTTTTGCCAAAAGTGTGAGATAATGGAAGAAGATGATCATTAAAACGCAAGGACAACATCTTTTTTATGGCTCTCTGAGGGCAAAACCATACACCTGCTTCATCTCCGTCAATAGATACTTTAGCTTTTTGATTAGGTACCATCGAATGATATTCTCGACGAAGTATTATACCAACATTTTTTGGTAAGATTTTGAGCGTATGTACTACTTTCTGTCCTGGTTCCATCGAAACAACCATTTTGTCAAATAGCATTCCCGGTTGATCTTCATACATACTTTGAATTGCAAACGTTCGCACTTGTTGTGGTGAAAAATGCAATCTTTTAGATAAGGTGTTATTTCTTTCATGGTAGTTTAAAACATCGCTATATACACCACCAGAACCTTTATTACCGTAGTATAAAGTCACCGTAAACAACGAGTCTCGTAAAATCTTTTGACTAAACGACAATGAAGAATTCATAAAATTTCGATAATTTGCGCTTTTTGATCGATCAAATCTTGATTCTAGATAAATTCGAATACCGGTAGTAAATATGATTGGATCCAAGGTGTTATGACGAAAGCACCTTAAAATGCGAAATCGGCGCTTTCTAAAGTAGTATGGTGCACCATTGAAGAGCGATGTCCTATTTTTGTTTGCATGGAAATCGTGAACATAGTGAAAAAAATCCTCTAATCCAGTTCCTGGAAATATTGGCGCTATTGCATCGTTTGTTTCAATAATAACGTCAAGTTCATGGGTACTTGCTATTTTGTCATTTCTCAAGAAAAAGTTAACGGCAACAACATGACCCCATTGTTTTTCCAAATGAAAAATATTTTTATGATGGCTGTAATCGAACCCTTGCTGATTCACCTGTGCACTAAAGTAGCCAGTTAAACTGTGATGGTATTTCTCTTCACTCAGAGTTTTCGTTGAGAGTTGAGAGCAAACTATCGCAGAATCAAATCCATGAGGTATTTTTACGCTTATTTTTGCAGACTTCCAAAATGGCATTTCATAATATAAATAAGCAGTCCAATCATACAGTTCCATTTGCGATGCATAATCCCCTTCTACACTACATGTCATATATCTTAAACCAGTTGTGAGACTTTTTACTTCGCGAAGAAAGTCTAGTCCAGTAATGAATATCCCAGCTAAAGGAATATCTTTCACTTGAGGTTCTTTATCGTCCCATTGCATTGTTATGAGAATTCTTCTCCAATTTTCGGAAATTTTTATCATGTTATTTATCTTATCATAAATGCGAAGGCGCATTGATTCAATTATCATCGCACTATGGTGAGCATGATAAATTATTATTTCCTCATTTGGTTCGACTTTGTGACAGGAAAGAGAGCATTGGGATCGAAGACCAGGCGCAAAATTTTCTGGTTCTCTAGCCATTTTTGAGAAAGCTGTTGTAGCGTCTTGTATATAATTTGACAAAACCTTTTCTTTAAGAAAATACTCATTGAACAGACTCTTAAGTTTCCGTTCATTTGTCAATTTGTTCGTTGTAACGGCATAATAACCCGATATATCACAGTAAGTACCATTGACACGACACGAGATTGACTGGGTCCAAGCTTGCTCGGTATCAATATTTTGGCTTCCTTGCCATCTTATAATAACGCGAAATGATGTCGAGTAAGCAATAGGAAAAGTAAGATAAAATCCACCAAACTCACTTACATTATTTACTCTAATGAACGGTTCAAGAAATGGTAATGTTTCATTAGCTTCAAAAATGACAGGTAATTCTTTTACTTCTTTACCATCAACCTATAGTAAAAAAAACTTTTGTGTTTCTTTTCCAATAATGTTCAATTTACTGATATAATCAATTAAAAAGAACATCGTACAGCAGGATGAGGCGTGCTTGCAAAGTGATGGAGGAGGAGGGGGACAAGGGGCCATGGTTCACCTAACTGTTGATTGCTGAACGCCAAAAAATGACTATATGGAAATACGAATTTTTAATTTGGGGTTTGCATACAATGGAGTCGCCAGCTTGATAAGTGAGAAGGATTTTAAGATCAATTTTTCTTAGGGATTGAAACATGATCATATAAATATTGTCCCCCTCACTTATCGAGTTGGTGACGCCACTGGTTTTACCTATCAAAATAGCATTTTAAATTTTCTTTATATAAAAAATTTCCCAGAGAGAATGCCCTAGGTTCCCCTTGCATAACTCGCACTGCATTGCTCTGCTCGGACCGTTGGCTATCGTTTCTGAAGTGCCATATTTATAGAGCGTGTTTTCAGAAGAAACATTAATGCCCTAGTTTCCACTCCTTACTGCCCTGAAAATTTATTCCCAAAACAACACTACTAGTAAGTACTAGTATTCACATAAAATTATTTATAAAACATTTCTGTTAACTTTATTATTTAAATCATATATATATTGTTTGTTCAGTTTACCAACCATTTCTATAAATGGTGAAAAATCACTGAGAAAGTTTATATCTAACCTCAAACGAGACATAATCCATGTTTATTTTTAGGTCAGCGCGATGAAACCAAAGCAACCTATGAAAAATTCCAGGTCCATTATCTTCGAACAGCAAAAGCCCATCTTTGTAAAATCCAACTGGATTATAGAAGTCGGTGTTTCGACCGTTTGCATCGAAGCTTGTTTGTTCAACATAACTTTGACCAAATCTTCGAGCAGAGAGTCCACTTAAATCAAATTCCCAAGATCGATTATCAAATAAATCACCTTTGAATATGTGGCTTAGATCTATAAAGAATTCATCAGTAAGATTGACATGTATTAAGTTGAATCATGAAGATTCAACAGTGCCATGGCAGAATAGTAAAGGAAAAATTGAGTAATTTAACGGCTGTGACTGAAATACTCGTTGACTGTTTCACAACAAGTAATTTGGATCATTAATATGATCAAAAAATAATGGAAAAACGTTAAAAATTAAATTGTCTTAGGTTTTATTATGGACAAATTTATTCAAATTTTGGGCCATAAACAAAGAGGGAAAACAGTAAAATATTACCTGTGTTTGTGAAAGGCTGCTCTAAACTCTTTACAACTTTTAAGATTAATGAATCTTTATTATCTACAATCAAATCGTTATTGTAGTACGCTTTGTCGTTTTAGCTACTATGAAGAAATGTGCCCATGCATTTAAGTTATGCCGTTTTGTACATCTTACTTTGATTGTCTTGTTTTTTCTTGAGGTATTCTTTCATAATATATCTTGAAATTATTTCACCTTAATAAAACGAAATTATCTATTAAGTGTACGCATCAAAACAACTAACACTTCAAGGCTGATGCCAAGGAATTTTTTAATTAGTTAATAGACTAATGTATGATACAATGAGAACATGCATGGCTATTGCTGATTGGTCTTATACACCATAAAAATTGACATTAGCTCCAGTTACTGTTTGAATGATTAAATTTAGTAAACACCTATCTAATATTATTATAATTTTAATCCTTTCTCGGCAAATTTTTCAGCTAATTGCAGTTTCAGTCAGCTTTATAGGGAAAGAATAAACTAACACAAGACTTTCCCCCATGCGCATGTGTAGTAGATTGCCAGTTTGCCACTCTCTCGAAGAATACATGCCTCATTTACTGCTTCGTTGATTATTTTAGCTACAGGATTTTTTTTACTTAGTTGACACAGTTAGTTGTTATATCTATCAATGTCTCCTCAAAAATCAATCGAGAAGAAATTTAAAATATGGTACTTGACGTTTGTTTCACAATCTTGAATGTTGTTAAACTCGTGCAGTGCAACAGACCTGCTTACCTTTGTTTTCAAAAAGATATATTTGGTTTACAAGAAGGAAAAAGATAACAGAAATCAATACCAATGTAAAGTATACAACGAACGTATTTTTCTATAACAAAAAGAATACATGATAAAATTTTTGCTGTTTTTCACAAGAGTCACTCTTTTAAACTTAATGAACATATGTTCATTTAGTTTCAAAAACCGTAAAAAGTAATAAAAAACAAAAACGTAAACATGTAGTCAATGTGCAAATAGACATGATATGGTACTGAGTCCTGGGCACTTGCCATAAAATGTTTGGGCTTAAAAAAATTTATACGTGTACTGGTCTTTTGTGATAAAACTTTAAAAAAAAAGATTTAATCAACCAGATGAATTGAAACAACTGCAGTTCTCTCTGAAGTCCCCCCAGATTAAGACATGAATATATAAATACGTTCCCCTTTCTTATCGAGCTGGCTACGTCACTGAGTGAATCGTGCAAATTGTCAACGTCGGGCGATTTCAAATGATTGCATGGCCTGTATATCTATAAAGGACTTTAAGCTGTGTTCAACTGAGCCTAGTAGAATATTTTGACAGTATACTGAACTGATAAAAACTTATTCATACTTTCAGGTGATTCTATATTAACTGATATATTCGTCGTGATTCCATTTGTATCTTTAAATTGTAGTGTAAAATAGTGACTAAAAGGAAAATGTTCTTACAATATAAGTACTGCATTCATAAATACAAGAACATTGCTCTCTATTTAATCGTCTACTCAAGGATCTAATCAATCGTTTAATCAAGGATTAAACGACTGTAAATAGCTCTCCCCTCCCCCTCAAAAAAATTAATTAATTAAGTCTATTGTCGGCAGACTTTTAGTATAAGGTCCGCCTGTATAAGGACGATTTTAGACAAATCATTGCATGTTTCTTTAAATGTTGTTTGAGCTTTCATCACTTTTTATGACATGGCAAACATTACGATGGGACGTTAAAGTACCCTTGTACATCTGACTATAGTAATCGTTTCGGCACACGTGATATCGTTTCGGCACACGTGATATCGTTTCGGCACACGTGATATCGTTTCGGCACACGTGATGCCTTTCGGCACACTTGATGTCGTTTCGGCACACTCGATGTTCTTTGTAGATTTATTTAGGTGCTTATGAATCGTTTTCTCGCCAAGCAACCTCAATAATTCTGAGTATTGAGCAACCATTTTGTGACACTTGCCTTGATAACTTAACAGATTCATCAAATTAAGTGAAACAAACTCGCCGCCCACGTTATCACAATAACACAACAACGCAATAAGGTCTAGAATAACATACGTGGCAAAAGGTTTTCAAGATTTCTATGCCCTTATTTAAACAACAATCGTTTGTATTAAAATCATACGGTTTGAAAAATTTCAAGTTTCTAACGTCATTAAATGTATGAATTATTATATTAGCTACATCGCATTTTGTGATAAACTTTAAAGAGACTTATTCGTCCATGTTAAATAACTCATACATTGACATATATTGGATTGTGAAATAAATTAATGAGCGCAAAGTTTATCTGTACGGTTCTTTTTATTTATGTGACTGGACTTACAATTGTGACTTACCATTGTGAACTGCTGCTTTTGAACTTGTGTAATGAGTTGCAATTGAGTTCGACATATCTTTACTCTCTTCCACGACTAAATAAAATTATATGGTACAAGAAATATGCAAAACAAGCACGCGACGTTGTCATTGTTTTGAAAAGAAAGTCAAGGCATTTTTACACACAACGATTAGTCGGGCAGACACTGACGCCATATTACGTGTTCTTGTCATATATGGAAAAATTTGTCGTGTAAGACAAATCACTGTGTAAATAATGCATCCGATGTATTTACGCGATTTCAAAAAAGAAAACAAATTTGTCGAAGAACAATAGAAAAGCGAAATTAAAACTTCTCATTGTAGCTATTATCATTATTGCCTCAAAAAAATAAGGAAAAAAGAAAACAAATGTAAAGATCGGTGTTGGTGAAGTGCAAATCGATTTAAATTTTGCCGAGTTTCTTTTTTTAAGAAAATATTCTTGATTTTTTTCTTTTTCTGAATCGCTGCAGCTTTGGTTTTTCAATAAAAACAACGACGCTTTCAACACTTTCTTTTCCCGTGTTGACAGAAGACATTTCGATGATTTTTCGTTAATCATAATTTGCTTGTTTCCGAACCCATGGCAACACAGTAAAAACAAGTATTTTGTGCGTAGAACTATGATTTATTGCACCATAAATCCAGAAAAGAAAAGGTTCTGCAATATTTACGAGTAAGAACAGTAAAATTTTAGAACTCCAGCATGAGTAGCTACTGCGTACAAATATAACAAGGAAATCAAACAAGCATTTGCGTATAAAGTTTTCGCTAGAGATGATGTTGACAATCCATATTCTACGTGGTCAAATACTGGTGATATATGAGAGTGAGAAAGTATACAGTGGCCTTAGACTCTAAGGCTTAGAGTGATGTAAAAGCATTTTAATGCTGTAGTTTGATGTCTTGGTGAGGACTTAATGGGTTGAATTCTTGCAATGTTTCTGGCAGTGTCTTCTTAACAGGCCTTAACAGTTTTTTGTAATTAGTGGGCTGTAACCATCCCCCTTGGAGTAAGAGAACAATGGAATGCTTGCCATGTTGGATAAAATTTGCATTGTAAATAAGGAAAAGAGAAAATCCCTTTGTTAAAATCACCCAACATGGCGGCTATGACGTAACTTGCAAACCAAGAATACTTTACATTCACACTCACGCATATCGACCAGAGTCGTTGTAGATGATTGTGTATGACGCATCAAGCTTATTTCAGATGGCTACGTTTGATCAGTGTTGGTGACGCCTTATAAAACGTGCAAAAGAAGTAACCACAGAACAGATTACGTAAACTATTCTGTGGGGTAGCTTTATCTGAATCGTGAAATTGTATCCGAATTTAACCTTCGAGGGAGGAGAAAAATATTCCTACAACGCCCGTATATGTATTACAAATGGTATGTTGCTTATCCATTCATTGCAATTGTAGTGGTATTAATACTTGGAAAATATCTAAACCTCTCAATGAAGCGTATTTTTGAGAAATCTCCAATAGTTAAGGAGTTTTATCTTAGCTGGAATGGCGAATCAAACTCGATATTTTATCGCGAAATTTTGGCGAAAGGGGAAGTAAAACTTGATGTACTTTTGCTGCATGGAATGAAATTTTCTTCAAAGAATTGGCTCGATATAAAAACCTTCGATATCTTAGCATCGAACGGTTACCATGTTATTGCATTGGATTTACCAGGATTTGGAAGGTCAACGTATGAGCTGCACACAGGCAAAAGTGAATTTTTATTTGAATTCATTAAGAAAGTTGGCCTTAATAATGCAGTCATCATTTCACCATCAATGAGCGGTCGATTTAGTTTACCATACCTTGCTGCAGGAAAACCATCTAAAGCTTTTGTTGCAATTGCAGTTGCTGGTACTGAAGACATTGATAGTGATGACTTTAAGAAGTTTCCACCAACATTGATTTTTCGAGGCTCAAGGGATGTAGGACTAGGTGCAAGATCAACAGAAACACTTCGTTCTTATCTATCAAATTATCGTTATAAAGAAATTCAGGATGCAGGTCATGCTTGTTATCTTGATAAACCCGAAGAATTCCATGATAGTTTACTGAATTATTTAGATTTCGTAAACAAGACATAGAAATCAATTACATGTCTATTGCCACTGCGTGTAAAGACATTCTTAGACATATTGTTGGCAATCCATACATGGTCAAGTACTTGTGATTTATGATTGTGTGAAAGTATACAATGGCTTTAGAGTGCTGTAACAGCATTTTAATGCTACAGTTTGATGGATTGGTGAACCGAGAAGGTTGAATTTTTCTAATGTTTCTGGCAGTGTCTTGTAAATTACCATCCTATATATTTTCCTTATAAACAACATAGGTGTATGGGTTGGGGTCAGGAGGGGCAGCTGCCCCCCTCCCCCTAAGAAAGCATGAAGATTGAAAAGTTCAAGGGAGGATGTTCGGCAGAACCTTCATTTTGTGTGGGGGAAATAATTACTGCCCCCCCCCCTCCCCTCAGAAATGATAGTTCCTGCACACCTATGATAAACAACAAAAGTTTTGATGTATCACTACAGTAATGGATGTTTTCTTTGTATGTCTGTGTTTTTGACGTTAGATAAACATGGTTTGTTATGAGTAAATTTTGCACCAATTGGGTTTTTTCTATTTGCTGTTTTTATACGATTCTCTTCCACCAAGTTCTCTCTTTCTTCAATGTGTTGTTGAATAAAATTCGCAATTAAACACTCATTTCGATTTTTCAAAATTGTTTTACTAAGTACAAGTCATAGCAAATAATGAAAAATATTGGGAGAAAGTGATCAAGAAACTGAACTGTTCAGAAGATTTTTAAGATTCAGGTCACAGCTGGTAAACCGTGCCAGTTGGCAGGTCTGTCTGTGGTATATGACAAGAACTCTAAATGCTGAGTCAGCATCATGGTAAAAACATTCGTTGCTGCTCCATAAACGAGTGACTGGAGGTAAACGGTTTTATATGCTATTTTACTCATTTCATACTAGTTCATCGAGTGGTAGTGAGAATTTTTGGAATTTGCAAACTTTTTGATAACTATTGATGACGTCATCGTGAACAAAACGTAAATTTCTGCTTATTGTGCGCACTTATTGCTTTGGGGCCACATTGATTATTTGCTTTTGCATTATTCTTAATTCTTTATAAAATTGTGAAAGAAATTATGAGTTGTAAGAGGTGTACAGCGAAAGTTGTGTTTTTGAGCACATCGTTTCATGGCTAGAACGATCAGTGCCCTGCCAAAGGGTTGGGATTTTTTTAAATATTAGGTTGTTGCGATAAGAGAAAAAGTCGTAGTATGCCTAAATGGATAAAGTGTTGCATGTTGTTTAATACAAGAAATTTTTGTGCAATTTTGGTATCAAGCTTATTTTAATCATACAATGTAGCGAACACCACTGGTGTAGTTATTTTGATTGTACATGTTTATTGCTGAATGTACATTTATGTACAGCCTACACTGCTTTGTAAGAGATTATCGAGACGGGTGAAGTCCAGTGGTGTAAAAGTGGGAGGGGGGGGGGCGCTTGGGGGAAGAGCCCCCTTCTACTTTTGAAATTGGTAATTTTAAAGCGGCACTATTAACAAAAACGTCAAGTGAGCCCCCCCTGATAAATTTAGTTCTACAGCACTGGTGAAGTCGGTGCATTCTGAATTGAAGTCTGGCATGTGGTATAACAGAAAGTTAATCAGACTCAATTGGTTGTAGAAATAAGATAGTTAAAAATGTGTTTGAGGAAGAGGCTGATCACCGAAAAGACGAGAAATGAAGAAAGTGAAGAGTAATATAGGATTATAAATCATCCAACGATAAAAAAGCGTGTAAATGAGGAGGGATATGAGTACGTCAGTAAAATGATTCTGAACATAGATCCACCAAGCGAGAAGCCCAGAGGAAGATATCACAGAAGGTATATGAAGGTCAAAAACGAAGACATGAAGTGTCAAAGACGCCAGAGTCTAAGGATGCAGTCATACAGTTAACAAAAATTGGTGAAGCTCATATTTGTTTCCTGAGATAAATTGTAAGGATATAAAATGTTTACATGAAGTACCGCGTATCCACAGACTTCTCCCAGATTCTCTCTGCACCAAAGTGATTTACATTCAAAAAAAATGTCTAAGAAATTCGACTTGAGTTTGTCAGGAAACGTTTGTCTTGTAACTGGAGGCTCACGTGGTATTGGAAAGGGTATTCTCATCATGTTATTAAAGGCAGGAGCTACTGTTTATGTTACAGGTAAAATAGTTTCACGTTGTTTATTGAATATAAATAAGGAGTATAAGTAAAATACGTAATGAGGACCAGGTGGGGAGGTATGACCATCGTGGAGAGTATGGAAAGGAGAAGGCTCACAAAGTTATTGGAGGGGATTATAATTATTCATTCTCATTGCAAACTACTTTTTCACATCATCCACAACCTGCTTAGGGCTTCATTTGTCACTGTATGCATTTGGCAAATATACAGACTGCAACCTATCTCTTGAGATTTTTGCTCCACGTGTTGGCTGGTGCCAACAATAACACTAATAAAATATTCTTTGTATCAGACCAGCAATATGTCTGAATTACAAGTCAAGAATGGTACCACCATGTGCATCAAGTTTAATACATAAATACATTTTCATATTCAACATGCAAAAATTTTTACTTTTACAATTTTATAAACAGTTTGCTTGCTATTCACTAACTGCCATTATAACAATATTTTTCATAAGTATAGGTCGCACAGTAGACAAAGAGCTCAAAGATGAGGTAATTTATGTTATACCTTGTCTCTGTTGTCCGGGGAAACCCTCTATATGTATCTTCAAATGTGCACTAGAATCTTAATAGCACAGAATGGTTGGTTCTAAAAACAGTTTGTTTTTATCAAAGGTGTTGCATTACTTTTGCAAATGATTCACAATAACTAAAACATTGGCAATAAAACAATATATTAACCATATACAATATGCTGTTCAGTTAAGTAGCCATGGTGGTCAATGTGTCGTAATCCGATGTGATCACAATGATGACGAACAAGTAAAGAAAATTTTGAGCAAATGAAGAATGAACAAAGTGGACAAAATTTGTTGTGCAGTTGCATGAACAGATTGCTTTGATTATTTTCAGTTAAAATAAAGTGATGTTTTAGCTTGAACCATTCCAAATTTAAGCTTAGAACATGTATGTCGGTCATGTATGTTGCTCATCTATGACTTAGTCGGTCATGTGTGTTGCTCATCTATGACTTAGTCGGTCATGTATGTTGCTCATCTATGACTCAGTTGGTCATGTATGTTGCTCATCTATGACTTAGTCGGTCATGTATGTTGCTCATCTATGACTTAGTTGGTCATGTATGTTGCTCATCTATGACTTAGTTGGTCATGTATGTTGCTCATCTATGACTTAGTCAGTCATGTATGTTGCTCATCTATGATTTAGTCGGTCATGTATGTTGCTCATCTATGACTTAGTCTGTCATGTATGTTGCTCATCTATGACTTAGTCGGTCATGTATGTTGCTCATCTATGACTTAGTCGGTCATGTATGTTGCTCATCTATGACTTACTGTGTAATTAAAAATAACAATTTATATTTGACAAGTTTTATGTTTTCAAGTATGTTGATCATGTATTCACCATATCCATTGCTGAGGAGTTTTGTACCACACAGTTTTCATTGCAATCACTTTATTGAACTCTTAATCAACAATTAAACTTTTTTACATGTTTGTAGATGTAGATCATCCAGGTTAGTATAGTCCTGAGAAGGACTGTTTTTGTGACTGTTTTTGTTGTTGTTGACTGACATTTCGACAACCTCAGTGATGACTACTGCTAAGGTTGCCAAAACGTCAGTCAACAACAACAAAAACAGACCTTCTCAGGACTATAACAACCTGGATGATCTACATTTACAAACATGTAACAATACTCCCGGGTTCAAACCATTTACTTAATTAAACTTTGATAAAGTTTTTGCACATTTGGATTCTTCCTTATGGATTTTCCTCTTAACATGCTTTTGATTATCTCTTTTATATTAAAATGCTGTATAACATTATGTTTTTACTGTGGTTCTAGACTCTGGCAAACAATAGCCAAGGAATGTTCCGGAAAGAAGTGAGTTGACCATTGAATTATTTCAGTTATACTTGCCTTACATCATGTAACATTTGTTATTGTGAAGTAAAATTCTGTAGTTTTAACTGCATTTGTGTAGCCAATATCAGACTGGGATGGCATGAATGCTGTTGGATTAAGGTTAGTTGATGTTTTCACTAGATAATGTAAGATTATTTGGTTAGAATCAAAAAGGATACTTTTAAAAGATGTGTGTTTTTTTGTTTCTTTTTGTTTTGTTAAGAAATGATTTGTGCAAGTGTAAGTGAGTGACAATTAGCTGTGTAACTGAATGGTGCTTTTTTATTTTTACGTGTTTATAGTCAAACACTCGTGCAAGTGTGAGAAATGTCCGCTGCTGCATAAACTTGTTTCTACTTTTTATGGTATTTTTTGGATTTTGAAAAATCATCTTTTCATTTCGATCTTGCAGAACGATCGTACGATGGCGGACATGGCTGAAGAACTGAGGAAGCTTAATGTGGCTACTTGTTCATTACGGCCTGGTTGTGTTTCAACTGAGTCCATGAAACAAATAATGCAATCCGAAGCTAAAAGTATTTTCAGCAAAATGGTAAAAATTGTAAATTTTTTGAAGCATCTTATCGTAAACTGTTTATATTACTACATTCATCAAGGGCTAGCCAACATTTGATTTTGTATAAGAATACTGATACTCAGTCAACAACAGCAACAACAGTCCTTCTCAGGACTCTACCAACCTGGACGATCTACATCTACAAACATGTAACGATACTCCCGGGTTCAAACCATTTACTTTAATAAGAATACTTAGTTACAGTTGCAGTCGAGGCATTCTTGAAATACATATAACATCGTGAAATGTAAATTTTATTTGGAGCATCTTATCATAATATCTTCACAGCAAACATTAGTTTTAGTAGAAAACAGTTTTACCGTCAAAATTGAAGAATTGTTAAAAATAACACATTGCCATGTAGGATTTCTGAATTTAGTCACATAATTTCAAGAATTTGTCCTCGTGTTTTTTTAGATAAGCAGTGGCTTATTTAAGGGAGAATATCTAAAAACACCGGAGTTTAGTGGAAAAGCTGTTGCTGCTCTTGGAAACGGTAGATAGAATGTCTCAAGTACTTATTAAAAGCACAAACTCGCATTACGAGTATCGTAAATATTTCGAGTATCTTTGAATGGGGTTTTCATTGTGAAAAGATCATGTAGGGAGCATGTTTTTTCATTTTAGATCCTCATATCATGAAAAAATCTGGAAAGGTGTTAGTAATAGCAGAACTTGCAAGAGAATATGGTTTTACAGATGTTGGAGGTGTTTTAAAGCTAAAGAAATATTATAGATCCAGCGATGTTTAATACTGCGGCAGAGAGTGAAGTTGTACCACTCTCTGAAAGTACAACTCTCTTGAAAAGTATCACTCTCTGAAAGTACAACTCTCTTGAAAAGTACCACTCTCTGAAAGTACAACTCTCTTGAAAAGTACCACTCTCTGAAAGTACCACTCTGTTGAAAAGTACCACTCTCTGAAAGTACCACTCTCTGAAAGCACCACACTTTTGAAAAGTGCACCACTCTTTTGAAAAGTGCACCACTCTTTTGAAAAGTGCACCACTCTTTTGAAAAGTGCACCACTCTCTGAAAGTACTACTCTCTTGAGAAGTACCACTCTCTGAAAGCACCACTCTTCTGAAAAGTACCATTCTCTTGAAAAGTGTACCACTCTCTGAAAGTACCACTCTCTTGAAAAGTACCACTCTCTTGAAAAGTACCACTCTCTTGAAAAGTACCACTCACTCTCTTGAAAAGTACCACTCTCTTGAAAAGTACCACTCTCTGAAAGTACCACTCTCTTGAAAAGTGGAATAACGAGGTGAAGTGAAAAGGACTATAGTTTTATATACAGTATATACTTGCTTAAATAAAGCACCTTTTAAAAAACTTGCTGTACATTGTGGTGAAACAAAGGTAACCTTATGTTTTTCTTTTATGATATATATACGTCCACACCTTTTTTTATGAGTAGTTTTCGTTGTCCTTTTATGTTCATCAGGTGTTCAGCCTTCATCCGTTGGACAAGTGAAATTCCTTGTACGTCGCTTTTGTCCAAGTCTTGCATGGTTAACACCAAGTTTTCTCTACGTACCTTGGTGGATGATAAGCATTGGAACGCACAATTATTGATTTCTGTTATCAACCAGGCCAGTGGTATGTCATAGCGGCACTGAGTTCATTACTGTTGAAGGAATCACTCTTTAATTTTTTTTCGAAGTAATAACGGCTTCATTGATTTATGGGATGGTTTTCCTAATAATTTTATCATGGAATAAAATTCGCATTCAACCAGACAATTACAAAAGGCAAAAATGTCTGATTTCTTATTTCATTTCCATATTCTACGTACATGAATGGAAGTTATTGGAATTTAAGTTTTGTTCACAAATTAAGTCAGGCAGTAACAATAACAAACCACGTGCATGACATGTGATTGGTTCTGCTATATTCACTTATCGGAAGAACAAAATGCTATCGACTTTCGGAAAAGTTAATTTGCCTTAGACAGCTCCGCCGAAAGTAGGCGAGCAAAGCAATTATAAACAAGCAAGATGAAGGGGTAGCTCTTTGCGTTTGGTTAATGCTACTAAATCTTGCCCGCTGCAGCAACTCAAAAGAAGACTTCCTTTAATTCCGTAGCGTTATCATTAACTGCTGCCGGAGTGGTAAATGCCATTTTGAATGTTTGTTGTGTTGTTCTTTGATTGAGGAAATGTTAAATGTTAAGGCTGTTTTCCACTAGGCAAAATTTTCAGCGCGTAATTGGTAGATGATGTCGTGATTTTTTTGACAACCAATCATCTTGCAAATTTGACTGGTGCGCGAAAAAGTCTGCCTTGTGGAAAATACGCTTTAGTTATATTTTCAATGTTCTGTGTTATTAGTTATTGCATTTAAGATGCCGAACATCACTATAATCGCATGCATAACATTCCTTTTCATTAGCATTTATCGCTTCTTGAGGATAAATTACGGCAGCTATGAAACCACTGGTGATTTCAAGCAGTTGCAATTCTTTAAGCCCCCTTTAGTCTCCACAACGTGCGTCAGTTTAAATTTTGTTTCTTGTTATGTACATTTATCCTTTCACCTCAGAAGTTCTGAGAGTCAGATTAACGTGTTATACATGCTGTCATGTAGTCCTTGGAATATTCAAGACAGTAATGTTACGAACAACACATTGCTGCTGCACTACACCTTACTGAAAATCTGATAAACACTTAATTATTTTGTCAGTCATTCTACTCAAGCCGTAATGTTACGAACAACACATTGCTTCTACACTACACCTTACTGAAAATCTGATAAACACTTAATTATTTTGTCAGTCATTCTACTCAAGCCGTAATGTTACGAACAACACATTGCTTCTACACTACACCTTACTGAAAATCTGATAAACAATTATTTTGTCAGTCATTCAACTCAAGCAGTGATGTTAAGAACAACACATTGCTTCTACACTACACCTTACTGAAAATCTGATAAACACTTAATTATTTTGTCAGTCATTCAACTCAAGCCGTAATGTTACGAACAACACATTGCTTCTGCACTTCACCTTACTGAAAATCTGATAAACACTTAATTATTTTGTCAGTCATTCTACTCAAGCAGTGATGTTACGAACTATACATTGAACAGTCTTGGTAGAGTTTTTCTTCACGATCGTTTCAGCCCATTCAGGAAATGTATTAAGATCAAAATACCATGAACCAAATGTGTATAACCATACCATCAACACACTTATACCTGTAATGTTCAACACTATCCCTGTCTTTACCTGTAATCAAAGAAATTAGCATAAGTAATTATGTGCAGATGATCTCAAGCTTGAGACAACAATGCGTGCTTGTAAAGAATATCAAATTTAGCTAGCAATAATTATGAGCGTTGTTGATAATCTTATTTTTTAAAATAATTACGTATGTTCATTTTTCCCTTCTTCTTTTGAGTTTTCAATAGCATATGATTATGGATTACCATGATAGCTTACATTCCTTAGATTGGCTAAAATCCTCAGCTCTGATAATCTTGTTGTATATAAAGCTTTGCAACCATAATTTTAAAATCATAAAACCTTTTTTCAAAAAATCTGATCTACTAATCTGCAACAAAAACTTCCTGTAAAATAGTTTTACTAAACGCTACGGTTGTAGCTACTAGTTGTATATGAACAACATATATATTACCATATCTGTAACTTTAAGATAACCTGAAGAAAACACAATGGCGTTTGGAGGAGTTGCTACTGGCAACATAAAAGCAAAGGAACAGGCTGCTGTCGCGGGTATCATAAGACGCCATGGATGAATTTGAAGAGCAGTAGCCTTTATGGAAAATATATCAAAATGTTAAGGATAGGATACATGAAAATGTTATAAGAAAGATGATAAATCACTCACTAATGCTCCTAGGATAGGAATAAATATTGTTGCTGTAGCTGTGTTGGATGTAACTTCTGTGAAACCACACAACATCGTGACGCTTATTAAAACTATGACAGCCACAGGTAGACTATCCATTTTACTAAGTTGTAAACCCAACCATAAAGATAAACCAGAGTCCTGAAATAAAAGAGTTTCATGAGGAGAAAACATCATTTTTTCAGTGAATAAATGCGTCAGTCACCTTCGCAGCCTTTGCCATGGCGAAACCTGCTCCCATTAGCAAAAGAATATTCCATGAAAATTTCTGAGAAACTGTGTCCCAGTCGAGAAGGGATTTGGAGAAGGCATAGTCATCTGCAAGATCGATGCATATGGAGAAAACCTTTATAATTGTTTGCAGAAATGATGTTTTTGTCGGAGACAATGAGATTATTCTACTTTAAGTTTCCAAGTAATACAACCTGGACGATCTACATGTACAAACATCAAACGATACTCAAAGGTTCAAACCATTCGAAAATTGTTTTACCTTGTTCATCGTGATTGATGGTCCTACCAACTAGCCTTGCAATTAGTTTGGGCATGCGCGATGGAAAGATGAACAGAGAAAATGCAACAATAATGGAAACCGTACCATCGCGTACAAATCTGCAACAGTAAATACCATAATTAGGCGACTTTGTTGCTATCAAACAACAACGAGTTTCTTCTGGAAAAATAACAATTGACGGAGAATAAATATTTTTGTTTTTGCTGACAATGTATCCATGCAGAAGCATTGCTATCCAAATAAACTATCAGAAACAAGTTTTAATATCATGCATGGTGTGGTTCCGAGCAGATTAGTCAATGGATTAATTTCCTGCTGATCACGTGAAGCATGTGTATTTATTTATTGCATGTAACTAAATATCACCATAGAACACATGTATGGTTAAGCAGGTGGGAATGAAAACCGAAAGTCTCTTGAAAAACTAACACGCGTGTTCGTGGTAGCTATACTGCAACATTACAAGCGTACAAGAGAAAAAAAAATGCAGTGTCGCGTAACTGAATTAATTGAGGCAAGAACATTATCCATAAATGCACATAGGAACACCTCCACTTCATATATTTACCAAATATCGGTGCCACTGCATAAATTATAAATTCGTAAAATGTAAGTTACAAACATTGTAACCAAATTTGTTGTATTTTGTCTGAAGTGCTGCAACGATTGTTGAGTTTATGTTATAAGCTCTTACCCTTTTTTGAACAGTACAGACCAGCCACTGATGAACTTTGGATCTCTGAACAACCAAAGTATTGCGAGAGTCACAAAATGAATCAAAACGGCCACTTCAGCAAATCTGTAATAAGTATTAGCGTTGCTATATAGTATGTATAACTAACAATTACATGAAATTTTTATGCAAAGCACGAAAATCAAGCCTTAGAATGGCTTGTCAGAAAGTATTCATTGTTATGAATATTATACGACTACGCTTTTGATTTTAGTGGACATTTGTTGTTTTTCATTAGGATAACGTAATAAATATGTTTACCTATATGTAAGGTGAAGTTAATATCATAACTATCATAGGGTAATAAGCCTGATCAAAACTTTTGAATGATTCTGTTTGATTTAGTTGCTGGTGAATGACTGTTTTATGTATTTGTAAGAAGACTGACCTAAGAGTTTTGCTTTTCGCAACCTTTCACGTTTGTCAGACATCTAGAGGATCGAGCACTAGATCATTGTTGCTTGAACTCATGCAAGCTGTTTTGTTTTTTTTTGTTTTATGCTATAATGATATGCGTGCTTGTCTTTTTTGTTTAATAAACCTACGTGACTGGTCCCAGTTCTTCATATTGTTGTCTTACAATGCTTCTGGCTTTTTCGACGTAATCCGTTTTGATTGTTCGCTTTCTTGCACGACAACGAAAACATTCTAAAAACCTGAAAATTTATTGCAATTTTTTAGTCATTTCTACATCATTATCACAACTATAAAGTTGTTCAACGCACGCATTTTTCATTGAAGATTGTGCGCTTTTTTTATTAGGTCAGTTAATATATTATTTTGTATCGTAATGTTTATCATGGAAAGGCAAGAAAATCTTTGGATTGAAACGAAATTTAATCAAGCACTAATCTTGTTAACTTATGGTAGAAAATAATATCGTAAACAAGAAATATTTTACTTTGTGTTTAGATAAAAATATTGAATCCAAATCCAGGCCATGAACAACAAGATGATCATCTGAGGAAAACTGTAAATAAACCAATCAGCGAAGCCTATTCCATTGCTGTCAGGAAACAACCTTAAATGTTAATAATAAACTTGATTACCTCAAAATTTTTTCATGTGGACTTTTCAATGTTCTTGGATTTTTTGGTGTGTTTTATATTGCAGATTTTTATTACAGTTTGTTGATTTATCTTACTTACTCTTCCGATTGACCACTAAGAATAAGATTAGGTGCAGTTCCTGTTAACGTCCCAGTCCCACCAATGTTGGCCGCGTACGCTATGCTTAGAAAAATTCCTTTACAAATCCTGTTATGCTTCGTTTCGATCTGAAAGTAAACTAAAGCTGTAAATCATAAACTACATATACATACACTAGGGCATCAGTGACGACCATTGTAAAACATTAAAGGTATATACCTCTTCATTGTCGTTACATCTTGAAAACCTAATAATAAAAATCAAAGTAAACTATAATATACACATTCTCAAATCGATAAGATAGTCATTAATGAACATTATGGTCATTTGAAATCTTTGTACTTTAACAAACATAAAAAAAGTCTGTCTGGGTGTTCAACTCTAAATAATTTGTCTTATAGCACATCACCCTTTTGTGCTTTTGTTTGCTTCACTTTATTTAGGTAATGATTGATTTATTTCTTACTTTTATATTCTAAATTCACGTTCACTAAATTTAATTTTTCCTAAACGTAAGTTAAGATGTAAGATTACTTTTTTTAATATTATGAATTGAAGTATTCACTAAACTATTGAAAAACGAGCCATTCTTTATTAAAGAAAAATAACTCATACTCAGTTTTTGATTCATCGCTCATTTCATCTTTTAATTTGTCCAATTCGAATTCAAAGGTGTTTTCATCAGTTTCTCTTGTTTCATTTGTACCTTCCTTTAATTCTTTTAGAACAGCTTGTGCTATTGGAACCATCATGGCGGTTGTAGCGGTATTACTTAGCCACATTGAAAGGAATGAAGTCACGGACATAAAGCCAAACAGCAGTCTAAATTGCAAAATAATTATATTTTCAGGTTTACGCAATACCGTACTCTTTCAAAGTTGATTGAATTTAAAAAAATTCTCTATTGAAGTGAAATTTTTATTGTTGCTTTCGTTTTGCAAAATAATAAGCTGACTTTTTCCATGCAAATACTCTTTGTTTCATATGCTTCGCCCCTACCTTATGGGTTGAACCCCAATCTTGAGGAGGACAAACAAGGCAATACGCTTGTGTAGGTTCCAGCGCTCCACTGCAACAGCAACCAATAATCCACCCATTAAAAGAACATTTGTATCACTAAAGTATGGCAGGCTCACTTCCTTTGCCTCAACGACACCCAGAAGCGGAAATAGTATAAGAGGAAGTAGTGACGTCACAGCTAGAGGACACACTTCAGTTATCCAATAAACTGCCATAATGAGCATAGCATAAGCACATTTTCCTTCCTAAAATAAAAATTATATATCAATGCTCAGTCATTTATAAACAGGAAAACTCTAACGCTTAAAAGTACTGAGTAAGTATTTTGGTTGTAATATGAAACAGATCTTTTTAAAATTCTTAGGTTATCTTGTCCACCCATCACGACAACTGCTCTTTAAAACAATTTACATCTTATATGACAAAAAAATACGTATATCTGATATTAGTACTTTGTTATCTGAAAGCCATTAAGCAGATATGAGTTATTTTGATTGGCTCAGAAATACTTTGCCAGTACATTACACGTAGCTAATGCTTCGACGAAATTCAAGAATTATCTTAAAGCGAACAGCGAAAGTTTGTTTAAACGTAAACAAAACGAAACGAAAAACATCTACGTACAAATAGGAGTCAGAGGAAAAACATTCGGAAAGCGAGTTCTGTTTTTTAGACGATACATTGTTTGACGAAAATGCAAAAATCCATAATAATTTTTTCTATGATTTTCTCAACACGAAAGTAAAAAACAACTGCAATAAATAATTTAAATGCAAACTGTCTTCGATTATGCCATTTGCAGTGCGAATAATTTAGCCTTTAAATATAGCTTTGAAAAGAAAATATTAACTGCATAATAATTACAAAGTCCAAAGGATACTGTTAGGCAGTGCTGTAGTAGGGGGGGGGGGCGCTTGGGGGACGAGCCCCCCTTCTACCTTTGAAATGGGTAATTTTTCATCATATCATGGCTTCAGCTTCGTCAAGAGAGCCCCCCATCTGATGAATTTAGTTCTACAGCACTGCTGTTAGGATATGTTTGAATTTCTTCTTTGCAAATTGAAAACCTTTTTGCCCTTAGTTGTGTAAAAAACATAAAATCTTTTGTTGAGATCACGTAAAACGTGTCACCCGACTGCAATTTATTTTAGCTAATCGTTGTAAGCCAAAGATTTATGTATATTGATAGACTATACACATTTCAATGTCATTTTTAACTTGCTTAATGTACATACATTACTGAAGGTATAAATTAAAGAGGAAGCTTAAACAACACCGTATATCTAGTTATATATCTTTCTGCGAAATTACTATCAAGACTTCTGTGCGTAATCAAAATACCAGCAACAGTTTTAATCTAAAATCAGTATCAGCTAAGCTTACAAGATAAATTCATTCATATTCTTACTCACCTTTTCATTAATGGCAATTGGTAAAGGAGCGAATACTAAAGGAGTAAGAACTAACAACAAAAAACGTTTATATGTTAAAACTGCGTTGCAAATCGAGCGACATTGGAAAGCCATATTTTATGATTCAAACCGTCAACACAATTACACAAACAATAAATCAAGTTTGAACAGGACGTTTGTCAACAATATGTCGCGATGTGATCACAAGACGGTCAGTGGCATATGATGTGAAACGTGACAAGGGAAAGAAAAAAAAATTCACAATACAATTGAAATGTGATTTGAGATTTAAGACGGAGAAAATATTTTCATTGAGTCATATTCAGTGCGAACAAAGTTACTACTTGAAGCATGAAAACAAAAGAAAATAAAGAAATATGATTTACATGTTTTATACTTCGAGCATGTTTTCTTCGAATGAGCATAAAAATCTTGTTAAACCTTTTTACAATGCATGTATATGTTCGTCATTTGTATTTGTCGAACATGTACATGGCTGCAACACGCATCTTTTCAAAGCTATTCTAGTTATTTGAGCTGCACCCGTATAATTTGGATTGAAGTCATTAGTTAAACTTTTTAAACTTGTACAGTGTCTGATTTATTATAAGTATATTGCCGAATATAACTTTTTACAAATAACTAGTTACATTTAACCGTCACTTTTTTGAGAAACGGTAACTAATTACTTTTTAGAACGTAACTTGCAACTGTGACTGGTTACAAATATTATGAATAAAAGACAGCTGTACAACTGTATACATTTTCGCTCGCGATTTTATGAATCAAACACCGCTTTATCTGCGGTGATAAAATTCATTCTCAACTACTAGTATATGGAATATTCCAAAGCTATCATCAGGGATTATACATGATATAAATCCTAACACGCTTTTATAAGCACATGAAAAACATCTGACTTGGACGAGATTTGAACTCGCACACAGTTGAAACACGGTGCCATCCAGTAACTGCTATCAAGGCGAGAATCTCTCGTCCATACGTAGTTTTAAAGATATTTGACTCGTCTCCAGTCCCTGTGGGCTTGGTAGCGGCGAAATAGTATCCCGGAGGTGCGAGTTCAAATCTCGTCAAATCACATGTTATTCATCTGCATATTAAAACGTGTTAGGATTTATATTATGTATCAGCAATATTGGAAATGCATGTACGGACCTGCTTTTATTATTTATCTATATTTGTTGAAGTGTAAAATTAACACAGGCGACAGCACATCAGTGCAAACCCGAGACCGAAGATCGAAGGTGGAACCTGCTCAAGAGTTCTAACTAAAGACGTATTCAAGTAAATGGTTTGAACCCGGGAGTATCGTTACATGTTTGTAAATGTAGATCGTCCAGGTTGGTATAGTCCTGAGAAGGACTGTTTTTGTTGTTGTTGACTGTTTGACTGTTTGTTGTTGACTGTTTTTGTTGCTGACTTGAGAAGGACTGTTTTGTTTGTTTTTGTTGAGTCAACAACAACAAAAACAGTCCTTCTCAGGGCTATACCAACCTGGACGATCTACATTTACAAACATGTAAAGACGTATTCCATGGAAAGCATCATAATTGACTGAATAAAGATCAAGCCATTAGCTTTAATGGCCCAATACTTTTCTACAATTTAATATTCTTTCTTTCAACAAAAATGAAAAAAAGACTTCGTTAAAAGCATGTTTTATTGACAAGTCTCGCGTAACGTGTAACTTCATGCGTGTAATACACGTAATTTGACCACCAGATACGAGTGTTACTACTAATTTTGTTATTTTCTGCTTCTTGCTTAATTGTTTTTACGTTTGGCTTTCACGCCTTCACCTCAGGAATACTGACAGCCTGATTATTGTGTTAAGTTTTTTTTTTGTCAGTCATTCTACTCAAGCAGTAATGTTACGAACTATACATTGAACATTCTTGGTAGAGTTTTTCTTCACGATCGTTTCAGCCCATTCAGGAAATGTATTAAGATCAAAATACCATGTACCAAATGTGTATAACCATACCATCAACACAATTATACCTGTAATGTTCAGCACTATCCCTGTCTTTACCTGTAATCAAAGAAATTTAGCATAAGAAATTATATTCAGGTGATCTCAAGAGAAACAGCAGGGCATTTTTGTTAAACATATCAAATTCAGACAAAATAAATTATGAGCATTGTTGCATAATTTGAGAGAAAAGTACTTTTTACATATGTCAATTATAAAGAATGATTGATGAATTCAATTAAATTACGATAACTGATGTCATTTTTTAAAATGAAAACACTCGTGGTGAAAACTGACCATTATCAAAAAAGCCAAAAATATAAGTTTCAGAAAAAGATGTTTTTCAACTTATTTCTCTCTTATTGTTTGAGCTTTTAATAGCATCAAAACACAGATTACTATTTGATAGGATCTAAAATTCATTAGCTCTGATGACCTTACAATGTATAAAAACTTGGCAAAAATATTCTTAAAAAGATCTTTCTTGCTTTCATCAAATAAAATGTTGTGCAATACAATGAAGCTAGTGCAAAAAGTCAATCATCGAGGCAAGGCCAGCCCGAACGTTCAATTTAACAAAGAAAACTTTTTAACCATTGTTTTTAGTGATTTCTTAAGAAAATTCATTTGATATTTCTTCAATGAAAAAACACAAAAATCTTTGCCAAGCAAAAGTAAGAAACAAGATGGTTAAGTTAAATGATGTTTATAATCAATTTATCTTTAAAAGAGAAACACATAAATATTACCATGTCAGTAACTTTAAGATATCCTAACCCAAACACAATGGCGTTTGGAGGAGTTGCTACTGGCAACATAAAAGCAAAGGAACAGGCCACTGTTGCAGGTATCATAAGACGCCATGGATGAATTTGAACTGCAGTTGCCTTTATCGAAAATATATCAAAATGTAAAATATAGGATACATGAAAATTTTATAAAAAAGATGATAAATCACTCACTAATGCTCCTAGGATAGGAATAAATATTGTTGCTGTAGCTGTGTTGATGTAACTTCTGTGAAACCACACAACATCGTGACGCTTATTAAAACTATGACAGCCACAGGTAGACTATCCATTTTACTAAGTTGTAAACCCAACCATAAAGATAAACCAGAGTCCTGAAATAAAAGAGATTCATAAGGAGAAAACTGTATTTTTTTTCAGTAAATATATGCGTCAGTCAAATCACCCTCGCAGCTTTTGCCATGGCGAAACCTGCTCCCATCAGCAAGGTTATATTCCATGGAAATTTCTGCGAAACTGTGTCCCAGTCGAGAAGAGATTTTGAGTGAGCATCGTCATCTGCAAAATACAAAGGGTGTAAAAAAACAGAACGGTTAGAAAAACGACCCTATACTCATGAGCGCGAGAGATTTGGAAAACCTTTTAGTGGATATAGTTAGTTGGACTTTTAATTTGTCTGATTTGATAGAAAATATGTCGCAAATCAAAACCATTTTTAGGTAGAGAATTGTGTTACCGAATGGCAGATTTGCAATAGCTTGCGCATGAAAATGACACAACTAAAATGCGAATGGAAAACCTAAATTTGAAATATGGCACATTATGTTCAAGCTAAGATAAAAACTTAAAGTGACCACAATTGACGTCATACCCGTGTATCTATAACTGTATAGACAACGGTTAAATGTTATCTGTTTGTTAATTAATACCCAAAATATATTCACCCTGTTTATCTTGATTAATATCCCTGCCAATTAGCCTTGCGATGAATTTGGGCATGCGCGATGGAACGATAAACAGAGAAAATGCAACCATAATGGAAACTGTCCCATCGCGAACATATCTGCAAAAATATAGAGACCATAATCAAATACTTCATTATTATCATAAAAGATCATATTTTCCATGGAACAAAGATAATCACTAGAAACATAAATATTCTTTGAGAGCGTTGACAAAACCCACGACCAAAGATATGAATAGATGTCCACAAAAACGTTCAAAACAAATATTTGTAAGGTGATGAAAATTACCATGACACATAAATTCATATTATTGGGTAAGGGAATGCATTTATTGAAATCCTCATCCACAGTCCCCTACCACAAATTATCGGCCAACCATCGTTGCTATGGCAAAATTATAAAAAAAGATTGCATTTTCACGCCACTTTTAACGTCTGTCAGAGTTACTTTTTTATGTAAACATTGAAACCAAACTTTTCTATTTTATCCAGAACGGTTGCAACGAGTGCTGAGTTTATGTTTTCAATTCTTACCCTTTTTTAAACAGTACAGACCAACCACTGATAAACTTTGGGTCTCTGAACAGCCAAAATACAGTGAGAGTGGCAAAATGAATTAAAACGGCCACTTCAGCAAATCTACATTAATTAAAAACGTTGCTATAGATAGTAAATAATATTTTAATGCTAAATACGACGATCAGGTCTTAGAGTAGCATTGCCATTCAGAAAGAATTCTTTGCTACAAATTTTAATTGTAGGACAACACTACTGATTTTTGTTCATATTTATTGTTTCTACAAGACTCAATAATCAAAATTGTGGATTGCCTACGGTGTTGTTAAGTTTTCATGTATACGAAGTAAGCTTCATCAATACATTTTAATAGATGTGTAAGATTTCTTTGCTGGTAAATGACTGATACGCATTTTATTAATGATAGTGAACTCAAGTTTACAATTTTTTATAGAACATACGTACGTGATTGGTCCTAGTTCTACGTATTGTTGTCTTAAAATGCTTCGGGCTTTTTCTTCGTAATCCGTTCTACTTTTTTGCTTCCTTTTACGACAGCGAAAAAATTCTAAAAAGCTGAAAATTTAATGCAAATCTTCAACATTATTACAACCAAAGTTGTTCAACGTACGCATTTTTCGAGGAAGAACGCTCACTACTTAACATACATGTGCTTAGGTCGCGTATGTTATATCTCTAATGCTTTTGTTTCAACCGAAAGAAAATCTTTTGGTTGAAATAAAAGCATTTTAGCTATCATTTCATTGAACTTTTTACAACTTCATAGCAGACGAGAACATGGCAAACAACAAACTTTTTACTTTGTGTCCAGATAAAAATATTGAATCCACATCCAGGTCATCAACAACAAGATGATCATTTGAGGAAAACTATAGAAAAACCAATCAGCGAAGCCTAATCCACCGCTGCCAGGAAACAACCTTAAATGTAAATATTAAAGTTGATTACCTGAAGATCCATGTACATGTTTTTTTTTCAATCAACTAGGTCTTGTTATTTTATTGAATTTTGTACTGCAAATTTCCATTGAAATATGTTCTTTCGTCTTACTCTTCCGATTGACCACCAAGAATCCGATTAGGTCCAGTTCCTGTTAAAGTACCAGTCCCACCAATGTTGGCCGCGTACGCTATGCTTAGAAAAATTCCTTTACAAAGCCTGTTATGCCTCACGTCAATCTGAAATTAAACTGAAACTGTAAATTGTAAACTACATATAAATTCACATTGTAAAACTTTAATGATACACACCTCTTCATTGTTGTTACATCTTGTAAACCTAATTAATACAAATCAAATGAGATTTAAGTTAGCTATTCCGTAGATCAGTAATATGTTCAAAAAATCACGAAAATAATTGAAGAACTAATGTTACATTTTCAAACCCTTCGACTTATTTTAACTAACAATTTAGCAATGTAAAATATTCGTCTGAATACTCTGTTTTGTTGCACATAACGTTTTTACTTCTATTTGCGTCTTTTTGTTCTTTTCACTTTGCTATTTCTTACTTTTATACTCTGAATGTTCGTTTACTTAATTCGATTTTCGCATGAACTCAAGTTGAGATATAAGATCACTTTAATATTTTAAAAGAAAATGTTTGCCGCATAAGGGGAAATGTGCCATCATATTAGAGCAAATAACTCTTACTTCGTTTCTGTATCAAGCAGTTCATCCTTCAAACTCTTCAATTCAAAGGTGTTTTCATCAGTTTCTCTTGTCTCCTTTGTACCTTCCTTTAATTCTTCTAGAACAGCTTGTGCTATTGGAACCATCATGGAGGTTGTAGCAGTATTACTTAGCCACATTGAAAAAAACGAAGTCACAAACATAAAGCCGAACAACAGTCTAAATTACAAAATAATTATATTTTTAGGTTTACGCAAATCAACTGCTGAGCATTAAAAGTTGGTTATACTTTGTAAAAAATACGAGCGCCATTCTTTCGCTGTTTAAGGAACTAATATTAATGCATTTGCCTTAGAAAAATAGAAGGAAACCGATTTTTTTTTAATGCAACGGCTGTTTATCTAGAAACCAAACATGGCTTCATCGCTACCTTCTGGGTTGAACTCCAATTTTCAACAAGACGAACAAGGCGATACGTTTGTGTAGGTTCCAGTGCTCCACTGCAACAGCAAGCATTAAAGCACCAAGTAAGAGAACATTTGTTTCACTAAAGTATGGCAGGCTCACTTCCTTTGCCTCAACGACACCCAGAAGCGGAAATAGTATAAGAGGAAGTAGTGACGTCACAGCTAAAGGACACACTTCAGTTATCCAATAAACTGCCATAACGAGGATAGCATACGCACATTTTCCTTCCTGAAATAAATTTCATACATCAACGTTGAGTGATCAGGCGGGGTGCACGTGTATCCCCCCCATATCCACAGACTCAATCACGTGTTTGATGCCATTGAGTCTTTAATGGGCATGTGCAAAGTCAACTACCCTTAACAAAGGGTATTTTACATACAAAATATTGACATCATGTGCACCACTCCCTTTAGACTTTATGGTCATGTCTTGGTGATTTATGCAATTTTTATGCTATATGGATTTTGTTGTCTTTATATTCGACAAAAATATAGACACCTTCACATATATATACCGCAATGCGAATACTAAGGAGCTGATTACATGGAGCAATTTCAGCCTTAGCTGAAATGAGTTCACGATTACATGGTCGTGAATATTCAAGCAGGTCTGGAAAAACAATTATGGCGGACTAAGCGAATTCAGCTTTAATGTTTTTGAGCTTTGGTTTGCTTTATTTACTTCATGGTATTGCATGCAGCTTCAGGAAATAAAGACTAATATCCATAGAGCTGCATTCTACGCTGTAGCGCAAAATGCTGGCACGCTTAAATTACGCATGCGCAGCTTTGTCAAGTTCAAAAGGTCAATAGCACTCTGATGTATAAGATGGTGCGAAGAAAAGAAATATGCTTCTAGCTTCAGGCATGGCTTGTCAAACAGCTTGGTACAGTTTCACTTTTTATGTGCTTCAAAATCAATGTTATTATATTCCATAGACTTTTAGTAATCATGCAGACGTAGAACTATATTTGGCTTTTGTTTAAAGCAGAGTGAAAATGAAAGTTTTATTTATCATAGTCTAACGGAGAAAGCCTTCGTCTATAATCAACCTTCCTCAAATACGGTATCTATAGCGTTATAACAACATGTGACAAAGCTAGCTGTATACTGTTGACTAAATTGTTCGTATCAAGAGCGTACTTATAAAAATATTCGACTGACAGTTTTGCCAAGATTGTGCGCAGATCGCATATTGGTTATAAATTTTCAATCGAAATATAGCTGTTCTCAATTATGGCTGTCCCGAACCTCCTTTGTCAGTTTTTGAACTTAGTAAATTGAGGAGAACTGTACAATTTTCGGTACTCGAGCAATGATCTGCTCCAACGAAGCGTAAAGTTGAATGAAGTAAAATTGACCCTCTGTTTCACGAAGTTGAGTTGATCAAAGCTACAATTAAAATGAAGAACAACTCCCACAATGGTCAACACGTATACATATATATCACTCCGTTAACTTAGTTTTTGAAATTTGAATTTAGCCCTTGTATAAAGGTCAGTGATTACAAAGAAAAGCTTCGCTGCCATCTTGAATTATTAGTTCAATTTTATGCTGAATAAATTTAATCAGAATAATCATTTTAAGCGAAAGATTCATGTTCAGATCATACTTATTCATCATTTTCAACTTGCGAACCTATACGTCGTGGAATGTACATATTATGTAAACAGAAAGCCTAATTATCGTGGTTAATTTCCACGTCGTAGTCCTGCTGTGTAAATAAATTTACGTCACACATCATTGATTTTCAGTTTTTACTGCGAGTACTCAAAAGAGAAATACCTCAGGCAAAATAATCAGGCGTTACCGCATCTGGTTTAATGCATCATTGAAATGTATATTCTACAAAATACTCCATCCATGATGACTTGCGTGCATCTTAGAATCACCAGCACATACCTTATGCTAAAATCAATATCAGCTGATATTTATTCATAACCTTACTCACCTTTTTATTGATGGCGATTGGTAAAGGAGCAAATACTAGAGGAATCAAGACTAAACACAAGAAACGTTTATATGTTAAAACTGCCTGGCAAATTGAGCGATATTTGTAAGCCATTTTCATATATTCAAACTAGTAAGTATTAACGGAAACGATAAGTTGGAACTTAGCCTATTCGCAGGCTAACGGCTATGTTGATACAATTTCGATGCAATAAACAAAAATGTCAAAGTGGCCTATCGAAATGTTATTAACATAATAGAAACAACAAAATCACAAGGGGAAGTCCCCATGTAGTTGAGACAACGTCTCTTCATACGAAAGTAAACAATTCTTTATACGAATGTAAACAATTCTTCATACGAATGTAAACAATTCTTCATACGAAAGTAAACAATTCTTTATACGAAAATAACAATTCTTCATACGAATGTAAACAATTCTTCATACGAATGTAAACAATTCTTCATACGAAAGTAAACAATTCTTTATACGAAAGTAACAATTCTTCATACGAAAGTAAACAATTCTTCATACGAATGTAAACAATTCTTTATACGAATGTAAACAAGCGTTCGATATATCTGTTGAGTCAACAACGACGTATCATAAAACGTTTTCTTGCCTTCGTCGCTGTGCGAGCACTTTTAAAAGCTGAAAAGCCTCCACAAAAGAAATATCTTCAAGTCATTCTTGATTCAAATAGACATTCTTATCACTTAATGTTTCGTAACACGATCAGCTTGATAATGGACAAATGTCGACACTGGTAAAACTTTGTGAAAGTTTGATGTATATCATTTTAAATAAGCGTGATGTTATTAAAAAAAGGGGCTAATCAAGCCATTTTATTTTTATGCCGCCGGCCGTGTATTAATTTGTGAGGCTGCTAATTTATGCTACCCTATGTACGCTCGTCATCCTATTCTTCAAAAGTGGGAACATACTTTTAATTAATTCAAAAGTATTTCTGACATACATTATTCACTATTAAATAATTACTTGAAGTGATTACTTAAAGCATAAAAGAGAAAATAAATGTCGCCTTACTTGTGAGTGGATACTTTTTCATTTCACACAGGGTGCATCAAACCAACCTCAATATTTCTGACAAAGACACTGTTTTTTTCACTTCGAATACGTTGTTATAGAATGGCAACATGCCCTTAGGACAGGCCTTGGGGTACTAATTAAGTGCTCATCTTGTTAACCTTTATAAAATGTTTCTAATTTGTATTTTTCAAACATGCATGGCTACAACAACGTTTTCAACAATATTCCATCCGTTTGGGTTACATTTTTATAGTTTGCATTGAAACCATTGTGCGACATTTTAAACTTATGCACGCAGATATGGCATTAAGCAGCAGTAGAGTTGGATTACAAATGGCTTAAATAATCCCAACGAATAGTAAGTATTTAATGTTATCTCAATCGCATGAAATTTGAATGCAAAGGGTGTACAAAAAAATGGTTACTTTATATACTTAAATGAATAATTTTCTTAAGTACAATAGTCTTGTGGTGTACAGGAATTTAACTGAATGGCTTGAAGATTGCGGACGTATCCTCAAACTGTGTCACTTTTAATTTAGTTATTTTTTTCTTCTTGCTTATTTGTTTTTAGATTCGCCCCTTCACTTCAAGTATATTGACAGTGTTATATATTTTGTCAGTCATTCAACTCAAGCAGTAATGTTACGAACTATACATTGAACAGTCTTGGTAGAGTTTTTCTTCACGATCGTTTCAGCCCATTCAGGAAATGTATTAAGATCAAAATACCATGTACCAAATGTGTATAACCATACCATCAACACAATTATACCAGTAATGTTCAACACTATCCCTGTCTTTACCTGTAATCAAAGAAATTTAGCATAAGAAATTATATTCAGGTGATCTCAAAAAAACAGCAGGGTATTTTTGTAAAACATATCAAATTCAGACAACATAAATTATGAGCATTGTTATATAATTTGAGAGAAAAGTACTTTTTACATATGTCAGTTATAAAGAGTGATTGATGAATTAAATTGAACTAAGTTGATTGATGCCGTTTTTTTAAATGAAAAATAAAGTTTGAAATCAAACTCTCATGAAGATATGCGAAAATACTAAAATTAGCAATATCAGCATGAATTGCCGGCAAAAGCATAAGTTTAAGAAACCAAACAAGGACGTTTGTCAGCATATTATAAAATTAATTTTTCCATAATTTCGTAAAAGCACTATTGCCAATACACATTAAATATAAATGACAACTTTTTTGAAAATAGACATGTTTCGACATCTCATGATGCCGAAATCGATTCATGATGCCATGATTCATGATTCATGATTCATGATGCCATCGGCATCATGAGATGTCGAAACATGTCTATTTTCAAAAAATTGTCGTTTATATTAAATGTGTATTGAAAATTAATTTTCCTAATCTGATCTGATAAACTGGAAAATGTAAAATTTATGTGACATTTTTCAACGAGCCACAACGTGTTAACTATGCTACTTGCATGCAACAATATTCTGCTCAACAATAGTAGAAATTTGACAATAGATTCAATACGTTTTCTTCTCAATTCTATCTCGTTCGGAAAACCCATTAGTGGAAATTATCTTTTCGTGGTTGTTTCAGTGATTTTTATTTTACATTATTGTAACTGCATAATTAAAATGAAATAAATAAACAAAATAAACAGTAAGATGATGCGCAAAGGAACGTTGTTACTGCAGGGATGTCGGAAGGAACTTGGAAGGGGGAGGGGCACATTTAGAAATTACGAGTACCGATGTTTGTAACATGTTGTCAAATAGTCGCCATTTTGAATTTTAGCAACGCTGGTCATCTAATCGCGAACGTAATAAACTAATGAAAAAAAATTGCAAACGATTTCTACGTGATTCTTTATAGTCCACTCACTGCACTGTTCATATGTATGTTTTATAGTCAAAATAGACTATTAGTAAACATTCTCTTTTATGGTAATTTTGCTTTACCCACCCTCCCCCCTCCGCTTCCGACGCCCCTGGTTGTTAGCCTCAACAACTCAGTTCAACAATGTTTTCTGTGTGGTTTCCCTAACAATGAAAAATTTTAACTAAATTATTATATTTCCTTCTTTAGAAAATTAATCCAACTCATTTTTTCAAGTAATTGACAAAAAAATATTTGCATTGTGGTAGTAAAAACTGTGCTGGTCTAATGAAAGAGTGTTCTAATAAATTTATCTTAGAAACAACACGTCATTCATTACCATATCAGTAACTTTAAGATAACCTGAAGAAAACACAATGGCGTTCGGAGGAGTTGCTACTGGCAACATAAAAGCAAAGGAACAAGCTGCTGTCGCGGGTATCATAAGACGCCATGGATGAATTTGAAGAGCAGTAGCCTTTATGGAAAATATTTCAAAATGTAAAGGATAGGATACATGAAAATGTTATAAGAAAGATGATAAATCACTCACTAATGCTCCTAGGATAGGAATAAATATTGTTGCTGTAGCTGTGTTTGATGTAACTTCTGTGAAACCACACAACATCGTGACGCTTATTAAAACTATGACAGCCACAGGTAGACTATCCATTTTACTAAGTTGTAAACCCAACCATAAAGATAAACCAGAGTCCTGAAATAAAAGAGTTTCATGAGGAGAAAACATTATTCTTTTTCAGTGAATAAATGCTTCATTCAAATCACCTTCGCAGCCTTTGCCATGGCGAAACCTGCTCCCAAAAGCAAAAGAATATCCCACGAAAATTTTCGCGACACTGTGTCCCATTCGAGAAGAGTTTTTTGGTAAGAAAAGTCATCTGCAATATATAAATGCATGTTGTATTTCCATAAAACATTTCGTTTCTTCCAATATACAACATAGCACATATATAGCAGAGCATATACAATATATCATTGTATGTATACGGTCATACATAGCTACAACATGGAATGGAAAATCTACCATTTTATTATACGAGTATTGATTTTCACGAGCAATGAATAATGAAATAAAAACAATTAAATGACAGGAAAATGATAAAAATTTACCGTCGAAACATGAATCTTGAAGTATCAAGAATATATGAATCAAGATACTGAATGAATAAGTAAGTGAATTTATTTCGTTTCCTTCCGAAAGAAAAAAAGACAACGAAGTATAGGAGCATATTTCCTTCGTGAGAGAAATTGGCTTTCATATTGTTAAAAGAGAAATGATAGAAAAACTATTTTGTCCCAATGAACAGTTCATTTATGTTGTTGTATTTTTTTTTGCAAAATATATGATTGTTTTGAAGTGTTGGAATTTTGTCTATCACTTACTTCAGCGACAAATTACAAAATAGTCTACACTTTAATTCTCGTATAAGAAAAAGACTATTTCATGGTTTGTTTGTTTGTACCAATTTTACTAAGCACTCATCGAGAAGAACTGAAAACAAACTCGTTCGCTACGTTCACTCGTGCATAAAAATCATACGCACTCACAAACCGGAAAGTAATTTAATTGTAAGTACAGGGTCGTCTTTCATCGGCACACTTCACCATTGTTAATGATGTCAATTGAGCACCACTTAGATGGGATGATCTTACTTTAGTAATACGTCGATACTATATTGGTATCATGTTAGTTGATACCCCTACAAAAATACGGTAGTTTTTCCCTCGAATTACGAATGGCAAACAGTTTAATATGCAAATAAATTACCTTGTTCGTCTTCAATGATAGTTCTACACAGTAATTTTGCAATTAACTTTGGCATGCGCGATGGGAAGTTAAACAAAGAAAATGCGACAACAATACCAACAGTGCCATCACGGACAAAACTAAAACAATATAGACATACTGAGAACATAGTTAAATATTACATGCACTTATATAGACATACTGAGAACATAGTTAAATATTACATGCACTTATATAGACATACTGAGAACATAGTTAAATATTACATGCACTTATATAGACGTACTGAGAACATAGTTAATTATTACATGCACTTATATAGACATACATTGTGGGTCCAGACAGTCTTTTAAAAATAAGTAAATGTCAGGCATGTTCCACTGGACGAATTTCCTGGAATTTCCCTGAAGCCCGTATGTTTCTAGGGCGTATATAATTAAGCTGAGGATATACAAATATATATTCATGCTGAACATGGTTTGTGGAAATGAAAAGATTCCAAGAACATGCGCAGATAAGGTTAAATGCAATTCAATGTATTTGATCAATACCAATGCAAGAAGTCTTGAGTTTATGCTATAAATTCTTACCCTTTTCTAAACAATATAGACCAACCATCGATAAATTTCGGATCTCTGAACAGCCAAAGTAACGTAAGGGTCACAAAATGAATTAAGACCGTCACTTCAGCAAACCTGTAAGAATTGATATCTCTTGACTAAATATTAAATAACAATTTTATGAAATTTTATGCTAATATACGAAAGCCGGTCTTTGCAGCAGCATAACCACGAGGCTACTACCCAGCAAAATAGTTTGTTTATGGTTCAATGACACCAAACTTTACTTTATTTTATAAAACGTACGTAATTGGTCCCAGTTCTTCATATTGTTGTCTTACAATGCTTCTGGCCTTTTCGACGTAATCTATTCTACTTGTTTGCATTGTTTTACGACAGAAGAAGAATTCTGAAAACCTAAAAATTTGTTGCAAGTTTTTGTTTGAGTCATTTATACGACAATTTTAACAAGCAACTTTCCTTGACAAACGCATTAGTACTGAACAGCATAAACATTTAAAACAGAAAATCTTTAATGTGACTTTGAAAGAAAACACTCATCTTTAAAAAGCAAGAAAATCTTTAGGATGAAAAGTAATCGAACAAAGCATTCTAGCATTTCATTTAACTTGTTATAACTTCATGACGGGCAAGAATATCTTCAACGTTAAATATTTTACTTTGTGTCTAGATAAAGATATTGAATCCAGATCCAGGCAATCAGCAACAACATGATCATCTGAGGAAAACTGTAAATAAACCAATCAGCGAAGCCTATTCCGCCGCTGCCAGGAAACAACCTTCAATGTTAATAATAAACTTGATTACGTAAACATTTCTTTTTCTGTGGTTTTGTTATTGAGTTTATGTATTGCAAATGTTTATCACAATTTTTTTAGTTATCTTACTCTTCAGATTGGCCACTAAGAACAAGATTAGGTCCAGTTCCTGTTAATGTACCGGTTCCACCGATGTTCGCTGCATACGCTATGCTAAGGAAAATTCCCTTACAAAACTTGTTGTGCTTCATTTCAACCTGTTTTTGGAAAGTAAACTGATGCTGTAAGGTAAAAACTACATAAATTAAAAACGACCTGCGTACGAGAACATCATTGATAAGTATTAAATAGCATCACAATGTTTACAGCTACCTCTTCAGTGTCGCCAACTCTTGTAAAAGATCTAATAATATATTTCATAAAAAAATAAGATGGATTTTCTTGAGTTCAGGTTATAAAAAATTAAAAAATTACTTATTACATCTGCAATGTTACATTCTTAAATCTGCAGGTATTTTTTTAATGAACAAGCCATTGTGACCATGTAGGATTAATTTCTTATTAAAAATGCGTCGATCTGTGCTGATTCCCCCCTGTTTTAAATATTGCAATTGTGTGAAGCAGGAGGGGCTGTCTGTAACAAGCTTAGCCATTTAAAGAAATCTACTTAACAGTCAGAGACAGCAGATAATCCATAATGAAAGGGGGGCTCATATTCATGTGCACATGTTATAATCTGTTGAAAACAATCGATTTAAAAGAAACTTAACGTGCCATATCTTGGACATATGAATATAAGCCCCCTCCCGCCAATTTTTCACGATCTCTGACAGTGGAAAACATGTTTAGATGCAAGACGATATACAAGAATTGATCTTACTTTGTTTCTGATGCATCATTCGTTTCATCCTTCAAACTGTTCATATCAAAGGTGTTTTCATCTGTTTCTCTTGTTTCAATTGTACCTCTTTTCAATTCTTTTACGACTGCTTGAGCTATTGGAACCATCATGGCGGTCGTAGCGGTATTACTTAACCACATTGAAAGAAACGCAGTCACGGACATGAAGCCGAACAGCAGTCTAAATTGCAAATAAATTATATTTTCAAGCAGCATGTTGCAAAGCACTTTGCTAGGATCGTCAAACAAATTTCGCAAATCAATTTTGGAATACGCCATCAACAGTCTATCATAAAATGTTTACATTACAGCACCCTCTCTTCAGCAGTGAAAGCCTTTGTTGTTTTCTTGGAAATAACTCTTACTTTTTCATGCAAAATCTTCTTATCAAATAACTACACTATGCATTAAGCCCTACCTTCTGGGTTGAACTCCAATCTTCAACAAAACAAACAAAGCAATGCGCTTGTGTAGGTTCCAGCGCTCCACTGCAGCGGCAACCAACAATCCACCCATAAAGAGAATATTGGTATCACTAAAGTATGGTGGGCCCACTTTCTTTGCCTCAACGACACCCAGAACCGGAAATAGTATAAGAGGAAGTAGTGACGTCACAGCTAGAGGACACACTTCAGTTATCCAATAAACTGCCATAATGAGGATAGCATACGCACATTTTCCTTCCTGAAATAAATATTACATACCAATGCTCAGTCATTCAAATTCTTTGTTTTGCGCATGCTCAAGAAGCTGTTGTCTGAGTTTTTTGATAATTGTGTTATAAACGGACAAACGTGAATCAACATAAGACGTTTATTTGATACAAATATTTATATCTGAAAGCCAGCTTGCTAAAATCTAATTCTTTTTGTTAGAATCATATGAACTCTGCTTGCTAAATAAGGAGTGATATCCACTTTTATTACCAAAATAATAAAAACTTATGTTGATTTATTGATGATGTAATGGTATGTCTGGGTTTTATAAAAAGTTCCATATTCGCTTTGGTCATGTAAGTACTGTTTTTATCTTATTGGTAGATGGTCAATACTTCAATTTACAATCATTAGCATTGAAAATTTTCACACTAAGCTCGGCCGTGATTTTCGCGTAATTAATATTTAAAGAAAATTTTAATCATTTCATTTCTTAAGAAATTGTATTTATTACGTTGGGCGAGCATGATGGAAAAGACAATACGTACGATTATTAAGTTTGAACTGTTCTAACTAAGCAATCGTAAGTGAATAACAATTGATTTTCGAGAATATGCGTTTAGCAAAAGTTGTAATTGTCAAGATTTGGCTGTTTCGTTCTGGCTGTTTCATGGTGAGAGCTCATTTATAACAAGAGATAACACACTGCACACCATCATTAAATCTTCTTTCCTTTTTTCATAGAATATGGTTTTGTAAACGGAAGCCCCATGCAGGTTTAATGCATCTTCGGAACCTGGTCTAGAAGAAGACATTCATATATGTGATGTATATAAAAAGTTCCATATTCGCTTTGGTCATGTAAGTACTGTTTTTATCTTATTGGTAGATGGTCAATACTTCAATTTACAATCATTTGCATTGAAAATTTTCACACTAAGCTCGACCGTGATTTTCGCGTAATTAATATTTAAAGAAAATTTTAATCATTTCATTTCTTAAGAAATTGTATTAATTACGTTGGGCGAGCATGATGGAAAAGACAATACGTACGATTATTAAGTTTGAACTGTTCTAACTAAGCAATCGTAAGTGAATAACAATTGATTTTCGAGAATATGCGTTTAGCAAAAGTTGTAATTGTCAAGATTTGGCTGTTTCGTTCTGGCTGTTTCATGGTGAGAGCTCATTTATAACAAGAGATAACACACTGCACACCATCATTAAATCTTCTTTCCTTTTTTCGTAGAATATGGTTTTGTAAACGGAAGCCCCATGCAGGTTTAATGCATCTTCGGAACCTGGTCTAGAAGAAGACATTCATATAGGTGATGTACGTATCAGATACTAGAAGCAAAGACTTAGAGCTTTCTCGTTGAGAGCTGCTCGTCTTCTTTGTAGTTCGTGCATGCCGTTAATATCTGCTGGAGTTGTTTCGATTTTAGCCTGTGAAAAACTTGAAAAAAATACGGCGAAGGCCAGTGCCCAGTGGTGGAACTTATTTTTGCACAAAACTAAACGATAACATGACTGCACGACAACCAAAATTTTGTTGAAACAATTCTTTGCTCACACTTTCTATCTTGTTAAAACTTAAAGTATTAATGACAGATTATAACGAATGTGTCACACCATCATAATATTGATTACAGTAGTTCATTTAAAACAAACGATTCTCATTTAGATAAAAAGGTGTTAAGATGACATTTTTAGCACAATATTGAATTTCATTTTCTCTGGAGTGCATGGCCTGCCGGTGAATGTCATTCCTGCTGTGTGAATTCAATTATTTAACAAGAATATCATTTGTTATTTCTTCTAGAAATATATTGTCTTCACATCGAATAAACACAGAAAGTAGTTTGGCAGAACAGAATAATCCTGTAAGAATAAGCAAAAAAATAATTTCGTAAGCATTGGAATGATTATTCATCATTCTTACATCTTTCTGCGAAATTATCATCATGACTTCAGCGTGCAATCAAAATACCAGCAACAGTTTTATCTAAAATCAGTATCAGCTAAACTTACAAGATAAATTCATTCATATTCTTACTTACCTTTTCATTAATGGCAATTGGTAAAGGAGCCAATACTAAAGGAGTAAGAACTAACAACAAAAAACGTTTATATGTTGAAACTGCGTTGCAAATCGGGCGACATTGGAAAGCCATGTTTTATGATTTAAACCGGCAACGTAATTGGATCAGAATATTATGTATACACGAATAGCACATGTTCGCGGAAACGGATATCGGATTAGAAATTCTATTGTTGGAGGATGAATTAGGGACGAGGGGATAAAATGCAGGTGTATGGATAAAATGAATCGGCACTTGTATGGTTTCATTTACCATCTAAGCTGTCGCAGATATCAAGCGTTTTTGAAAGCGGTTCAATGTTTTGTGTTCACCTTAATTGGGAACTCATGTCATTCGGAGCAAAGCATTGAGTCTTCCAATGAATGGAGTACGCAAATGTAGAATGACAATGACTGCAAAGTAAGACAACAAAGAAAGGAAGACAGATGTTTGTCAACGTTAAAGTAGATAGAAGTAAAGCAATGAAGAGTCGATCACAAAGTTATTAAAAACTTTGGAAATGATGGCAGAAAATGATGCGACAAAAGATCTTTTAAATCGCAAGAAAGAAGACGCAAAAAAAAGTTTCAACTGAGCAAGGACCACCATTATAGCTGTATAAAGATAGTTTCGTCATCTTAGTCAACCTTTAGCAAATACTATTCTAAGCCAGGAAGTCATAACGCGAACAATCATGACACATCGCTGAAGGTAGTAGCGCAAAATGGTGTAGGTCTAGTCTAGATCTTTGAAAATGCAAACAAAATTAACTAGTGGTCTATTGCACCGTTGAACCAATCAATTATAGAGCATGATGGCTTTTGGACTCGTTCTACGCTTTAGTAAATTCTACTGTTTTTATGAAACATATATACGTAAAGATATAAACATATTTCTTAGAGAGATTGAAATGTAATTTTTTGTTTTTATTTTTTCGCAGTTGAATGTCTGCATTAAAATCGTCTAACACAAGATCTTTGTTTTAACCACGGATATGCGTCATAAAACATAAAAATTCTAACCTTGAATATTTACCTTTGTATGCAAATGTAAACAAAATTCAAAAAAATAAACGTTTATTTTCTTATTTATGTTCTACAGAGTCTAAGACGAAGGCCGGCGAAGGCAATTTTCCGTAGGCTCGGCTATATAAACAGTGTACGGTTCACCGAACTAGCGAAGTCAGTACTGCAGAAGCTCAGTTTCTTTCTCAACGATTATCGGAGCAAACATTGCAAAACAATACAAAAAATAATCATTCCAAGACAACAAGGCCTAACATTAAAAGTATTACAATGTTATACAAACAGCAGAAGTTACGGAGAGGTTGAATGTCGCGATCAGTGTTCGGGACGCATTGTCTCGTTCGTAGTGTTGTTGAAGCAAATCAAGCAATCATTTGTATAATCTAGAATTGTTGCATTATTCATATATGCTTTCGTCGCCATACAAAAATTGTATACTGCACAAATATAACTAAAAGGTCGGTGCTGTATGCAAGTATGTCGTACTTTATATTCAGTGGTTCAAGAACAATCATACTAAAATTTTGATTGAGAAAATTGCAAGAATATTGTTATTGTGTACACATGCACTGATGCGCAGAAGTTTCACAGTTGATAATACTACATTGCTTTAATACAACGCTTTGCTCGAAAATTGAAAGAAAATCTTCTAGTGAGCCAGAATAATCAATATGTTTAAGGATTTCTTTACAGATTGAATAAATGTAGAAGCTTTGGAACACTAACTATTTCATGAAAATCCATTATCTGTACATTACTAACTAGCAATTAGCTACATTGGATGATTTCTTCACAAATAATACTCATCTCACCTTGGTGTTCACAGCTGCAGGCAGAGGAACAAGTACTAAAGGAGTTAGCGTCAGGATCAAAAATCGTTTGTGATTCGAAACTACTTTCCAAATAAATTTGCAATGGACAGTCATATTACAAACTTTGGCAAGTCAACAGGTATTATTCGGAGGAAAGCAACTAGCCGGAATAAGCAGGCAGGGGGTAGTTGAAAGGAAAGCAACTAGACCGGAATAAGCAGGGGGACATTATCTAAAGAATAGCGGTTGCTAGGGAAGCAATGAATTATTTGTTATTGCGATATCGTTTGAGATTGTTTTTAAAAAGACAAAAATGCACCATAAAAATGTCGAAACTGCTTCAATTAGCAAATGAGCAACAACTTACTATGTGTTTTATCGACGTAGCTTACATTGGTACGTAGCTTGTATCCTTACAAGCTATATCGTAAAAACGACATAAGATGTATATTAAAGCAATTAATATTCGGTAAATTGTTTCCGTGTAATGTTCACTTCGCGTCCTAATGCTTTGCAAATGTTTAATAACAGAAATTGTGGAAAGATTTGCAAGTGATTGATAGTTTAAAAAAAATTACAAAAACTCACATACAATTAGCAATAGAAATATTTTTTCACAAAAGATTACAAAGTGTACTGGTGACTAAATCATGGAGGAATCGTCTTTAATAGGAAATTATTTCCTTGTAGAAAATGCATTCAAAAAAATCCACCACCTACATTTTATTCAGTAATATATAGATAAACTTTTGGAAAATATAAATGATTTAATTCTGTATCAGAACTTGTCCGTAGTTAGAGTTCATTGAAATCGTCAATTGAAACTGACCAATCATAGTTCGGCTACCGATTGTAACGAGGACAAACGCCACTAATTCTTTCCCAAGAAAGTTCAAATGCAGCAACAATGTCTTAAAACATAAAAAAAAACTAATGATAAAGATAACTTACAGTTCAAAATCTACTTAATAAAATAAACTTTGAACCCAGCATACGGAGTTAGCTATTGACTGAGATTGAGCTGCCTTTATTTTAGTAATGGTTGAAGAAAACGACGAAGTGTCAGGATTACGTCAGAAGTTTTTCGAAATTTGTCAGAATTTTTTTGAATATTATTGTAAAGTTACCAGGATGTGAGAACTTCGAAACTACACGAGAAACGAGCACAATAAAGATGGTGAAATTACAAATTCACTTATAGAAGTTATCAGAAAGTAAAGATGGTAGCTATATCCAGAGGCGTAACTGGAACGTCAATTGGGGTTGTATATTCATATGTTCAGTTGTGCCCTACTGATTTCTTTTGAAATTCAAATTACTTTCAAAAGAAATCAGTAGTGCACAACGGAATATATGAATATGAACAATTAACGTTCGAGCTGCGCCACTGGCTATATCAGCAGAAATTTGAACGAAGATAAAAAAGGTGGTAAAATGACATCAAAAAGTCAGAATTTGTTTGAATTATTACTAAGTTACCAGGATGTAAAGGTCCTTTGTCAATAAAGTTTAAATTATTTTCCAGTTGTGCTGGAGAAGATCCGCCAATAATAACTCCATCTACAAAAAAAAATAAATGAAAAGTGTCGATAAAGTTCAGTTCCGGATAAAACTGCTAACTAGCTGAACGATTAACAGAAATTAGGCAAAGCAACCACAAAAACTTTATCGATTCATTGACGATTTTATATATTTTGTGCTTCCATGTCTAAACGTCGCAGCTTCATGCAGCCAAGTTTAACTATTACACTTCCTCGAAAGTTGACGATTTTATATATTTCGTGCTTCCATGTCTAAACGTTGGAGCTTCATGCAGCCAAGTTTAACTATTACACTTCCTCGAAAGTTGACGATTTTATATATTTCGTGCTTCCATGTCTAAACGTCGCAGCTTCATGCAGCCAAGTTTAACTATTACACTTCCTCGAAAGTTGACGAATTTATATATTTCGTGCTTCCATGTCTAAACGTTGGAGCTTCATGCAGCCAAGTTTAACTATTACACTTCCTCGAAAGTTGACGATTTTATATATTTCGTGCTTCCATGTCTCAACGTTGCAGCTTCATGCAGCCAAGTTTAACTATTACACTTCCTCGAAAGTTGACGATTTTATATATTTCGTGCTTCCATGTCTCAACGTTGCAGCTTCATGCAGCCAAGTTTAACTATTACACTTCCTCGAAAGTTGACGATTTTATATATTTCGTGCTTCCATGTCTAAACGTTGCAGCTTCATGCAGCTAAGTTTAACTATTACACTTCCTCGAAAGTTGAACTTTAGCGTCTATATTATGATACACTTCGCTAAATAAATCTAGTACTTTCGTTGAAGTCCGTACCTCCGTGTTTCTCCGACAACAGAGAATGATGATACATCCATCGAGTACACACTTCAATAAGAGATACGTTTTCGTCACGATAACATGAAGTAGTCGCTTTCTGAATTTTCTCTACACCGTCAAAATATTCCTGGTGCCAAAATCGCTTGCGGTAGCTACAACAACAAAAACACAAAAGCGCTTTCCAAAAACGAGTTCTAAATGTGACAACATTAGCTTGAATTAAATGTTATTCCAACTTAGAAAGAAAAAATTTCTCCTTCACCTTCCTCACTCAAATATTACACACCAAGCTTTTGTAAAATATTTATACGAATTCGGCTCCATAACTTAGAATACCCCCACCCCTATTTAGGGGAAAGTACGACTTTTTCCACAATAACGTCATTTTTACAATTATTCACATTGTTTTTTTATCAACACTTAAAATTCTTTTTAAAAATATGCCCAAAAAAGAGGCCGACTACAGTAAAAATATCAGACTTAAAATGCTGAATGACAAGCTTTACTTTATAATAGCATTTTTTTGAGAACTTAGCTTTGAAGATGCCAAAACAGCGTTGCTTCGTTTATTCACAAGGAAAAATTACAAACTGTGTGAATAAAATTTGTGAGCAAATGTATCAACTTATGCCATTTACAATTGGGTTAACTTGTGTCGTTTACAAATGTGTCAACTTGTGTCATTTACAAATGTGTCAACTTGTGTCATTTACAAATGTGTCAACTTGTGTCGTTTACAAATGTGTCAACTTGTGTCATTTACAAATGGGTCAACTTGTGTCATTTACAAATGGGTCAACTTGTGCCATTTACAAACGTGTCAACTTGTGTCGTTTACAAATGTGTTAACTTGTGTCGTTTACAAATGGGTCAACTTGTGTCGTTTACAAATGTGTTAAATGTGAAAGAACGTATCAACTTAAGTAGCCATATGTACATAGAGGTAGGAACGTGTACTCCCAAGTAACGTTATGTAAATACGACGTTTCAATTTTCAATTTAAATAACCATATGTACAAAAGACCTGAAATGCGTCTTTTTAAGTAACCATTTATGTATACAATTTATGTTGGTAAAAATTCTGAATCGTTAATGCAACCTTGAGGGCCAGAATTCCTTCCCAAAGAATCTTCCTGGTTTAGTCTGCTCTTCAGGATTGTCGTCCAACTTGTGTTTGCCGGTTAACAGGCCACCCGCCAACTACAAAATACTTCATGTTAAACTAAATGTCGTGAACGCATCACAGTATAATATCGTCTAATAATAAAATTTAATGCTGGCGCTATAACATACATTTGCGCCATTTCATTACTCATTGAGTCGACAATCGTACCGAAAAGTATTTAGTTTGCAAAGTGGTTTTTCCAATCAGTTCTTCAATCTTACCATGTTGTAAGCAAAAAATCTCACGCCAATTTTTCTTAAACAAGGAAATAATTCTGCTTCGACCATCCTGAAAACGAAGATGATCTTGTCTTGAAGATGCAGTTAAACTAAGAGTTGCATAATGATATTTTGTACGATGTACGGAGAAAAATTTCAACTATAAACAACATGACGAACTGGCCGAACTTTTGCTGAAACGCTGAACGCTTGGCTAAACTTGTGATTAAAGGAGTTAACGTAGTAATACTTTACGAAGTAAGGATATAGGTAATTTTACAGAAATTAAATGTTTGAAAAAAAAGGCGAGTTGGTGCCGGTAGAATGGAACAAAAAGCAATCGAAGGTGCGCGGATCAGAGGAACTAGTTACCAATCTTTGCACTTGATGCGCATCGCAATGTGTCTGTAGTTTTACCTGGTCAGCGGATTGTACATTCCTTGATAAACCGTGGGAATAACCCAGTTATTGCTTTTACAAATGTGATATACATCCATCTGAAATAAATTTATTTTACGGGTCATAGTTTGAATAGCAATTAAAAACATCAACTTTCAGAAGTCGGCTGGTACTTACGGGAGTAAGTAGGTACTTTTAAGATTAAGCAAGTACTTACAAGAGAAGGCAGGTACTTACAGGAGTTGAAAGATACAGATGCACCGATACACGAAAACAAGAACATGGTTTGACAAAAAATGGGCTAGACATTTCATGGTTATTTGAACGTACGTATGCGTAGTAGCAAAACGTCAAAATCATACCACATACTATCGTTAAAGTGATTGCTCACTTTCGAAACAAATTTTCGTGCTTTGGTGAGATTGCAGTATACAATGAAACAAAATTATAGAGGAGGAAAATAATTACCAGTTCCCAGGACGCGTAATTACTGACGCCTAGTTCTTTAAATTTCCCTTCTAAAAATAGCACAGTACATGGGGCATTGATAAGATTCCGTGTTGTGATGTGACATGAATATGCAAGGTGCGTAAAAAAGACCTGTTGAAATTGACCAATAGAGTGTTTGCATGTGACGTCATGGCAGCCATGTTGGAGGAGCACATCAAAATGCCGATGCTCAACAGAGCATGAAATTAACATAAATCTTTTTACTTTATATAATTTCCCCCTAAAACGGTGACCGATGTAAACACTCTATCGTGAAATTTCGATGCCTGAATACTAAGCTAATCCCACTGGTGCGTTACTGTGTATGTTTTGCTGTAAGAAGTTCTGTTAAATTTTCGAGAGCTGAAAAGCTTTTGCGATAGCAACATCATAGATATGTATGCACGTAGCCGACAATACTTTAACCCTCTAGAGACCGTTGGTGCCCACAGGCAACAATCAACAAACGAAATGTGTACAAACTTTTGAAAAGGTCCGGCTCCTAGAGGGTTAAGCACCATGTACCGGTGAGCCTGGCATACTGATGGGGATTGAAATGAAGTAAAGGTGTTCATTTTTTGATACACGCATACACCTTGACGTCGCTGTATTTCACAGATGCTGATCAAAGCTCAAGATAATGCATCGAATTGCGAGAGTAAATTTGTACGTTGACAGAAGACATGTTTGATAATAAGTTTAAAAATAAACCTACGTTTATGAAGTTCATTACAAGCTTTGAGTGTTTCTTCGATAGGAAAATTGCGATCAGGATAATGGAGATAAAAGATGTCCACGTAATCCGTTTGTAAGTTGCTTAAGGATTCATTCAGTTGTTCAATAATACCATCAAAACTAAAACCTAAAATGCAATACGTGTACAGGTACGTAAAGATAAAAAGATGAATAAACAATCCATATTTAACATTTTGATGACAATTCGACATTTGAAATATTCACAATATACTATCTTATAGAAATAGGTCCGTTGTGTACATGTGGGTATCCTGTTCAATAAATGACCACAAAGTGAAGAACATTGCCGAACACGATTCAAATAATATTATACATTTAATGCTATTAACGTGAAACTTTGAAAAATGCAGAGATTTAAAAAATATGTATGCTTTGCGCTCGCTGTTTTAATTAACAGCAATTCACAAACCTTTCTGCATTTGCCGAAGGCGCCCTGCTTAGATTGTACGTCACGTATAAATGTTCTTACGTGCTCAAATTGTGAAAAGCGAAGTCCTTAGATTTTCTCTCGAATTTGAGCAAAAACTCATTGTCACTACAACTATCGCTTGAAAAGCTTTTATTTGTGTACGACATCTTGAGTAATTGGGTTTTGGCTATAGTAAGCGAAACAGAAGTGACATATTGCATTCTTTTAATGAGATACTGCATTAGAAATCTCGTCACTGTGTTAACTTTCCCGTTCTTTAGTATGTCTTTGTTAATTTGTAAGTGCTTTGTTTTGTGTATCCAGTCAGAACATAGAGTTCAGTGATATGAATGGAAGCCATTTGGTCGGCCGTTTTCTACTTTTTTTGTGGTATAACCATAGGGTACAATTGGTATAAAATAGTGGTTTGCATGCGCACAGTCTACTCACAAAAAAGTATATTAATAATATTTAATGATTATCATTGTAGCCAAGGACCTTTATCATTGTAGCCAGGGAAAGCTTTTGTTGCAATCTTTATCTACAAAACCGACAGAAAAGTTAGTCAATAATAAAATGGTCCTCGCTCAATGTGTATCCATCTTCTTAATTTTTAATATCTGGCCCAAAAAAGTAATATCATTTCAAAAAAAATGAGCAAAATTTTCTGAATAAGTCAGAAGAAGTAAACGATGCGGGAAAAAAGTTATTGTTTCAGCAAATTATGATAAAATTAAACATCATACCTTTGCTCGCCCCACTTTGGCGGCAAAATTTCCAACTATTTTCTCACTTTTGCTCCCATTATACCTGATGAAACAATCCCAAACATTCAGACGTTAATGCATTTAATGCATTATTTGAATATGACAATGACTAACATACACTTCAAAATGTTACACAGCTTATAATTTGCCAAAACATAACAATCAGCTGGCAATGTACGCTATGGTCATAGCTTTGCAATGTAAATGCAGATGCAAGCTATGGTCATAGCTTTGCAATGTAAATGCAGATGCAAACTATGGTCATAGCTTTGCAATGTAAATGCAGATGCAAACTATGGTCATAGCTTTGTAATGTAAATGCAGATGCAAACTATGGTCATAGCTTTGCAATGTAAATGCAGATGCAAACTATGGTCATAGCTTTGCAATGTAAATGCAGATGCAAACTATGGTCATAGCTTTGCAATGTAAATGCAGATGCAAGCTATGGTCATAGCTTTGCAATGTAAATGCAAATGCAATAAAACAGGCATCTGAAGGAACATTTAACAGAGACTGTAAAGTAGACATTGAAAAGCTACTTCAAGCACACTGTATACACTAAAGGGGAGGGACAGTGAAACAGGACAATTTACTACAGAATACAGATCCACAATCATATTTTTAAATGTTTTATTAAAATACCATTTGGCAATTGTAAATTTTTGAACAACTTACATTAATGCGGTGTCAAACCAGTTTACACCTTTACTCAAACAGTATTCCATTATTTTAAAACTCTAAAATATTAAAAATAAAATATCAAAAATTGCCTGCTGTTGGCCAAGTGCCATTTAAATAGTTTAAATCACCAGGTCCCAACAGCATATTGGGGAACAAACACTTAATACAACGTAAAGGGGCCACATTTTCACGGTGTTAGTGCAGATGAAACCCACAGCTTTAGAAAGAAATTAGTCTAGAAACTGAGAAGAGGCAAAAATTTTTGTTCGAGCTAAAATTGTTGGCTTTTAAAATACAAAAGCAACAAAAGTTGGTAAGAGAACGTGGAACAATACCAATTTATAACAGGGATGTGTGCATGGGAACCATGTGAGGGTGGAGGCAAAAAGCTAACCACATGCTGTTAAAAGATGCACACAGCCCACCTGCTGTTCATCAATTTGTCTTCCATATTCCATTGTTCCTATCTGTGTGTCAACCATGTTGCTATAGTGATCTAAAATGAGTTTATTGAAAATATATTTGAATAAATAAATTTTCCAGTAGTGGTCAAGATAGCACATCATAGTACACTACACTGCACGAAAATTTAAACTATAAAATCGAACGAAGGAATGACTAATAGTAACGAAAACAAACAGGCAACAAAAACTGTCTAGCTTAATTGCCATTTCTCTCATACAAGCTTGTAGCAACGCTGCAAAAAGTAGGCTAGGGGGTTGCAACCCCCAATAATTTGTCACCAACCAAAGTATAACTTTTTTAAGCTGCCTCAGGATAATACGGATTATATAAAAAACGTACAGTAACAAGACTTTCTTGTAGCAGCAAAAGTCCGTAATTGATAACTATATACGAAGTTGAAAACTGCAGTTCTTCGACCTTGACGGAGTAACATAAAAATAGATTGTGAATAGAGCGTAGTCAAAATCGTAACTTCTTGGTTGAATTGACCCCGTTGACAAGCAATTTATGTATCCACTGGATTATGTTGATTATGTTTTATTTGTGACAAAGTAACGATATCTAGATCACGGGGGGAGCGGGATGTACAGGTATGTGAGGGGGCAGTGAGTACATAAACAGAACAATGACGTAATAAAAACAACTGTTTGTTATTGTGTCCTTAACATTCATCATCTTGCAGAAGCGTGATTTGATGAACTTTGGTTTGCTTTGGAAAGATACAACCCTTTTGTACTGTGTAAATGATATTTTCAGTTAGGAATGGCATCATTGCAATCATTTTTGCCTCCTGCAGGCGGCACAGTTTGGCGAAATGAACGACGTTCTCCGCGTCTTTCAAGCAGTAGTTTATCTGGCGATAATGAAATATCGAGAACAAGAATAAAGCATATTGTTATTCGCGAAGTTTGGAAGAGAGAGCGCCCTTCACCTTATGCGGTATTTAGATGTTTTTATATCGATTTTCATAGACTGATTACATTAAATACGTATGATGTTTAAACTAGAAAAGAATCAGAAGCAGAAGTCTAGGAAAAAATCGAGGGAAAGTTGTCCAAGTGATAATGAAAACTCACAGTCGTTGTAGACCTAACGACATTCGTGGATAGCATTGAGATTGGATGTGTGAATCACACAAATTATTATAATTTCAACCGTATGCAACAAAAAAACTCGAATAAAGAGATTTTCACAAAGATTGTAATTATGGACAAATCAAAGTCCAACATTTAAAGCAATATTGCCAATGTATTGCATAACTACAGGCGATTACAAATGTTTGGAAAGCAAGAAATTCTACATAGCTGTCACTCTACTCTAGTTTTTTTTTCATTATTTTGGAGAAAACTCTGTTGGTCTAAATTATTCCCAAAATTCTTAAATAAAACTCTCTTTTTCAAAAATTCATCTCATTAAATAGATTTTTATTTCAATAGCTTTATAAAATTGATGTTATGACACAGTCCAATCATTGGTTCATTCTTCGACGTTACAGAGAGTTCAATACACTGCACAACAATGTGAGTATACGGTCGATATTTTGATTTGAGTATTGAGAAATTTAACAGTAGGACTATAATATTTTTTTGTCTCATGACATGAGACCTATTGGTGAATGTTAAATATTTTGTTTGCTGCATACCAGCGAAACACCTTATTCAGTTTGCTGTTACAGATCGACATTTTACAATATTTAGGATTCTTACTTTTAGTTGGTTTGTGGTCTTTAAAATAAATTCAATTCAAACATTTGTCACAATTTGTTAGCAATTTGTTAGTAATCATGTGATTAATTGGCTTCAAATTATTTCAAAAACATTGCTTTCTAACAGAGAAAATGCACTACTTAATTGAAGGATAAATGTACATAAGAAATTTAAAAATATATATTTGTATTGATTGAAACTTTGCTAAAATTATTATCACAAAGATAAAATCCTTCTCAGGTTTACACTATAACCTCGAGGGTATACATATACATGCAAATATTAATGATGAGCTCCGGTTCAAGCCATAATCTCTTCAAAATTAAAACACCCAAAATAAGATTATGAAAATATGTTTTTGCTACGTTTATGCTAATGGTGTACAAGTTTGCTCTTAAACATCCTGGAAGATCATGAACAACTTTTGAGATTTTTCGGAGTCTTAATGGAATTTTCTTGCTAAACTGAATTAATATTTTTCTTATTAGTTAGTGAAAAAATTCAATATTCCTCAAGATATGCTACCAGCAAAAAAAGTATTTACGAACATGTCCTTACCTCATCTTGAAAAAAGAAGAAATGAATTGGAGCATTATTTACAAAGACTTATAAACAGGTTAGTTCATACGTACTTGCCAGATAATATATTTACATAATGTGTTTACATAATCATTGGCGTCAATCCTGCATTAATTGGGGGGGGACCATATTCATATGTATTCTGTTATGCCTGGCTAATTTCTTTTAAAAATAATTTCACTTTCAAAAGAAATTATCCAAGCATAACGGAATATATGAATATAGTCCCCCCCAATTATCTCAGGATTGACGCCCATGCACATAATGTGTTTACATAATGTATTTACATAATGTATTTACTACATAATGTATTTTACTACATAATGTATTTACTACATAATGTATTTTACTACATAATTATGTGTAGTCTTCCAAATGTTCAAATATAATATCATAATCATTGTGATGTCTCTACATCATCTTTATCTTTTCACCTCACCATCATCAAAATGCAAAGATTAGAATGCAAACTTGCCAAGTCTAACGTACGTAATAGACATGTGACACACGCCTCGGGCATTCAAAAGTGTACGTAATAGACATGTGACACACGCCTCGGGCATTCAAAAGTGTACGTAAAGACATGTGACACACGCCTCGGGCATTCAAAAGTGTACGTAATAGACATGTGACACACGCCTCGGGCATTCAAAAGTGTACGTAATAGACATGTGATACACGCCTCGGGCATTCAAAAGTGTACATAATAGACATGTGACACACGCCTCGGGCATTCAAAAGTGTACGTAATAGACATGTGATACACGCCTCGGGCATTCAAAAGTGTACGTAATAGACATGTGACACACGCCTCGGGCATTCAAAAGTGTGCGTAATAGACATGTGAGACACGCCTCGGGCATTCAAAAGTGTACGTAATAGACATGTGACACACGCCTCGGGCATTCAAAGTGTACGTAATAGACATGTGACACACGCCTCGGGCATTCAAAAGTGTACGTAATAGACATGTGACACACGCCTCGGGCATTCAAAAGAGTACGTAATAGACATGTGACACACGCCTCGGGCATTCAGAAGTGTACATAATAGACATGTGACACACGCATCGGGCATTCAAAAGTGTACGTAATAGACATGTGATACACGCCTCGGGCATTCAAAAGTGCACGTAATAGACATGGGACACACGCCTCGGGCATTCAAAAATCACTCACTCACACACATAAAGTACGATGCATCTCGATGGATACAACAGAAGTTACCTGAAATGTGAAAATTTAGCGAAAGCATGCATGGTGATTTCAAAATGTTTCGAAGCGGTTTTGATGACGTCAAAAAACGACTTGAAAATTTTAACACCGCCCTGTCAAGGGCAAAATTTGATGGCTCGTAATGGGACGTTTGCTCAGTACGTTCAACTAGAACGGTAGTTCAACTGTAAAATATTTCCTGAGAGCGCCGAAAATGCCAATATGAACATAATAGCCCAACATATGACTTTTAAAAAAGCCATCGCGATAATTCAATGTTTCACTAAAATTCTTCTAACATGTACATATTTATTTATACACTTTTAGTCATCATGATATTGCTGAATCGTTGGAGCTCTTCCATTTCCTCAATGTTCAAAGTCATGTAAGTTCGTAAATAAGATAATGACGAAGCAGAAATGTTCTTTAATTTTTAAAGGAACTTTGCAAAGATGGTTGCTGCTGTGATTAGCAGGGATACTTTCATTTTTTTGTTCCCGAGACGCTGGGATCGCGAATTTAATTTCACCACGTCGTCTAATTTATCTGAAAAGTTAGCAGAAAACATTGATTAAAAACTCTTTCATAATTAATTATTATCGTTTCTCTAAGCTACATGGATTACAATAACAAAATTCTCAACTCACAAAATGGCCGTCGCGTTCAGATAAACGCGCAATGCATCATGGTCGACACGCATTTTTTAACATACATAGATAGCTGCGTTAGTCATTTATCTGTCGACTGCGAAAAATACCTTTTTTCAAATTGCGTTTTTTGCAATGATAGGATGTTCTCTGTGTCACTAGGCAGCTGGCTCAAGTCCTAACGAATGAAGGTGATTTTATTGATTATTAATGACATTGTACTTGTTGATTATTTTTTACAGTTCTAACTTTCTTGGTTTTCTGGGTTTTTTTATCTTCTTTTTTGATAAAACATGTTTAACGTTCATGTTCCTACTCATAATCATATTAAAGTAGTGCATCTTGACTTCAGCTGTCTTAATTAAATAGTAAACTGAGATGTGATTGTACTTTTCTTTCTGTTTTAGGACCTCGTATCTTATCAAGTGAAAGTTCGTTTACTTTCTCCCCAACACAGATGTACTGCATCACACGTCAGCTACAGATGCCTCATGTTAATGTTGAACATTCAGGTATATATATAGCAGTCAGGTATACATTAGGATAGACACAGATCTACTGTATTACACGTCAGTTACAGATGCCTCATGTTAATGTTGAACAGTCAGGTATATATATAGCACTCAGGTATACATCAGGATAGACACAGATCTACTGTATTACACGTCTTTTGCAAATGCCTTATGTCGATGTTGAACAGTCAGGTATATATATAGCATTCAGGTATACATCAGGATAGACACAGATCTACTGCATTACACGTCAGTTACAGATGCCTCATGTTAATGTTGAGCATTCAGGTATACAGTAGGATAGACACGGATCTACTGTATTACCCTTCAGATGCAAATGCCTCATGTTGATGTTGAACAACTAGGTATACATGAAGACAGTGGTGAGTTGCGTGAATGAGGGTCAACCCTATAAAGGTTATGCTGTAATTTGCACTTAAGACGTCACGAGGAGGAAAGGGAATGAGGTTCATGTTGAGAAATACCAAATAAAGGGCTTCTTTAATATACTAACATCATTTTTATTTTACTATGAACATAAAATTGACTTAACGAAGGAGTGAAAAACCTTTGATACGTAAATTTATCAGAAAATTTGCTCATCCGACTTGTTTCAAATATCGACTTTTCTGTCAAATCAACAAATCTTTATTGTGACAATTTTGTACTATAATCCTATTTATCGTCGTCTTAACGATTTCAATGGTTTTTCGTCTTAGATTCGTCGCTTTCTGATGAGGCAGTTGTTGATTTGGGAAATCTTTACAGTTTCGTTCAAGAATTACAGAATCTTTGTGTGACTGGTATGGCTCGTTCATCATCCATTTGTCAGGAGTTGATTGTCAATCAAGCCTTCGATATCTCACTTTTTAAATCGTTGAAGAAACTACAGGTTTGTTTATTGTACATGGTTATCGAGAACGGTCTGTTATCAAAACATCTATTGTGTATCAGCGAATACGTAAACGAAAGGTTATTTCATGGCGTTATGAACAGATTAAAAACTGCCATCATTACATGATCACTTTTGCATTTACTTTAAGTTGAAGTCTGTAGTTGTTGATTTTTCTCAGAGTTTTTCGGCGTTAAATAGAAAACGATTGCTTTAGTAACCTTGGGAAATATTTGATATTATTTCAAGTTTTACCATGAAGACAGACTTCAAAAGGACACCACTTGTTTTTATATAAAGAAAGCACATTCTGGAGTGTTAAATGACTTGACTACCAGAATTCTTCACTTTGCACGAGTTAAGTGTGACCATACTTTAAAAACTGCGCATTCTACTTAATTTGGTTTTATCGACTATTGTTTCACAGAGTTACAATGAAGGTTTTTTACCTATAGAATTGATCATTTCGCTGATAATACAGATAAGAAGTATTAATTGCATTACAATGATTACTCTACATGTTTGTAAATGTAGATCGTCTAGGTTGGTATAGTCCTCAGAAGGACTGTTTTTGTTGTTGTTGACTGACGTTTCGACAACCTTAGCGGTAGTCATCTTCAGAGTCAAATGAATAGTAAACGTCAGGTTAGCCGTATTTGTTAACGGCTCACTGGCTATAACGAACACGGCTAACCTGACGTTTACTCCTCATTTGACTCTAAAGATGACTACCGCTAAGGTTGTCGAAACGTCAGTCAACAACAACATAAACAGTCCTTCTTTGGACTATACCAACCTGGACGATCTGCATTTACAAACATGTAACGATACTCCCGGTTCAAACCATTTACTTTAATAATTACTCTGTGAAATAAAGGACTACTATTATCATTATAATTACTCATAATAACCTACTTATGTCTGTAGTTTTTCGTTACATTTGGTCGAAGATTTCAAAATTCATTTCCCATACCGTAAATGGATGTAAAATTCGACAAACATTGACTGAGAATTGCTATCGTTCAATAACATTTTCGGTTCTTTTCTCGTATACTTTAAGATTGAAAAGTGCCATGTTGGGGTGATCAATGGATTATACAGGATTCAAAAGCAGTTAACTCATGTCACAATAAAGGAATGCTTAAAGTCAATGAAGGTTGGTTATTTAACCTAGAACAAACTCGTTAATATGCGATGTAAAGTATCTATGTTTTGAATCGAAATGCTTTTCGACAATGTATTTTTTAACATTTTTAGGATTTTCTGGTAGATGCCGCAACGCAAAAACGTTCGGTGAGAAAATAAGTATTTCACAAGTTTAACTTGAACAATTATACCTACATTAAAAAATAAAAATTGTAAGATTCCTGTAGTCATTAGTAGCTGGTGTTAAAGAGTCGGTAGTAGCTGATGTTAAAAAGTCAGTTGTAGCTGGTGTTAAAGAGTCAGTAGTAGCTGGTGTTAAAGAGTCAGTAGTAGCTGGTGTTAAAGAGTCAGTAGTAGCTGGTGTTAAAGAGTCAGTAGTAGCTGGTGTTAAAGAGTCAGTTGTAGCTGGTGTTAAAGAGTCAGTAGTAGCTGCTGTTAAAGAGTCAGTAGTAGCTGGTGTTAAAGAGTCATTTGTAGCTGGTGTTAAAGAGTCAGTTGTAGCTGGTGTTAAAGAGTCAATAGTAGTTGGTGTTAAAGAGTCAGTAGTAGCTGGTGTTAAAGAGTCATTTGTAGCTGGTGTTAAAGAGTCAGTAGTAGCTGGTGTTAAAGAGTCAGTTGTAGCTGGTGTTAAAGAGTCGGTAGCTGGTGTTAAAGAGTCAGTTGTAGCTGGTGTTAAAGAGTCGGTAGTAGCTGGTGTTAAAGAGTCGGTAGTAGCTGGTGTTAAAGAGTCATTTGTATCTGGTGTTAAAGAGTCAGTTGTAGCTGGTGTTAAAGAGTCATTTGTATCTGGTGTTAAAGAGTCGGTAGTAGCTGGTGTTAAAGAGTCAGTTGTAGCTGGTGTTAAAGAGTCATTTGTATCTGGTGTTAAAGAGTCGGTAGTAGCTGGTGTTAAAGAGTCAGTTGTAGCTGGTGTTAAAGAGTCGGTAGTAGCTGGTGTTAAAGAGTCATTTGTAGCTGGTGTTAAAGAGTCAGTTGTAGCTGGTGTTAAAGAGTCAGTAGCAGCTGGTGTTAAAGAGTCATTTATATCTGGTGTTAAAGAGTCGGTAGTAGCTGGTGTTAAAGAGTCAGTAGTAGCTGGTGTTAAAGAGTCAGTTGTAGCTGGTGTTAAAGAGTCAGTAGTAGCTGGTGTTAAAGAGTCAGTAGTAGCTGGTGTTAAAGAGTCAATAGTAGTTGGTGTTAAAGAGTCAGTAGTAGCTGGTGTTAAAGAGTCAGTAGTAGTTGGTGTTAAAGAGTCAGTAGTAGTTGGTGTTAAAGAGTCAGTAGTAGCTGGTGTTAAAGAGTCAGTAGTAGCTGGTGTTAAAGTGTCAGTAGTAGTTGGTGTTAAAGAGTCAGTAGTAGTTGGTGTTAAAGAGTCAGTAGTAGCTGGTGTTAAAGAGTCAGTAGTAGTTGGTGTTAAAGAGTCAGTAGTAGTTGGTGTTAAAGAGTCAGTAGTAGCTGGTGTTAAAGAGTCAGTAGTAGTTGGTGTTAAAGTGTCAGTAGTAGCTGGTGTTAAAGAGTCAGTAGTAGCTGGTGTTAAAGTCAGTTGTAGCTGGTGTTAAAGAGTCAGTAGTAGCTGCTGTTAAAGAGTCAGTTGTAGCTGGTGTTAAAGAGTCAGTAGCTGGTGTTAAAGAGTCAGTTGTAGCTGGTGTTAAAGAGTCAATAGTAGTTGGTGTTAAAGAGTCAGTAGTAGCTGGTGTTAAAGAGTCATTTGTAGCTGGTGTTAAAGAGTCAGTAGTAGCTGGTGTTAAAGAGTCAGTTGTAGCTGGTGTTAAAGAGTCGGTAGTAGCTGGTGTTAAAGAGTCAGTTGTAGCTGGTGTTAAAGAGTCGGTAGTAGCTGGTGTTAAAGAGTCGGTAGTAGCTGGTGTTAAAGAGTCATTTGTATCTGGTGTTAAAGAGTCAGTTGTAGCTGGTGTTAAAGAGTCATTTGTATCTGGTGTTAAAGAGTCGGTAGTAGCTGGTGTTAAAGAGTCAGTTGTAGCTGGTGTTAAAGAGTCATTTGTATCTGGTGTTAAAGAGTCGGTAGTAGCTGGTGTTAAAGAGTCAGTTGTAGCTGGTGTTAAAGAGTCGGTAGTAGCTGGTGTTAAAGAGTCATTTGTAGCTGGTGTTAAAGAGTCAGTTGTAGCTGGTGTTAAAGAGTCAGTAGCAGCTGGTGTTAAAGAGTCATTTATATCTGGTGTTAAAGAGTCGGTAGTAGCTGGTGTTAAAGAGTCAGTAGTAGCTGGTGTTAAAGAGTCAGTTGTAGCTGGTGTTAAAGAGTCAGTAGTAGCTGGTGTTAAAGAGTCAGTAGTAGCTGGTGTTAAAGAGTCAATAGTAGTTGGTGTTAAAGAGTCAGTAGTAGCTGGTGTTAAAGAGTCAGTAGTAGTTGGTGTTAAAGAGTCAGTAGTAGTTGGTGTTAAAGAGTCAGTAGTAGCTGGTGTTAAAGAGTCAGTAGTAGCTGGTGTTAAAGTGTCAGTAGTAGTTGGTGTTAAAGAGTCAGTAGTAGTTGGTGTTAAAGAGTCAGTAGTAGCTGGTGTTAAAGAGTCAGTAGTAGTTGGTGTTAAAGAGTCAGTAGTAGTTGGTGTTAAAGAGTCAGTAGTAGCTGGTGTTAAAGAGTCAGTAGTAGTTGGTGTTAAAGTGTCAGTAGTAGCTGGTGTTAAAGAGTCAGTAGTAGCTGGTGTTAAAGAGTCAGTAGTAGCTGGTGTTAAAGAGTCAGTTGTAGCTGGTGTTAAAGAGTCAATAGTAGTTGGTGTTAAAGAGTCAGTAGTAGCTGGTGTTAAAGAGTCAATAGTAGCTGGTGTTAAAGTGTCAGTAGTAGCTGGTGTTAAAGAGTCAGTAGTAGCTGGTGTTAAAGAGTCAGTTGTAGCTGGTGTTAAAGAGTCAATAGTAGTTGGTGTTAAAGAGTCAGTAGTAGCTGGTGTTAAAGAGTAGTAGTAGCTGGTGTTAAAGTGTCAGTAGTAGTTGGTGTTAAAGTGTCAGTAGTAGTTGGTGTTAAAGTGTCAGTAGTAGTTGGTGTTAAAGAGTCAGTAGTAGTTGGTGTTAAAGAGTAGTAGTAGCTGGTGTTAAAGTGTCAGTAGTAGCTGGTGTTAAAAAGTCAGTAGTAGCTGGTGTTAAAGAGTCAGTTGTAGCTGGTGTTAAAGAGTCAGTAGTAGCTGGTGTTAAAGAGTCAGTAGTAGCTGGTGTTAAAGAGTCAGTAATATTTTTAACTACAGTAGTTAATGTTTTTTGTCATACTCTATTGTCGAGTCTATTATTGACGTGCTTTATATTTACTTCTGTGTTCGATAATGTAATTTATGTTATTGGTGTCGAGAATGTTTCTCTTGGTTACGTATTTTATGTTTACTTCCTGTTGTGGAACTATGTCATAAAATACTTTATGTTACTGGTGTCAAAAATTTTGCTATTGACTAAAGTTATTAACAGTTTTTTAATTAAACTAATACATTATCATAAAGTGATTTGTAAAAAAATTTTTTTAGATGAAACAAGGGAACAGCAACGTGGAATCTTGGCGAATTATGTCAACAAGTAAACTTACAGATAATCGGTAATATTTTTTATCAGAGGTCTTAGTATGCTACGACAAGTGATCGATTCCATAGTTCCATTCATTGCTCGTGGAGTTGAGCTGCAGAAACATCGATAAATTACTGTAGTTCGTATAAAATGACGTTAATGTAGGTTAAAATGAATGTTGATAGAGTCCTGAGAAGGACTGTTTGTGTTGATGTTGACTGACGTTTCGACAACCTCAGCGGTAGTCATCGTCAGAGTCAAGTGACTGCCGAGTCAAGTGACTGTCACGTGACCGCTGAGGTTTTCGAAACGTCAGTCAACATCAACAGCAACATTTCTTCTCAGGACTCTACTAACCTTGATGATCTACATCTACAAACATCTAATGTAGATTATCAGTTTGTTAACTACTGCTATCTTTGAAAAGAGATAAAGATTTCGTTGATGTTCTTCTCGTGTGTCTTCGAACTTGGAAGACGATACAATGTCGTATTTTGCTTCTTCAAATACAGCATGCAAGTGTCGTACTTTCTACGAAATCTTTTATCATTTCTTACGTATTTCGTGTTAGCTGTTGGAAACACAGTTAGTCATAAAGAAAATTATTATGAATTATTTTTATTAATATAGAATTGTTGTACGACCTTGGATATTGTTGACACATATCAACATGAGTCATAACAACATTTCATCATTTGATCATTCTTTAAAAGTGCTTCCTTCACTAGAACAGGTACATTTTAATAATTACAAATACATATAAGTTATATTGTGTGTTGTAATGCCTATATTACAGTATGTATGTATAAACGCATGCATATAAGTTATATTGTGTGTTGTAATGCCTATATTACAGTATGTATGTATAAACGCATGCATATAAGTTATATTGTGTGTTGTAATGCCTATATTACTGTATGTATGTATAAACGCATACATATTGATAATGTCGATTGACTATTTTGGTGATTAATCTAGGAGTTGGACTTGTTTGATGTCATTATCGTCAAATGTGCAAGAATATAATAAATTAGAGGATGAATGAGCTTGAATTGTCTATCATGTTATAATTCTCCTGTCTTCTGTGTGTTAATATCTTGTGTGTGTTAATCTTGTGTGTGTTAATCTTGTGTGTGTTAATCTTGTGTGTGTTAATCTTGTGTATTTTTTTCTTTTAACAGCTGGATTTAAGTTACAACAATTTTGTTCATTTAAATTTGGAGCAGTTGTCATCATCAACGTTGACGTTTCTTAACCTCAGTTATAATCAGATTCACTACGTATCATCCACATCTAGGGTATGTGTGCTTTCACGTTGACGTCATGTGTTCTTTCATGATGATGTCATATGCTCTTTTAAGTTGACATCATGTGTTCGTTGACGTTGACGTCATGTGTTGTATTACAGTGATGTCATTTGTTGTATTACAATGATGTCATGTGTTCTTCAACTTTGATGTCATGTGTTCTTTTACGATGATGTCATGTGTTCTTATTCGTTGACGTCATGTGTTCTTTTACGGTGATGTCATGTGCTCTACGTTGACGTAATGTGTTCTTTTACGCCAATGTCATGTTCTTCAATGTTGACGTAATGTGTTTTTTATGATGACGTCATGTGTTCTTTTACGATGATGTCATGTGCTCTACGTTGACGTAATGTGTTCTTTACGCCAATGTCATGTTCTTCAATGTTGACGTAATGTGTTTTTTTATGATGATGTCATGTGTTCTTTTACGGTGATGTCATTTGTTCTTCTACGTTGACGTCATGTGTTCTTTTACGATGATGTCATGTGTTCTACGTTGACGTCATGTGTTCTTTTACGATGATGTCATGTGTTCTACGTTGACGTCATGTGTTCTTTTACGGTGATGTCATTTGTTCTTATACGTTGACGTCGTGTGTTCTTTTACGATGATGTCATGTGTTCTACGTTGACGTCATGTGTTCTTTCATGATGATGTCATATGCTCTTTTAAGTTGACATCATGTGTTCGTTGACGTTGACGTCATGTGTTGTATTACAGTGATGTCATTTGTTGTATTACAATGATGTCATGTGTTCTTCAACTTTGATGTCATTTGTTCTTTTACGATGATGTCATGTGTTCTTATTCGTTGACGTCATGTGTTCTTTTACGGTGATGTCATGTGCTCTAGGTTGACGTAATGTGTTCTTTTACGCCAATGTCATGTTCTTCAATGTTGATGTAATGTGTTTTTTATGATGACGTCATGTGTTCTTTTACGATGATGTCATGTGCTCTACGTTGACGTAATGTGTTCTTTACGCCAATGTCATGTTCTTCAATGTTGACGTAATGTGTTTTTTATGATGACGTCATGTGTTCTTTTACGATGATGTCATGTGCTCTACGTTGACGTAATGTGTTCTTTTACGCCAATGTCATGTTCTTCAATGTTGACGTAATGTGTTTTTTTATGATGATGTCATGTGTTCTTTTACGGTGATGTCATTTGTTCTTCTACGTTGACGTCGTGTGTTCTTTTACGATGATGTCATGTGTTCTACGTTGACGTCATGTGTTCTTTTACGATGATGTCATGTGTTCTACGTTGACGTCATGTGTTCTTTTACGGTGATGTCATTTGTTCTTCTACGTTGACGTCGTGTGTTCTTTTACGATGATGTCATGTGTTCTACGTTGACGTCATGTGTTCTTTTAATATGATGTCATGGATTCTGTCATGTTACGTAACAGACGGTATAATGTTGTATTTTTCAGGATCTTCGAAATCTCAAGTCTCTTCTCCTCTTCAACAATAAATTGCAGAATCTTGATGGTAGAACATGCTAATTGTTGTTTTTGTGACACTTCTCGTGCAAAATATGTTAATTACATAAGTTGCCTCTAATTGTTTGATGTTTTAATTTATTTTATACTTCTCTCCGTTATGAACATATTCATTTAAAGTTTTTTTTACCAAATCTTCTCAGCAACTAGTTTGTAAGATAAATTTATCTAAAGCTTTTTTTATATGAACTGAAACCAACTTACTCATTTTTGTTGACACTTGCGCAACCAGCGTTATGATAAACTATCATTTATCCGGAATCGTACTGAATTAACGAATAGTTACTGGACAGTTTCAAAAAGGTTTCTGCATTCATGTAGGTTTGGATTGTTTACGTGGCCTTGTGGAACTTGATGTAAGATCGAATGATGTTGCCCACGTTACTGAGGTGGCGAAAGTATCTTCTCTTTTTCATTTACGCATCCTTGCATTGGCTGGTGAGTGCAAATTAGGCATAGTTTTTGAGCATGCGTAAATTAAGCATATTTTTTGAGCATGCATAAAATAGGCATACATTTTTGGGGCTTGCGCAAATCAAGCAATCATGTATGGCATTAATATATCTATGATTAATATACATGTTGATGTTTGGGGAATAATGTTGATGTTTTGGGAAATTATTTGTATTAGCTTGTACTATCTTTACGCTTATAATATTTGTTATTATAGGAAATCCTTGCGTTTCTTCTAAATCTCATAGGATTCAAATATTTTCGCACTTCAAGGCCAGAGAAGTAAACAAAGCTTTTGTTAATGTTGTCTAACACAAAGCTTCAAAAATGACTTATTTTTTTTTGTCATTGTATATTTCTCATCCTTTTTGTTCATAATTTGTTATCTATCCTTGAATACACGAGCAACACATGATGGGTTTTTTTGTGTCAAACCAACATTTTTATTTTGTTTTTGTAATATTTTTACATTCATTACTTTTTGGTTGAAAAAAGTTACCATGATCGTTTATAGGTACATTTGTTTGACGTCGTGTTTGTTTTTTTTGACTGTTTAGTTGATTCTCGATGGTGTGAAGATAACAGATGGTGAAAAGGTACTTGTAATGGTTTTTTTTCCAAAGCACTCATTTTTTATAGTTTGCATTATTCCGGCCCAGTCAAATTAATGATACTTACGTAGACTTGGTTTGATAAACTATTGCTGTTTCTACTTTGTTATTTCAAAATTTACTTTAATACATTGTATGGTAAAAAAATGCTTTATGTGTTTACCACTAATAGTTTATCTGTTGGCTTTTCAAGCCAGTTTGATTTTGATTCAATTAAATTTTTTACATCGCTCATCAAACAATTGCTCCTAGCATAGCTTTTGCTATTAACCATCACGGATCAAACCACAAATTTATCTTGTTTTTCATTGTTTCAAGGCTAAAGTCAAACTCATGTGCAACAAGTTAACTCAACCTGAGGAGAGTCAACACTCTGTGGTGTCTGATAACTTTGATGATAAACTGAGAAAAAAGTGTCATACGTCCTACACGGATGATGATCAAGACTCTGGTTTTGGTGGAAATTATGCCGGAAGTGTAGATGATGGAGGTCTAATGTTTGATTGGAGTTGCTTTGACAACAAAAAAACGCAATTTCCTTCTCTTGTTCCCGCTCAAAGTACGTCTTTTGATGTTGAAGAAGGAAGTTCAACAGCCAATAATTTGACTGAGCAAATTGACGATAGTGATGAACGTGGTAAGTTTGAGCATGCGCACACGGCCACAAACGTCACAGATATTTTATCTGTAAGCTGCGATAATAACCCTTCCATCTGTAAACATCAGTTAAAAAAAGATTTAGACATTTCTTTACCATCAACCCTTCTTCAACTTTCATTGAATTATGAAGCTGCAAGAAGTCAAGAAGGACTTCACTCCAGACATTATAACGTCAGTGGAATTGCAGATCAGACGGCTGAAATTCAACCAGGTATAGAGAACGTTGACTTCCGAAATGAAAGCATAAAAGAAGATACGAGTCATAATCCAACACTATCTGATGATAACGGATGAGTGTCTGTACAATCATGAAAATATTACAAACGAAGTAAGTCGGTGACCATTTTTCAAGTATGAAATAACTGGAGATTGTTGTACAGAAGATGTAAAGTCAAGTCTGAAGAAACTGAGGAAGAAAGAAGATGTACCTGTTGTGTAAAGAAATGAGATGATGGTGAAATTAAGATGAGGAAAATTAAAAGATGACACAAATTACACGAGCGTTTGTTTTTAATAAAAGATGATGAGAGCTTGTTTCACATCTTTAAGGGGCTAGTTATCTGAAGATAGTTGTCTTTCGTAGCTTGTTTTAAACGTAAATCAAACACAACAGATTACAATTGAAGTGAAGTGTTTCATCTTGCTCGCTTTTCAACTTGTACAGCAAGTACAAATTGTTTAATGTAACTGAGAAACCATGAAACAGAAAGTAATTTGTTTGTTGTGTGAGAAAATGTGGAAGTTAAAGACAATGCAACATCAACGTCATTTGTGCTCAGAATACTCCGAATTGTCCAAGTGTATCGATTATTTTTTATACTTTAGCTGAAACGTGTCCCTTAATGATTTTCTCGTGAGATTCCTTGAACCTTAATCTTATTTGTGACAAACAAATTTTAACATCCCGGCGTAACAAATTTTTTTTTCCTTTGCCGACCTCCAGCCGTTCGTGACATTACACATGCAGACATGTTTGAATATATTTAAGCTTAATTTATAATACAAAAATGAACTTAAGAAATAGTTTACCACGAAAATTAGTGTCTTTGAACTGAATTATAGCATGTCTTTTTATTTCTCAGTGATTGTACATAAATTTACATACGTTTAATACTCATATGTTACACGAAAGCATTTATTAACAAAGAATATATAAATATTACTTATTCCTTATAGCAAAGATTATAAATATAGATTATAAAACGATTTTAAAACTACATTGTTACTGTCTTGTTTAAATGATGTCCTGCTAAAAAAATTTATTATTGATGAAAGAAAACTTTTTGTTTTTCTTTCAAGGTACATGTTTAACAATAAAAAGAAATACTTTAGTTTAATATTTTATATGTACTGTCAAAGTTGCTTACACAAAGTATTATAAATAGGGCAATGCTCATTGGATTGGCATTATCTAATTGCAATGAAAATAAACTCAAATCAGGGCTGTAGTTGTAACGAGAAATGTAGGAGGGGTACATATTCGATATTAATCCGTAGAAAACAGCAATTTAGAAATGAAACACAGAAAACAACACGTACTTTTGCAATTAATACTTTTGTTTGTTACAATTGTAAGTAAGAAAAGCTAATATTGACCTTGAAATTACTGATGGTTCGTAAATTATATGATAAAGCTGGGAAACATTGTGTTATTACTCTTGATTAAGTGCAGTTACTTCTTGATTAAGTGCAATTACCTCTTGATTAAGTGCAATTACTTCTTGATTGAAAATGTCTTGACAAGACACTTCAAGTGTAAAAAACTTTGGTTTTGGGGAGTATCTTTTTTACTTTAAGACATTTTAACTGAAGTTAGAGTAGCTTCCGTAGAATCACTGAAACCAATGGACACATCACTACGCTTTACAACTAATTTTATACGTTGACCATCATCACGCTTTTTTGCACTTGCAAACATTCTTTCAACATCATCATCATTTGATATGATATACATTGTTTTTTCTTGATCGACAGTAGTTTGCTCATACAACTCGACATTTGTATCGGCAGAGAAATGTATTTTTTGTAATATTGTCTGCCTTACAGATAAATAATCGCTGGTTTCCCTCAATTCGCACCTTCGCCAGAAATCTTCACCTTCTATTTTAACAGCACACTTTATCGAGTCGTGAATTGGACTTACATGTGTCGATAATGAATGCGATGCCTGCAGTTTAGGACCATCCACTGTATTTGTTCCTTGAACCCATTTCTCTAAAATATCTTCTGCAGTTGGACGTTCTTTCGGATTACTACTTAAAAGCGTTTTTATAGTAAAATGAAGTAATTCGTCATTGTGAGCCAGATGCTTCGGGCCGCGCTGAAGATTCCTTAATTCTGTAAATTCCATACTCCAACCGTTTCGGTTTGGTAGATAGCGTGTTAGAAAATAAAGAATAACCCCAGCGCTGTACATGTCAACTTTGTAATCATAAGGAACACAATTGCCGGGTTCAAGTTCGGGTGCTCTGAAATATTCGTTTGCAATATCTCTGGACAAAGCAATATTCTTCATAGATGAATTTATATAACGGGAAAGCCCGAAGTCGGTAATTTTAATTTGAATTTCCGGCACGCTAGTTGGCTCTGGTAAAGCTACAAGAATATTTTGAACATAAAGATCGCGATGAACAATACTTTTCATGTGCAATGCTTGAAGGCCACGTAATATTTGTAGAAAACAATGATGAAAGAAGTTGGGGTTTTTAATGATCTCCACGCCACCATCAATCCTGTTATTGTACACGAACTCCATCAAATTGTTGAAACATAATTCCAGTTGAATAAATAGAAACAAATTTCCACGGATGTTATGATGCCAATGTTTGAAATATTGCACTATATTTTCCGACTTGACTTTCATGAGAACACCAAGTTCACATTTCAAATATTTCTTGGTTTTGTCTGCCAATAAGCTGATTTTAACCGCATATTGTTTGTTATCTTCGTGTCTCACTTGAACAACCCGACCAAAACTACCTTGGCCGAGAACGCCACAATATGTCAATTCGCGAGGCTCTAATATTTGTTTGATCTCACTTTCGTCCATTAAGCTGCCAGTCAATCGATTCCAAAGTTACTTTATAAATTACACTTTGAATTATGAGAAAAAGAATGATACTAGAGAGCTTAAGAGATATTAATCGGCCGCATGGTAAAAAAACATGGCGGATTTTGGTTGTCAAAGTCAGCGGAAAGACGCGGGCTCATAAAATTAAATTTTTTTCGCCTACCCGGATTTGACAACCACAATTGCGATTATATAAAATATCAATGCCAAGCACAAAAACTTTTAGAAATTTTATCTTTAAAACATGCTGCAAACTTGTTTGGTATACGGATGCTGAAGTAATGTCAGAAAAGGAAACATTTCATGACACCGGTAAGCAACGTAAGATTGTTTACCATTTGAAGTGTTCAGTGTTTTGCTTTAAGTCAATACTTGAAGTGTGATGGTATATATTTTGTGAATGTTTTTACTCCTAAGTTATAATTTAAGTTATGTTTCTCCAGTCTTATTTGCTCTTTACTTAATCGCTTGCTAGACGAGGCAAAGCAACCAATTCTTATCGAGATATGCATATCTTAAAACTCCTTGTTTCAACTGAGTTTACCTTCAAGAAGTGGAGGATTTTTTCATGATATTTTTCTGAAAATATGAAGCAAATATTAAGAACAGAGCTGTATTGAAATCAAATGTGGTGCAAGATTATTTAATGAACTCTTAGGTACATTTTGTACAATATAAAATACCTGTATTAAACAGTTATCCTGGACAATTTGATAGATTATGGACAATCATGATGATGGTGTGTAAAGGTTTGCTTTATGCTAAAAGTTTTATAAATGCCATCTGGTGTTTCTGTAAATGAAATGTTTGTTATAGTAAACAAGTTAGTACATCAAAATCAAGATAGAAACTACTTTGTTCAATAATGGGCCAAATTATGCTCCTACCTTGAAATATTTGCTCAAGAAAAGCTTATGATGACATGCATGAAACATTAAACATAGTAATGCATCATCTGACAAAATCCATACGTTTTTCAATTCCAAGTGATTAAAAATTCACATAAGATGCATTGGTTGCAATGAAGTTGAATGTGGAAGAAGCAAAAATTGATGGCAAAGAACTTTTTATGTCTTATAAAGAATTACGATATTATTTAAAAGAATAAGAATAGCAATCTTGTAAAAGAAGTCATCTGCCCTCAACATGATACTTTTCCAATTATATATAGTTTCTTTGTACAAAATACTATTTTAGATAAAATTTACTGATATTTTTACCATATGACCAAAAGAAAAATTCGAAGGCATAATGAAAATTCAAAAGCTTGTCAAGTTTGAACCTAGAAAAAATTAGTATTGGTAACTGTATTTTGTAAGGACACAAGAGAAAAGTAGTGCAAGAAGGTTAGCATTTTTGAGAATTAATAAGTTCTTCTTGACATACATTACACAAGGCCATAATATTATAAATAATGACTGTACAATAACAATTATACAACATGCTAAATATCTTCACCTACATTATAATTATTTAAACAGGTTTGCCTTCATGCAGCAATAAGAAAAATGTTATGTCAGAGAAACCAATGCACTTTAATTTAAGAAATCGTATTTTCAATGGTAAATTAATGTAGTTCTGTTCAGTAGTAGATCCATGGTTGTCAAAAACAATCCAGTTTCTAATATCTTGGCTCAAAACAGAACCAGCAACATGATTATAGAATTTCTGAATTTCGTTCTTTTGCTCTCCTAGTTCAAGATATTTTCCTCATAAGTTTTCAGTAGATTTATCAGAATATCATAATACCTTATTAAACACTCAGAATCAATCCTACCAAAAAAAAACTAAAAAAAATTACATACCTACTTATAATATATTTCCAGTCGACTTAAGTCGTAGGGGTAAGCTAACTTTTTCTAACTCCTTTTTGGACATTTTAACTAAGATTTACCCATCTATTTAAGAAAGACAGTTGCACCAAGCTGTTAACAAACAGTCAAAAACACAAGTATTGCGCATGGGATTATGCATTAAAGCTTGACGACACATTGACAGTGTAAAGAAAGATATTTATTTCTAATATAGCTAAAGCATTACTTGACAAAATATACGTTATTTTACAGTAGATTTACCTCATTTAAATGTGTGTGTCTATTTCAGAAAAACCTGAAGCATTATTTTCAATATTTTATGCTTACGGTATCGTGGTTGTTTTCGCTGGTTATCATTAATATAAGCAGTAATAGAAATACGGATTCGGGAGGGAGCGAATGTTAAAAATTTTTCTCAAATTAGAAGTTTTGACAACCAAAATTCGCCATTACTGCCATGTTTTTGACCAAGGGGTCCAGGCCCCTTTTCCCCTCCAGGTCTTATAGAACTCAATGACGTAAACCTGCATGTGTTCTTTTAAGATGATGTCACGTGTTCTACGTTGACGTCATGTGTTGTCTTACGATGATGTCATGCATTCTGTCATGTTATGTCAACATAACAGTATGTTGTATTTTTCAGGATCTTCAAAATCTCAAGTCACTTCTCTTCAACAATAAATTGCAGAATCTTGATGGTAGAATATGCTGATTGTTGTTTCTGTGACACTTCTCGTGCAAAATATGTTAATCCATAAGTTGCCTCTGATTGTTTGATATTATAAATTATTTTATACTTCTCTCCGTTATGAACATATTCATTTAAAGTTTTTTTTACCAAATCTTGTCAGCAACTAGTTTGTACGATAAATTTATCTAAAGATTTTTTTACATTAACTGAAACCAACTTACACATTTTTGTTGACACTTGTGCAACCAGCGTTGTGATAAATTATCATTTATCCGGAATCGTACTGAATTAGCGAATAGTTACTGAACAGCTTCAAAAAAGGTTTCTGCATTCTTCTAGGTTTGGATTGTTTACGTGGCCTTGTGGAAATTGATGTAAGATGGAATGATGTTGCCAACGTTACTGAGGTTGCGAAAGTATCTTCTCTTTTTCATTTACGCATCCTTGCATTGGCTGGTGAGTTTTACTAAAATTTTTCATTTACGCATCCGTGCATTGGCTGGTGAGTTTGACTAAAATTTTTCATTTACGCATCCTTGCATTGTCTGGTGAGTTTGACTAAAATTTTCTGTTGTTTTACAGCATGATGTAGTGCTTGAGAATGTGTGTATGGACGAACGTGTATTGGCTTTCATGTATCGCCATTTGCAAATTAAGCATAGTTTTTGAGCATGCGCAAATTGAGCATAGTTTTTGAGCATGCGCAAAATAAGCATACTTTTTGGGTCTTGCTCAAATCAAGCAATCATGTATGTTCATTAATATATTTATGATTACTATACATATTGATGTTTGGGGAATGATGTTGAGGTTTAGGGAAATTACTTGTATTAGCTTGTACTATCTTTACGCTTATAATATTTGTTATTATAGGAAATCCTTGCGTTTCTTCTAAATCTCATAGGATTCAAATATTTTCGCACTTCAAGGCCAGAGAAGTAAACAAAGCTTTTGTTACTGTTGTCTAATACAAAGCTTCAAAAATGTCTTATTTTTTTTGTCATCGTATATTTCTCATCCTTTTTGTTGATAATTTGTTATCTACCCTTGAATATACGAGCAACACATGATGGGGTTTTTTGTGTCAAACCAACATTTTTATTTTATTTTTGTAATATTTTTATCTTCATTACTTTTTGGTTTAAAAAAGATACCATGATTGTTTATAGGTATATTTGTTTGACGTTGTTTTTTTTTGACTGTTTAGTTGATTCTCGATGGTGTGAAGATAACAGATGGTGAAAAGGTACTTGTAATGTGTTTTTTTCAAAGCGCTCATTTTACATAGTTTGCATTATTCCTGCCCAGACATATTAATGATACTTACGTAGACTTGGTTTGATAAACTATTGCTGTATCTACTTTGTTATTTCAAAAGTTACTTCAATACATTGTATGGTAAAAAAATGCTTTATGTGTTTACCACAAATAGTTTATCTGTTGACTTTTCAAGCCACTTTGATTTTGATTCAATTGAATTTTGTACATCGTTCATCAAACAATTACTCCTAGCATAGCTTTTGCTATTAACCATCTCGCAGCAAACCACAAATTTATAAAGTAAATGGTTTGAACCCGGGAGTATCGTTACATGTTTGTGGATGTAGATCGTCCAGGTTGGTATAGTCTTGAGAAGGACTGTTTTTGTTGTTGTTGACTGACGTTTCGACAACCTTAGCGGTAGTCATCTTCAGAGTCAAATGAGGAGTAAACGTCCATTTACTCCTCATTTGTCGTTTACTCCTCATTTGACTGTGAAGATGACTACCGCTAAGGTTGTCGAAACGTCAGTCAACAACAACAAAAACAGTCCTTCTCAGGACTATACCAACCTGGACGATCTACATTTACAAACATGCCACAAACTTATGTTGTTTTTCGTTGTTTCAAGGCTAAAGTTAAACTCATGTGCAACAAGATAACTCAACCTGAGGAGAGCCAACACTCTGTGGTGTCTGATAACTTTGATGATAAACTGAGAAAAAAGTGTCATACTTCCTACACGGATGATGATCAAGACTCAGGTTTTGGTGGAAATTATGCCGGAAGTGTAGACGATGGAGGTCTAATGTTTGATTGGAGTTGCTTTGACAACAAAAACACGCAATTTCCTTCTCTTGTTCCCGCTCAAAGTACGTCTTTTTATGTTGAAGAAGGAAGTTCAACAGTCAATAATTTGACTGAGCAAATTGACGATAGTGATGAACGTGGTAAGTTTGAGCATGCGCACACGGCTACAAATATCACAGATATTTTATCTGTAAGCTGCGATAACAACCCGTCCGTCCGTAAATATCAGTTAAAAATAGATTTAGACATTTTTTTACCATCAACCCTTCTTCAACTTTCATTGAATTATGAAGCTGCAAGAAGTCAAGATGGACTTCACTCCAGACATTATAACGTCAGTGGAATAGCAGATCAGACGACTGAAATTCAACCAGGTATAGAGAACGTTGACTTCCCAAATGAAACCAAAATAGAAGATACGAGTCATAATCCAACACTATCTAATGATAAGGGATGAGTGTCTGTACAATCATGAAAATATTACAAACGAAGTAAGTCGGTGACCATTTTTCAAGTATGAAATATCTGGAGATTGTTGCGCAGAAGATCTAAAGTCAAGTCTGAAGAAACTGGGGAAGAAAGAAGATGTACCTGTTGTGTAAAGAAATGAGATGATGGCGAAATGAAGATGAGAAAAATTAAAAGATGACACAAATTACATGAGCGTTTGTTTTTAATAAAAGATGATGAGAGCTTGTTTCACATCTTTAAGGGGCTAGTTACATGAAGATAGTTGTCTTTCGTAGCTTGTTTTAAACGTAAATCAAACACAACAAATAACAATTGAATAGCGAAGTTTTTCATCTTGCTCGCTTTTCAATTTGTATGGCAGATACAAATTGCTTAATGTAACTGAGAAACCATGAAACAGAAAGTAATTTGTTTGTTGTGTGAGAAAATGTGGAAGTTAAAGACAATGCAACATCAACGTCATTTGTGCTCAGAATACTCCGAATTGTCCAAGTGTATCGATTATTTTTTATACTTTAGCTGAAACGTGTGACTTAATGATTTTCTCGTGAGATTCCTTGAACCTTAATCTTATTTGTGACAAAATTAAAGGATGTCATTTTAACATGCCGGCGTAACAAATTTTTTTTCCTTTGCCGACCTCCAGCCGTTCGTGACATACACATGCAGACATGTTTTAATATATTTAAGCTTAATTTATAATACAAAAATGAGCTGAAGAAATAGTTTACCACGAAATTTAGTGTCTTTGAACTGAACTATAGCTTGTCTTTTTATTTCTCACTGGTTGTACATAAATTTACATACGTTTAATACTCCTATGTTACACGAAAGCATTTATTAACAAAGAATATATAAATATTACTTATTCCTTATAGCAAAGATTATAAACATAGCTTATAAAACGATTTTAAAACTACATTGTTACTGTCTTGTTTAAATGTCCTGCTAAAAAAATTTATTATTGATGAAAGACAACTTTTTGTTTTTCTTTCAAGATTGCCTGCGTGTTTAACAATAAAAAGAAATACTTTAGTTTAATATTTTATATGTACTGTCAAAGTAAATGGTTTGAACCCGGGAGTATCGTTACATGTTTGTAAATGTATATCGTCCAGGTTCCTATAGTCCTGTGAAGGACTGTTTTTGTTGTTGTTGACTGACGTTTCGACCACCTTAGCGGTAGTCATCTTCAGAGACAAAAAAAATGTACTGTTAAAGTTGCTTACACAAAGTATTATAAATAGGGCAATGCTCATTGGATTGGCATTATCTAATTGCAATGAAAATAAACTCAAATCAGGGCTTTAGTTGTAACGAGAAATGTAGGAGGGGTACATATTCGATATTAATCCGTAGAAAACAGCAATTTAGAAATGAAACACAGAAAACAACACGTACTTTTGCAATTAATACTTTTGTTTGTTACAATTGTAAGTAAGAAAAGCTAATATTGACCTTGAAATTACTGATGGTTCGTAAATTATATGATAAAGCTGGGAAACATTGTGTTATTACTCCTGATTAAGTGCAATTACTTCTTGATTAAGTGCAATTACTTCTTGATTAAGTGCAATTACTTCTTGATTGAAAACGTCTTGACAAGACACTTCAAGTGTAAAGAACTTTGGTTTTGGGGAGTATCTTTTTTACTTCAAGACATTTTAACTTAAGTTGGGATTAGCCTGCGTAGAATCACTGAAACCAATGGACACATCACTACGCTTTACAACTAAATTTATACGTTGACCATCATGCTTTTTTGCACTTGCAAACATTTTTTCAACATCATCATCATTTGATATGATATACGTTCTTTCCTTTTGATCGACCGTAGTTTGTTCATACAACTCGACATTTGTATCGGCAGAAAAATGGATTATTTGTAGTATTGTCTGTCTTAAAGATGAATAATCGCTGGTTTCCGTCAATTCGCACCTTCGCCAGAAATCTTCACCTTCTATTTTAACAGCACAATCTATCAAGTCGTGATATGGACTTACATGCCTCGATAATGAATGCGATGCCTGCAGTTTAGGACCATCCACTGTATTTGTTCCTTGAACCCATTTCTCTAAAATATCTTCTGCAGTTGGACGTTCTTTCGGATTAATTCTTAAAAGCGTTAGTATAGTCAAATGAAGTAATTCGTTATTGTGAGCCAGATGCTTCGGGTTGCGCCTACCATTCCTTAATTCATCAAGTTCCGTACTCCAATCGTTTCGGTTTGGTAGATAGCGTGTTAGAAAATAAAGAACAACTCCAGCGCTGTACATGTCAACTTTGTAATCATAAGGAACACAATTGCCGGGTTCAAGTTCGGGTGCTCGGAAATATTCGTTTGCAATACCTCTGGACAAATCAATATTCTTCGTAGATGAATTTATATAACGGGAAAGGCCAAAGTCGGTAATTTTAATTTGAATTTCAGGCACGCTAGTTGGCTCTGGTAAAGCTACAAGAATATTATGAGCATGAAGATCGCGATGAACAATATTTTTCATGTGCAATGCCTGAAGGCCACGTAATATTTGTAGAAAACAATGATGAAAGAACTTGGGGTTTTTAATGATCTCCACGCCACCATTAATCCTGTTATTGTACACGAACTCCATCAAATTTTTGAAACATAATTCCAGTTGAATAAATAGAAACAAATTTCCACCGATGTTATCTAGCCAATGTTTGAAATATTGCACTACATTTTCCGACTTGACTTTCATGAGAACACCAACTTCACGTTCCGAATATTTCATGGTTTCGTCTGCCAATAAGCTGATTTTAACAGCATATTGTTTGGTATCTTTGTGTATCACTCGAACAACCTGACCAAAACTACCTTGGCCGAGAACGCCACAATATGTCAATTCGCGAGACTCTAATACTTGTTTGATCTCACTTTCGTCCATTAAGCTGCCGGGCATTAGATTCCAAAGTTACTTTATAAATTACACTTTGAATTCTGAGAAAAAGAATGATAATAGAGAACTTAAGCAAACTACGTCTTCGACAAACCGGACGTAAACCGGAAGTAATTCTACAACCTGTCGTGTGTTCTTTTGCGATGATGTCATGTGTTCTACGTTGACGTCATGTTTTCTGTTACGATGATGTCATGCATTCTCTCAAGTACGTCACATAACGGTATAATGTTGTATTTTTCAGGATCTTCGAAATCTCAAGTCTCTTCTCCTCTTCAACAATAAATTGCAAAATCTTGATGGTAGAATATGCTGATTGTTAATTTTGTGACAGTCCTCGTGCAAAATATGTTAATACATAAGTTGCCTCTGATTGTTTGATGTTTTAACTTATTTTATACTTCTCTCCGTTATGAACATATTCATTTAAAGTTTTTTTTACCAAATCTTCTCAGCAACTAGTTTGTAAGATAGATTTATCTAAAGCTTTTTTTATATAAACTGAAACCAACTTACACATTTTTGTTGACACTAGCGCAACCAGCGTTATGATAAACTATCATTTATCCGGAATCGTACTGAATTTGCGAATAGTTACTGAACAGTTTCAAAAGGTTTCTGCATTCTTGTAGGTTTGGATTGTTTACGTGGCCTTGTGGAACTTGATGTAAGATCGAATGATTTTGCCCACGTTACTGAGGTGGCAAAAGTATCTTCTCTTTTTCATTTACGCATCCTTGCATTGGCTGGTGAGTTTTGCTGAAGTTTTCCGTTGTTCCACAGCATGGTGTAGTGCTTCAGCATGTGTGTATGGACCAACGTGTATGGGCTTTCATGTATCGCCATGTGCAAATTAAGCATAGTTTTTGAGCATGCGCAAATTGAGCATAGTTTTTGAGCATGCGTAAAATAAGCATACTTTTTTGGGGCTTGCTCAAATCAAGCAATCATGTATGTTCATTAATATATTTATGATTAATATAAATACTGATGTTTGGGGAATAATGTTGATGTTTAGGGAAATTATTTGTATTAGCTTGTACTATCTTTACGCTTATAATATTTGTTATTATAGGAAATCCTTGCGTTTCTTCTAAATCTCATAGGATTCAAATATTTTCGCACTTCAAGGCCAGAGAAGTAAACAAAGCTTTTTTTACTGTAGTCTAATACAAAGCTTCAAAAATGTCTTATTTTTTTTGTCATCGTATATTTCTCATCCTTTTTGTTCATAATTTGTTATTCATCCTTGAATACACGAGCAACACATGATGGGTTTTTTTTGTATCAAACCAACATTTTTACTTTGTTTTTGTAATATTTTTACATTCATTACTTTTTGGTTTAAAAGTTTATAGGTATATTTCTTAGACGTTCTGTGTTGTTTTTTTTGACTGTTTAGTTCATTCTCGATCGTGTGAAGATAACAGATGCTGAAAAGGTACTTGTAATGGTTTTTTTCCAAAGCGCTCATTTTACATAGTTTGCATTATTCCTGTCTAGTCATGTTAATGATACTTACCTAGACTTGGTTTGATAAATTATTGTTGTATCTACTTTGTTATTTCAAAAGTTACTTCAATACATTGTATGGTAAAAAAATGCTTTATGTGTTTACCACTAATAGTTTATCTGTTAACTTTTCAAGCCAATTTTATTTTGATTCAATTGAATTTTGTACATCGTTCATCAAACAATTGCTCCTAGTATAGATTTTGCTATGAACCATCGCTCAGCAAACCACAAATTTATAAAGTAAATGGTTTGAACCCAGGAGTATCGTTACATGTTTGTAGATGTAGATCGTCCAGGTTGGTATTGTCCTGAGAAGGACTGTTTTTGTTGTTGTTGACTGACGTTTCGACAACCTTAGCGGTAGTCATCTTCAGAGTCAAATGAGGAGTAAACGTCCATTTACTCTTCATTTGTCGTTTACTCTTCATTTGACTGTGAAGATGACTACCTCTAAGGTTGTCGAAACGTCAGTCAGCAACAACAAAAACAGTCCTTCTCAGGACTATACCAACCTGGACGATCTACATTTACAAACATGCCACAAACTTATGTTGTTTTTCGTTGTTTCAAGGCTAAAGTTAAACTCATGTGCAACAAGATAACTCAACCTGATGAAAGCCAACACTCTGTGGTGTCTGATAACTTTGATGATAAACTGACAAAAAAGTGTCATACGTCCTACACGGATGATGATCAAGACTCAGGTTTTGGTGGAAATTATACCGGAAGTGTTGATGATGGAGGTCTAATGTTTGATTGGAGTTGCTTTGACAACAAAAAAACGCAATTTTCTTCTCTTGTTCGCGCTCAAAGTACGTCTTTTTTTGTTGAAGAAGGAAGTTCAACAGTCAATAATTTGACTGAGCAAATTGACGATAGTGATGAACGTGGTAAGTTTGAGCATGCGCGCACGGCTACAAACGTCACAGATATTTTAACTGTAAGCTGCGATAACAACCCTTCCGACTGTAAACATCAGTTAAAAAAAGAATTTAGACATTTCTTTACCATCAACCCTTCTTCAACTTTCATTGAATTATGAAGCTGCAAGAAGTCAAGATGGACTTCACTCCAGACATTATAACGTCAGTGGAAAATCAGATCAGACGACTGAAATTGAACCAGGTATAGAGTACGTTGACTTCCCAAATGAAAGCAAAAAAGAAGATACGAGTCATAATCCAACACTATCTAATGATAAGGGATGAGTGTCTGTACAATCATGAAAATATTACAAACGAAGTAAGTCGGTGACCATTTTTCAAGTATGAAATATCTGGAGATTGTTGTACAGAAGATATAAAGTCAAGTCTGAAGAAACTGGGGAAGAAAGAAGATGTACCTGTTGTGTAAAGAAATGAGATGAGGCGAAATGAAGATGAGAAAAATTGAAATATGACACAAATTACATGAGCGTTTGTTTTTAATAAAAGATGATGAGAACTTGTTTCACATCTTTAAGGGGCTAGTTACATGAAGATAGTTGTCTTTCGTAGCTTGTTTTAAACGTAAATCAAACACAACAAATAACAATTGAATAGCGAAGTGTTTCATCTTGCTCGCTTTTCAATTTGTATGGCAGGTACAAATTGTTTAATGTAACTGAGAAACCATGAAACAGAAAGTAATTTGTTTGTTATGTGAGAGAATGTAGAAGTTAAAGACAATGCAACATCAACGTCATTTGTGCTCAAAATACTCCGAATTGTGTAAGTGTATCGATTATTTTTATACTTTATCTGAAACGTGTACCTTAATGATTTTCTCGCGAGATTCCTTGAACCTTAATCTTATTTGTGAAAAACAAAATTTTAACATCCCGGCGTAAAAAAATTTTTTTTCCTTTGCCGACCTCTAGCCGTTCGTGACATACACATGCAGACATGTTTTAATATATTTAAGCTTAATTTATAATACAAAAATGAACTTAAGAAATAGTTTACCACGAAAATTAGTGTCTTTGAACTGAATTATAGCTTGTCTTTTTATTTCTCACTGACTGTACATAAATTTACATACGTTTAATACTCATATGTTACACTAAAGCATTTATTAACAAAGAATATATAAATATTACTTATTCCTTATAGCAAAGATTATAAATATAGCTTATAAAACGATTTTAAAACTACATTGTTACTGTCTTGTTTAAATGTCCTGCTAAAAAATTTATTATTAATGAAAGACAACTTTTTGTTTTTCTTTCAAGATTGCCTGCGTGTTTAACAATAAAAAGAAATACTTTAGTTTATTATTTTATATGTACTGTCAAAGTTGCTTACACAAAGTATTATAAATAAGGCAATGCTCATTAGATTGACATTATCTAATTGCAATGAAAATAAATTCAAATCAGGGCTGTAGTTGTAACAATAATTGTGGGGAGGGGGAGGGGGTACATATTGGATATTAATCCGTAGAAAACAGCAATTTAGAAATGAAACACAGAAAACAACACATACTTTTGCAATTAATACTTTTGTTTGTTACAATCGTAAGTAAGAAAAGCTAATATTGACCTTGAAATTACTGATGGTTCGTAAATTATATGATACAGCTGGGAAACATTGTGTTATTACTCTTGATTAAGTGCAATTACTTCTTGATTAAGTGCAATTACTTCTTGATTAAGTGCAATTACTTCTTGATTAAGTGCAATTACTTCTTGATTGAAAACGTCTTGACAAGACACTTCAAGTGTAAAAAAACTTTGGTTTTGGTGAGTATCTTTTTTACTTCAAGACATTTTAACTTAAGTTGGGAGTAGCCTGCGTAGAATCACTGAAACCAATGGACACATTATCACTACGCTTTACAACTAATTTTATACGTTGACCATCATGCTTTTTTGCACTTGCAAACATTTTTTCAACATCATCATCATTTGATATGATATACATTGTTTTTTCTTGATCGACATTAGTTTGTTCATACAACTCGACATTTGTATCGGCAGAAAAATGTATTACTTGTAGTATTGTCTGTCTTAAGGTGGTCATCTCCCTTTCAGACACGTTTTTTTTCAAATTTTTTGGAAAAATTTTTTTTGCAGTTTATGTTACTTTGATTATTGTACTTGATGAACATAGGATCTATTTTGCGATAGAATAATGCAAAATATCAAAAAAAAGCTACCAAAGAGACCATGTCTTAATTTTTCAACCTTAGCAACGCCATAGCAACGTGTTTTTAACCATATTTCACCCCCGAAAAAAGCAAAAAATAGCTGTTTTCGAGCTGTACTTTTGGTGTATGTTATTCAGAGCTCTTATGGAAAGATTAATTGTAATTGGTAGGATTTAGTCGGCATAGCAACGACTCGAAGACATCTAATCATACCGGTTTGTTCGCCTCGTGCAGTTCGAAAGTACTTTCTTGAAATCGTCAGAATAGTCTTTGTTTTACTTAGTTACACCTGAAATATTTGTTTTGTTTGATTTTTCGTATATTTTTGTAATTCTTACTTTTAAAAATTATGGGAAATAAACGGAATAAAAAGAGAAAAGCGGTTAGAACTCCGCCATCAAAAATCAGAAGATGGCCAAACATGGCCGATACTGTGATGAAAATCCTTGCCCTTCCGGGATGAAAATAGGCAGCAATACGGAGAAAATTCGACAATGTCCACCTCCAACGAAAAACGTCAATGAAGGTACAAAAAAACTGGAATGCATTGGACATGTGCAAAAGAGAGTGGGGAGTCGCCTTCGGAGGTTGAAGAGTTCACATAAAGGAGTGAAACTGGGGGATGGTAAAGGTGTGAGTGGAAAGGGCAGATTGACTGATGCTAAAATTGACCTTCTGCAAAATTACTATGGATTGGCAGTGAGAGAGAACCTGCATGACATAGATAAAATGGCCAAAGCAATCAAGGCATCCCTTTATCATGTGGCCACAAGTGATGATAACCCTCAACATGAACCCGACATTTGCCCCGACACTGAAGACAGTTGGTGTGGATACAAGAAAGACACTACAACATACCATCATAAGATTGGTATACCAAAAAGTATTTTTGAGCTCATTGAACCCATTTATGAAAGTCTAAGTGATGAAAGCTTAGTTTGCTCATACAACTCGACATTTGTATCGGCAGAGAAATGTATTTTTTGTAATATTGTCTGCCTTAAAGATAAATAATCGCTGGTTTCCCTCAATTCACATCTTCGCCAGAAATCTTCGCCTTCTATTTTAACAGCAGACTTTATCGAGTCGTGAATTGGACTTACATGCGTCGATAATGGATGCGATGCCTGCAGTTTAGGACCATCCACTGTATTTGTTCCTTGAACCCATTTCTCTAAAATATCTTCTGCAGTTGGACGTTCTTTCGGATTACTACTTAAAAGCGTTTTTATAGTCAAATGAACTAATTCGTCATTGTGAGCCAGATGCTTCGGGCCGCGCTGAAGATTCCTTAATTCTGTAAATTCCATACTCCAATCGTTTTTGTTTGGTAGATAGCGTGTTAGAAAATAAAGAACTCCAGCGCTGTACATGTCAACTTTGTAATCATAACGAGCACAATTGCCGGGTTCAAGTTCGGGTGCTCTGAAATATTCGTTTGCAATATCTCTGGACAAAGCAATATTCTTCGTAGATGAATTTATATAACGGGAAAGCCCGAAGTCGGTAATTTTAATTTGAATTTCCGGCACGCTAGTTGGCTCTGGTAAAGCTACAAGAATATTTTGAACATAAAGATCGCGATGAACAATACTTTTCATGTGCAATGCTTGAAGGCCACGTAATATTTGTAGAAAACAATGATGAAAGAAGTTGGGGTTTTTAATGATCTCCACGCCACCATCAATCCTGTTATTGTACACGAACTCCATCAAATTGTTGAAACATAATTCCAGTTGAATAAATAGAAACAAATTTCCACGGATGTTATGATGCCAATGTTTGAAATATTGCACTATATTTTCCGACTTGACTTTCATGAGAACACCAAGTTCACATTTCAAATATTTCTTGGTTTTGTCTGCCAATAAGCTGATTTTAACCGCATATTGTTTGTTATCTTCGTGTCTCACTTGAACAACCTGACCAAAACTACCTTGGCCGAGAACGCCACAATATGTCAATTCGCGAGGCTCTAATATTTGTTTGATCTCACTTTCGTCCATTAAGCAGCCGGGCAATCGATTCCAAAGTTACTTTATAAATTACACTTTGAATTATGAGAAAAAGAATGATACTAGAGAGCTTAAGAGATATTAATCGGCCGCATGGTAAAAAAACATGGCGGATTTTGGTTGTCAAAGTCAGCGGAAAGACGCGGGCTCATAAAATTAAATTTTTTTCGCCCACCCGGATTTGACAACCACAATTGCGATTATATAAAATATCAATGCCAAGCACAAAAACTTTTAGAAATTTTATCTTTAAAACATGCTGCAAACTTGTTTGGTATACGGATGCTGAAGTAATGCCAGAAAAGGAAACATTTCATGACACCGGTAAGCAACGTAAGATTGTTTACCATTTGAAGTGTTCAGTGTTTTGTTTTAAGTCAATACTTGAAGTGTGATGGTATATATTTTGTGAATGTTTTTACTCCTAAGTTATAATTTAAGTTATGTTTCTCCAGTCTTATTTGCTCTTTACTTAATTGCTTGCTAGACGAGGCAAAGCAACCAATTCTTATCGAGATATGCGTATCTTAAAACTCCTTGTTTCAACTGAGTTTACCTCCAAGAAATGGAGAATTTTTTCATGAAATTTTTCTGAAAATATGAAGCAAATATTAAGAACAGAGCTGTATTGAAATCAAATGCAGTGCAGGATTATTTAATGAACTCTTAGGTACATTTCATACAATAAAAAAATACCTGTATTAAACAGTAAGCCTGGACAATTTGACAGATTATGGACAATCATGATGATGGTGTGTAAAGGTTTGCTTTATGCTAAAAGTTTTATAAATGCCATCTGGTGTTTCTGTAAATGAAATGTTTGTTATAGTAAACAGGTTAGTACATCAAAATCCAGATAAAAACTACTTTGTTCAATAATGGGCCAAATTATGCTCCTACCTTGAAATATTTGCTCAAGAAAAGCTTATGATGACATGCATGAAACATTAAATATAGTACTGCATCATCTGACAAAATCCATACATTTTTCAATTCCAAGTGATTAAAAATTCACATAAGATGCATTGGTTGCAATGAAGTTGAATGTGGAAGAAGCAAAAATTGATGGCAAAGAACTTTTTATGTCTTATGAAGAATTACGATATTATTTAAAAGAATAAGAATAGCAATCTAGTAAAAGAAGTCATCTGCCCTCAACATGATACTTTTCCAATTATGTATAGTTTCTTTGTACAAAATACTATTTTAGATAAAATTTACTGACATTTTTACCAAAAGACCAAAAGAAAAATTCAAAGGCATAATGTAAAATTCAAAAGCTTGTCAAGTTTGAACCTAGAAAAAATTAGTATAGGTAACTGTAATTTGTAAGGACACAAGACAAAAGTAGTGCAAGAAGGTTAGCATTTTTGAGAATTAATAAGTTCTTCTTGACATACATTACACAAGGCCATAATATTATAAATAATGACTGTACAATAACAATTATACAACATGCTAAATATCTTCACCTACATTATAATTATTTAAACAGGTTTGCCTTCATGCAGCAATAAGAAAAATGTTATGTCAGAGAAACCAATGCACTTTAATGTAAGAAATCGTATTTTCAATGGTAAATTAATGTAGTTCTGTTCAGTAGCAGATCCATGGTTGTCAAAAACAATCCAGTTTCTAATATCTTGGCTCAAAACAGAACCAGCGACATGATTATACAATTTCTGAATTTCGTTCTTTTGCTCTCCTAGTTCAAGATACTTTCTTCATAAGTTCTCCGTAGATTTATCAGAATATCATAATATCTTATTAAACACCCAGAATCAATCCTACCAAAAAAACCAAAAAAATTACATAACTACTTATAATATATTTCCAGTCGACTTAAGTCGTAGGGGTAAGCTAACTTTTTCTAACTACTTTTTGGACATTTTAACTAAGATTTACCCATCTATTCAAGAAAGACAGTTGCACCAAGCTGTTCACAAACAGTCAAAAACAAGCAATGCGCATTGGATTATGCATTAAAGCCTAACAACACATTGACAGTGTAAAGAAAGATATTTATTTCTAATAAAGCTAAAGCATTAAGTAAGACAAAATATACGTTATTTTACCGTAGATTTTCCTCATTTAAATGTGTGTGTCTATTTCACAAAAACCTGAAGCATTATTTTCAATATTTTATGCTTACGGTATCGTGGTTGTATTCGCTGGTTGTCATTAATATAAGCAGTAATAGAAATCCGGATTCGGGAGGGAGCGAATGTTAAAAATTTTTCTTAAAGTGGAAATTTTTACAACAAAAATCCGCCATTACCGCCATGCTTTTGACCAAGGGGTCCAGGCCCCTTTTCCCCTCCAGGTCTTATAGAACTGAATGACGTAAACCTGCATGTGTTCTTTTAAGATGATGTCACGTGTTCTACGTTGACGTCATGTGTTGTCTTACGATGATGTCATGGATTCTGTCATGTTATGTCAACATAACGGTATAATGTTGTATTTTTCAGGATCTTCGAAATCTCAAGTCTCTTCTCCTCTTCAACAATAAATTGCAGAATCTTGATGGTAGAACATGCTAATTGTTGTTTCTGTGATTCTCCTCGTGCAAAATATGTTAATACATAAGTTGCCTCTGATTGTTTGATGTTTTAATTTATTTTATACTTCTCTCCGTTATGAACATATTCATTTAAAGTTTATTTTTACCAAATCTTGTCAGCAACTAGTTTGTAAGATAGATTTATCTAAAGCTTTTTTATATAAACTGAAACCAACTTACACATTTTTGTTGACACTAGCGCAACCAGCGTTATGATAGACTATCATTTATCCGGAGTTTGGAGGTGTGGTTCCGGGAGTTCGACATCGAAGTTCGGAGACCGGGTTTGGATCATTCTTAGTTTTCCTTCAGTGAAGTACTTAAGCCCCTGCACGACGGCAACGTGATGATCCAGGCGCAGAGAGAAGCAAAAATACTTGCCATCCTCAAACCTGGAAAACCCTCAAACGATCCATCAAGTTATCGCCCAATTTCTCTGCTGTGTTGTTTTTTTAAACTTCTAGAGAGAATACTACTGACCAGAATAGCACCCCAACTCGACCCCTATATCCCAATAGAACAAGCAGGCTTTCGACCAGGTAGAGATACCACTGAACAAGTTCTGGCCTTAACGACATACATCGAAATGGGATATGAAAGAAAACAGAAAATTGGAGCTGTATTTATTGATCTATCTGCGGCTTACGACACGGTATGGCACAACGGTTTGATGTATAAGTTAGCCAAATGTATCCCTTGTAAGAAAACACTAAAGCTTTTGAATAAAATGTCTGGATCAAGAATTTATCATGTATGTTTGGGTGACAAAATAAGCAAAAAGAGAACTATAAAAAACGGTGTTCCCCAAGGTTCAGTTCTAGCACCAACTTTGTTCAACATCTATATTAGTGACTTACCACAGACCACCTCTCTCAAACTTGGCTACGCTGATGACTTCGTACTATCACACCAATCTAGCGATATTAAACAAATTAAAGAAACCCTCAGCCATGATACAACAAAACTACAAATCTTTTTCAACAAGTGGTACCTAAAGATGAACACAACAAAAACTGTAAGCACCCTCTTCCATTTGGACAATCACAAGGCAAATCTACAACTTGCAATACGTGTAGGCAACTCCAAATTACCATATGACTCATCTCCAAAATACCTGGGTGTGACTTTAGATCGCTCGCTAACATACAAACAGCACATTGAAAACACTGCCACAAAACTGCGAAAACGAAATGGCATAATTAAAAAACTGGCAGGAACATCGTGGGGCGCCACTCCAACGGTACTTAGGACATCATCTCTTGCCCTATCATACAGTGTTGCAGAATATTGTGCTCCAGTTTGGTCTCGCTCTAAACACGTCAATAAGTTAGATGTATTGCTAAATGACACAATGCGAACAATTTCCGGAACATTAAAATCAACCCCAACCTCTTGGCTACCTGTAATGAGTGCTATAGCTCCACCTAACATACGCAGACAGGAAGCAACACAGAAACAACATCATCGCATTGAAAATACACTAATTGACACTCCACTAAAAACCATTATCCAGTCTGCTCCAACTACTTCGAGACTTAAATCACGAAAACCTTTTTATAACTCCAAGATTGAATCGTTTGACCTCAACAATGCATGGAAGGAACAATGGTCCGAAAATAAACCAAAAGGTGCTGATCTAATTAAAGATCCCACAAATGTCCCTCTTCCTGGTTTCAAGAAGCTAACTCGTAAACAATGGAGCGCTTGTAACCGAATAAGATCAAAACAGGGCAGAACAGCTAACAACCTATACCGATGGGGCTACAAAGACTCGCCAACTTGCCCATCATGTAACGCCACCAACCAGAATATGGACCATATCATCCTGCAATGTCCGTTCACACGCATTGAAGGCGGCTACGCAACAGTGCATAAAGCGGATGATGACTTCACAAGCTGGCTTGATGAGACAGACACACATGGAGGTGTGACCATAGGAAACTACTACTAACTACTACTACATTTATCCGGAATCGTACTGAATAAGCGAATAGTTACTGAACAGCTTCAAAAAAGGTTTCTGCATTCTTGTAGGTTTGGATTTTTACGTGGCCTTGTGGAACTTGATGTAAGATCGAATGATGTTGCCCACGTTACTGAGGTGGCGAAAGTAATATGGGGAGTATCTTTTTTACTTCAAGACATTTTAACTGAAGTTGGGAGTAGCCTGCGTAGAATCACTGAAAGCAATGGACACATTATCACTACGCTTTACAACTAATTTTATACGTTGACCATCATCACGCTTTTTTGCACTTGCAAACATTTTTTCAACATCATCATCATTTGATATGATATACATTGTTTTTTCTTGATCGACAGTAGTTTGCTCATACAACTCGACATTTGTATCGGCAGAAAAATGGATTATTTGTAGTATTGTCTGTCTTACAGATGAATAATCGCTGGTTTCCCTCAATTCGCACCTTCGCCAGAAATCTTCGCCTTCTATATTAACAGCACAATCTATCAAGTCGTGAATTGGACTTACATGCCTCGATAATGGATGCGATGCCTGCAGTTTAGGCCCATCCACTGTATTTGTTCCTTGAACCCATTTCTCTAAAATATCTTCTGCAGTTGGACGTTCTTTCGGATTAATTCTTAAAAGCGTTAGTATAGTCAAATGAAGTAATTCGTTATTGTGAGCCAGATGCTTCGGGTTGCGCCTACCATTCCTTAATTCATCAAGTTCAGTACTCCAATCGTTTCGGTTTGGTAGATAGCGTGTTAGAAAATAAAGAACAACTCCAGCGCTGTACATGTCAACTTTGTAATCATAACGAGCACAATTGCCGGGTTCAAGTTCGGGTGCTCTGAAATATTCGTTTGCAATACCTCAGGACAAATCAATATTCTCCTTAGATGAATTTATATAACGGGAAAGCCCGAAGTCGGTAATTTTAATTTGAATTTCAGGCACGCTAGTTGGCTCTGGTAAAGCTACAAGAATATTATGAGCATGAAGATCGCGATGAACAATATTTTTCATGTGCAATGCCTGAAGGCCACGTAATATTTGTAGAAAACAATGATGAAAGAATTTTGGTTTTTTAATGATCTCCACGCCACCATTAATCCTGTTACTGTACACGAACTCCGCCAAATTGTTGAAACATAATTCCAGTTGAATAAATAGAAATGAATTTCCACGGATGTTATGATGCCAATGGTTGAAATATTGCACTATATTTTCCGACTTGACGTCCATGAGAACATCAAGTTCACGTTTCGAATATTTCATGGTTTTGTCTGTCAATAAGCTGATTTTAACAGCATATTGTTTAGCATCTTTGTGTCTCACTTGAACAACCAGACCATAACTACCTTGCCCGAGAACGCCACAATATGTCAATTTTTGAGGCTCTAATGTTTGTACGATCTCACTTTCGTCCATTAAGCTGCAGGCCATTCGATTTCAAAGTTACCTTATAAATTACACTTTGAATTCTGAGAAAAAGAATGATAATAATAACGTGGCCTTTCATGCGTCTATTACGATACACGATTACGCAGTATTCAAGGGTGTAGATAAAAAGCGGGCTCGGAAGGCGGACGGCGGACACGGAAGAGGATGACGGACGGCGGACGGGGAAAACGGACGCGGATGGCGGACGCCCACGTGGAAGACCCAGGCAGCTTTGTTTTTAATGATTGTAAGACTAAACGAAATGCATAGACATTGCACCCAAGTATGCGAAGCGATTAAAATTGATAATATTTAATGTTATACTTTCATCTTTTTCGACAATAATTACATGAAGGTAAACTTTGAGTTCACATTTTTATTGCCATTTCATTTGAGTGTGAGTCAGAAAAAATTGCGAATTTTTTGTTTCCTAAAACGAAAAAAACCAAATAAATAAACAATCCGAAGTCTGCTCTAATTTCGGGGGTTTCCTCGGAGTCAAAAGAATTTTAGTCACAAAGCCGTATGTCGATAATTTTGCTTTTATTCATAATTTTATTGAAATGAATATACTGCGGTAAATTTTGGTATCAAAGAATTAGTTTAAAATTATCGGAAAACACGATCCAGCAGGAAAAATGCCGAAATGGATGAAACTTGTTTCATACTATCATTTGACGAAGTCCTACAAAAGGTTTGCTAAATCATAAATACTTTACGATGTGGTGGCGTCCTAGACCCAGATCCCTCGCGAAAATTTGACGACGTCTTAGACGAAACGTCGTGTTTGCTAAATCACTCTAATATCATAGGAACGGCGTGCGCAGATTGGAAACGAGTATCACATATCACATGCTACAGTTTTCACTGAACTTGATTCGGTATGGTAAGGTGTAGTTGGGGATGGTTAGGCTCTCAATGATTGGGATCATTTGCGGACCTGAACAACTCTAATTGTTTCGACGAAAAACTGGCCGCACGCCCCCCCCCCCTGTCTGCACCTCATCTTCCACTCACGGAACTGCATTTAGAGACAACCGATATTGAATAAAAAATATAATACTCAAGTGATTCAAATCAGACAATGCTGTCACTCTGTGTATGCACATTTCCCCTACTAAAATTTCACTTTTCCTCTATTTCTTCACACACAAAAAATTAAGGTGCTGTAAAAGGCATTTTCCAAGTTACTTCAACATTATGTTCATTTATTTACTTGTTAACCGTTTTACAAAAATCAATTACTACTACTGTGTGCTGAAAGACTGCACTGTACTTATATTAACAGCTGCAGCTAAATTTTAAAAATCCATCAGATAGTTTAAAAAGTAATGACCATAGACATTTTTTGCAATGAATAACAGTATTATTGACACCAATCCCAGTTTCCCAGACCAGCCGCACCAACATAAACACCATTTGGTACATCAGCAGTTGCACACCAGTATTGTCCATTACCGTCAACACTTGTACAGCGTGTATACGTCACGCCTTGATATAGAAATGGAATGTGACAGGTATGTCCATTGATGGTTGTCAGTCCAGACTGGGCAGCTGTAAAAGAGTTTTAAAAGTTTAATTTTATGCAGCAAAAATTATATAGACAGACAGTTACGTACATAATACACTTTCGCAAAGTTTTAAAAAAACAAAAGAAAGGTATGTTATGACGCAATTTATAAGTGATGCATACTTTTGAGGATATTAGGGTTTAAATTTCCCACAAACTAAGGGAAGTTTAGCAAAAGTCCGCGGGTGCAGACCAAGGTAGTTTAATTGAACCTCTTGTGGCTCAATAGGCAATTTGAACACGAAAGCCATTAAGTAGCTAATTGTTCAATAGTAATAGGGAATAAGACTGGAATTTTATAAAATTGTATTTTTTTTAACCAATCATAATTAAAAACATTTAAATCCAAAGTATCATTTATAAAACTAACACATAGTTCGAAACAGAAAAAACCCAGCTACATCTTGCTGAACTCAAAAAAAAGCAGATAGCTATATGTTATGATTGTACTTATTCTTTAAATAACAGTAACCACATTTCAAAAAAGGAACTCTTTCACATTTGGGCATTTTTCGTTTTAATCTTAACTCTCTTTTTCTATCAGGACCTAGCTATAGCTATATTCCCAGTCACATAACTAAGTTCAATTATTTTGTTACCAAACCTTACTATACATGTGCCATACACAACTTAAACATAAAAACTTTTCAAAAAATTCACCTGTGGTTGTTGCTGTAGTTGAAGCTATATAATAGAAAATAAAACACCATACATTTTTTATAATTGAAAATACTAATATACACAACACATTCATCATGAAATTATTGCAACAAAGGGCTCTACAAATTTTCCAATATCATAACAAAACACATTTCACACAAAAATTTTGATGAAATAATATGTACATTTCCATGACCAAGACTAATGTCAAAAGTGGGCTCTTTACTGTGATTTCACAACGCAAAATAACAATTTTTTACCTTTTTTGACAACGCAATAATCCCAATTTCCCTGACCAGCGGCCCCAATATAAACACCATTTGGTACATTTGTAATTGCACACCAGTATTGTCCATAACCATCAACATCTGTACAGGTACCCGCTGAATATGTCACGCCTTGATATGTAAACGCATAACAGGTGTGTCCATTGGCAGTTAGTGCTTCAAACTGAACGTTTGTCTGATGGAAAATAGAAAAACGTATAGAATGAATTCTATACCACATAAGAAAAACTTAAATAAAAACAAGCAAGTTTATTGCAATCAATATCTTACACAAAACGACTAATTTAACTAATAATCAAAAAGATTGATGGTGTTCATTGTAAACAACGTGTTCCAATGTAATTTCAGTAAGTATAAGATAAATTTTTGGGGGGGGGAGTGAGGATGGCTAAGCACCAAATAAAAAAAGTTTATGGTGCTAATGACCCCACCACCCTTTTTTATGCTCTTATAGTCGTACATTTTCTCGGATATTGTAGTAGTAGCAAACTATTTAATAAAGAAATATATAAATAATAAACTAGTAAATAAATAAACAAATAACTCGTGATTATATGAATAAGTAAACAAATAAATAAATAAACTAGTACCGTATAACATGCTAGGGCACGTGCATTCATATCATGCATCATGGGATATTTTCATAAAAATCTCCACAATATAATAAACTTACTGTAGAACGTTTAATTCTCATACATTTCACTTCTCCAGTTAAGAGAGATAATTTAATCTAAAAACAGGTTTCATTCATGTTAGGTTGAAATCAATAAGCACATCGATAGTCTCAATAGTTTCAAATGTACTAAATTTTCATAAATCAATAACTAGCATTAGACGTCAAAGGTATGTCCATTAAGGCTTGTTCCAAAATCAACGAAAGGTTTTCTCACGAACTGCCGTGTTGGGCGATTGAAGAGGTTGATGTAGCCCTTTAAAACTATAAATAAACGGTTTGAACCCGGGAGTATCGTTACATGTTTGTTAAAACTATTTTGGAGAAAAACTGCAGATTATTTTCTTTCTTGTTGCTGTGTTGTTCTACGTCTCCTAAAGGTTTGTTGCAGTTTGTGAAGTGAGCTGTAAGCACGTAGGACTCTGCATGTTGATCGATTTAACTTAAACATGGAAGGTCCATCAAACGTCTCTCATCAACCTTTGTATAGTCTTTATGCTGTTTCCTATTGTAAGTATTGAAACTATTTCTTGTCTGACGAAGCTACATAATCAGGTTAATTTCTAAGTACAGCACAGCCATCAATAGTATATCACATATATTCAGTCATTCCGCAATCGCCATTCGAATTCGGAAAAGTTATTATCGATTTTATGGAGCATAACTCTAAATAATAATTTTTGTCATACAAACCCAGGTGGCCGAAATCATCGCACCAGTTTGTAATTTGCATAATAAATACGGGTATTGTATGTCGCTTCGTACATTTTCTTCTTTGATATTTTGTATAAAAATACGTTTTTGTGATCACTTCAACCAGGCAATAAATTCACTCAAAACTAGTTGTCCAATAATTTATGACACAATATAAGATACCATGTTCATTACTGAATTTAATTCCATAATTAATAACTTTAAGAAATATGCCGAGGAATCTTATCATACTTACAAGTAGGGTGAAAAGTAATGCCAAGTTAAATGTCATCGTTTCCAAAAAAATTTACCAAAGTCAACTGAAACGTAAAAACATTTAGTTCAACACAGTATTTAAAAATTATAAGCGAACTATCATGCTGAAAACACTGTCTAATGTATTAAGAAACATTTTTAGGTAGTAAATACAAAGGTTATAAATCTCTGTTTGCATACAAAATTTATCCAAGCTAAAGCTCTCGCTGATTACTCAGATAGGGTAAAGAGTAAGATTACAGATATTTTCCAGAAAAATAATGTTTAAACAATGTATGAAATTCTTGCACAAAATAATGTTTAGTATTTTCTTTTAGGATCAACCTGCGATCAGCAAAATGAGAACAAAAGGTAGTTAAAGAAGTGAGTTCAAGACCATCACTTCTATGTAAAAATATTTTCACTGCAGCAACAGTTATATATCAATCAACAAATATTTGTTAAGAAGGTTTGTTGGCACACACATGCCAAGCCTATTAGGAAAAGATAACGTTTTTCCGTAAGAAAGGACGTCATGTCTCTTAAGTTGTCGAAAACAAAGATGACATAAGTTCATTAAAGATCAGTCCTTAATATTAAGCCCGCCTCACACTGGTAAACTTGCCGCGCGTACTTGTTATTCTTGACAGGTGTGATCGACAAAAACTTGATATTTGACTCATCTGTCACGAATGACAAATGTTATTCAAAACTTCCGCGCACAATAAAAAATTTTGTCGATCACACTTGTCACGAATAACAAGTACGCGCGGCAAGTTTACCAGTGTGCGGCGGGCTTTAAACTGCATAAGCTAGATCAATAATATCATGCAAGTCAAAATTATTGAGCCATGAAATATTTATTGTGCACAATAAATATGGATTAAGTTTGTGTTGTAATCCTTGAATCTAATTTACACTTTTGGTTTCATTCAAGCCTTTGTGATTTTAATAGGAATCAACCTTTAATAAGTTAGCAAAAAATTCAATTAATATACTTGAGTGAATAACTGTACAACATTTATAGCATAAAATTTATAGCATAACATTTGCTTGATGAAGCAGCTATCGATTCCTCAAGAGTTGTAAAAGAAATTGAAAGGTTCATCCTCGGAATCTGTAATTTAGCTACAGCAGCAGGTTCTGTAAATAGTTTACCACAATCTATCACAATCGTATGGCTTTTGGTTTGCACGTAATTCAATACAATAGCTAAATTGAACAGATTATTACATAGTAATAAAATGTGATGCAGTTCATTATTCTAATTTATCTTAAAGTACGATTTGGCAGAGCAACTAGTACGGCGCAGACAATGTATGCTAACTGGCCGTAGCTTTTTGCAAATTATATGTTGGCAACTTTATCAAGACACGCTACGTATGAATTATTTTACTCATGCACATGAAAACTCCTTAAAGTTCACCCGTCTCCCAAAAAATGGAATAAACAAGCCAATATAAAAATAAAATGTCTTACTTCTGGTGATGGGAACTTTTTTCGCGCTGCCTTTACTCCCCGACGAAACAATAAATGTGTTAAGTCTTTCCCCTCCTACATTGCTTATGCAGCTGTTTCCTGACAGAAAACCAACGTCATTTCGATGTTGACGTCATCATCAAATGTTGAACTATGACCTCCCCTCAGGCACATTTTGAGTGGTGTACAAGCTGTCGATCAATTAATGAATGAAATTTGCCCAAAATGACTACAATGTATAGGCTTGTTGTGTAAATGATTATACGTTGTTTTGCAGATGTCATCAATGGCGAGGACCATAAAATCCATGGATAAAATAGCGTCAGAAATATGAATAATACCATCACGTGCAGATGCTAAATACGTCATTCCAGCCCAGCACGATAGCAATTAAACACATTTAATTGAAATCCTTTTGCCTCTTTCGTGCAATATTGAATAATCACAATAAGATAGTTTAGATTATATTTTCTCCATTTTTTTTTACCAAACTATGCGACGCCTAAAGACCGTAGTAAGAAGAAGCATTTTTGTATGGATTTTTGCAAACCTTTTGTTAACTCTCATTCGTCTATGAAATTGTAACTGCGTGTCATAAAAGCAAAGTATAAGTAATAAAACAGTGAGAAAAACTTCTCCATCAAATTGGGATACAAAGTAAACTTTGTTTGATTTATATGTGAGCGATGATCTTACTCTTTAAAAAGCGCTTGGGCGACAAATGAAGGTATATAGTATTTATCTAATGAAAATAGTCTTCATTCAAAAAAAGCAAATGATATTAATGTTAAATTTGCGAGAACATCTCTATAGTCATTGCAAGTTAAGCACAGGAAGAGGACATACTTATGCTCGCTCGAGCTTGCCGCGATGACTTCGTTTCTTCAGAGCACTCCCCCTATTGGTGAAAAGGGGACCAGAGCAGCACTTCCCATGCGATAGTAAGTTCTAGTATTATACTTTGTTTTTCGATGATGTGGTGTTAAATATCGACAGATACTCTACCGGCAAAAATACCATCACGTACAGATGTTTAAAAAAGACATTCCCGTTCTGCACGATATTGATTTTCAAAGATCTCTTTCTTGCAATATTGAGCAATGTTATCAAACACTTTTAAACGAACATTCGTTAAATTCCTTTGCTTGAATTCAAGCATTCGTCTTCAAGCATTGTCTAAATTTATTTATTCTGTTTTTCTGTCAACTTTTAAGATTTTCTTTCGCCAGTTCACGAAACGCGTCAGGATTCAACACATGATTTGACTATGTGAGCAAATGTTTTGTAAAATATCTTGCATATTTACTGCATAAACGCCTATATGCGTCTTTATGAGAATTTAACTGTCTTTAAAGCAATACATAAATAATAAGACTGTGAAACTGGACTTTAAAACTGCTTTGCTTTGCATGTTACTTATGGAACATATTTTTATGTGCATTCATTCAATTTTCCGACAGATTCAACAACATTGTTAGCACGACAAAGAATATAGCTAGCCGAAACTATAGGAACGCCACTTCTATCATCTCTAATAAAGCCTCTCAATATTTCATTCTTTTTCACAAACTTCTCTTAGATGGAAAAGTGAAAAATTTTGATACTTATTAAGTTGCATTAACTACGCTTAGGTTAAGACTAGGTTTCTTCGAAATAACTGTATTATATACGAACTGATCAACAAGTTTTGAAATTGTAACACGTTTTTTCACCTGTGCATGAAAGATAGCATTATCTAACTCTATGAAAGACAAACGCAAGTCACGTTTAGTCATCTGTAGCGATAACATTTAAATCTTCCTAGCACAATAATTTTGTTTTTATATGGAAACCTCGGAATTTTTATAACCTTTTTAAGCACTATCGAAGACATGATTTAAATATAGATAGATCTCATAAGCTAAACAAAGTGTTTGCTTTAGTTATCTCGCTCTTATTTTGCCCATGCAAATCGATGTTCATCTGTGCTGTGCAGTTAGCGTATGAATACGGTGACAACTCCAGTAAATCTATTCAAAATCGTGGACACTAGATTTGCCAGGCGGAAAGCAAATTTTCAATACGAAAATAAAAGCCCATCATAAGACTTTTAAAAAGCCATCACAACATTTTTTAATAAATACGTTTCATTTTTAACTTAAGAATCTTCAGATTAAATGATAGAATTTTTCAACTTCATATGAGGCTTTGAATTATAAGCATATATCCAGGCTGTTAAATTACATATGAGGAGTGTAGGGAGTTTGCAAGACAGAACAGAATAGAAAGGGCAGCATCTTAGGGAGAGTGCGGTCGCCACCGAAGTGTGGGCCCCTAAGCCACTGCATACTACATCGCACCCAGCTTCCACTGCTAGTTGACATCTACTACATGAAGTTTTAGGTTTATATATATATACATAAATTCAAAGCTTACGAAAGTTGTGGTATTATTCAAGTTACTACTGCGCATGCCCAGATGATTTCTTTAATAATTTGCGACTAAGTGAGCTAGTTGCCACAATTGTATTGCTAGTACATATAGTTAGTCTTTGCCATGACTATGAACAATTAGTTGAGTGGACTGTGCATGCTACAGCGCACGCGCAGATGATTTCTCTATTAAATTCTTACTAAGCATGCTATTTACTTTAAAATCGGTTCTACTAGGTGCAATTGGTCGTTCCCATGACCATGAACTTGGACAGCTAATCAATTTGACTGCGCATGCTTAAGCCGACTGCGCACGCGCAAATAATTTTTCTGAAAATTTATGTCTGAACGAGCTATTTATTCCATAATCGATACTAGTACGTACAGTTGGTCGTTCTTAATTAATTTGTGCTTGTATATGCGCTTAGCAAATTTTTAATAATTTATTATTGGCATGCCTTTTGTCTTCTTAAGCTTGCTTTGACGAATGCATATCAAATTCATCAGCACTTTGTTACGTCACTCGTAATGTCTGTGACAATGTTAGAGATGTTTTTCTTTTTCAGTTATGGAACATTGTATCTGTATATTTTGTGCATAAACAATGCTCTAATATTTATAACAGATGTTATAATTCGTGGATTGAGGTAGAAGAAATTCTTGAAAATGAAACTTCCGACAGTGAAACAAAATCAAGCGTGACGGAAAAGAAACAACGACGCCAGGTTGAAGATAGCTTGATAAAATTAAACGTAGTTCAAGCACCAATTGTACGCTCGAGAGTTTTGAATGGAGACTCGTTGACCAATAAAATTACAAATGATTCCAAGCATGTTGACGTCTATAAAAGCTCTAGTGAGGACGAGGCTCCAATACAAAAACAATCCATTAATAATACAGAGTCTACTGAAGATATGTTGAAAAGAAATATCGATGAATCGCATATACAGTTTGAAAGCTCGTTGGTTCACGTGGTATAAAGCAGTGGGAACTGTTGATGATGTAGCTTAGCTAAAGATATATAAAAATGACTACCTGCGTCTTTCCTTTAGGACGAGAAATCTGATTTCGAAAGTGAAGAAGAAGCAATCACCACGAGAGATTTACAAGAAGATTCAATGTTTTCTCTGCAAACTTTACATATACAGATGGAGCATTGTGAGAAGAGTACTCTAAGGAATTTTATTGACAAGGCATAGCACAAACAAAGTTCCCTTACCCGTCTCACTAGGGATAAGAGATATTTAGTCCTAAATATTCCTTATAAGGAAAATTTCGACTAAGTATCTCTCGTCAATATTAAAACTATTTTGCCTTGTTATACTGCATTTCATTTTTGTCGCATTGCGTGAGCTAAATTGTTACATCCTACTCGTGTATGGCAGGATATTTTCCATTGTAAAGTTGATTGAAACCCCTCTACTTTGATTTCAAGTTTACAGTTAGCTACCTCGTCAATTTCGATGTAATTATGTCATGAAATGAAATGAATAAAAATTTAATGATTTGTAACGAAAATTTTGGTTTAGAAAGATCCAAAAACATACGTAACTTTTGGAGACTGCAGACCTCTTGTCTTATTTTGGCTGGTGTTGTTTTAATTTTGCACATTTATATATGCACCAGCTGATGTGAAATTCTCCCAAACAATAAAACCATCATATTTATGAACAGTATTGTAAATAAAAGCAAGATTTTAGATAGAGGTACTCTATATAAAGTTTTTTTACCATTGTGTCTGGTAGACGAAAAGACAAGCAAAATTGTAGACTCCAGAATGATAGATAGCTGCAGATAGCTCCGTGAGCAAAGTAGGACAAGAGTTGTACCGGAATGTCTTATATACAATGCAAGTAATTTATCTGTGCATAACATTTGAACAAAAAAGATGATGATTTTAAATTATGTCTTCAAGCCTGTGTTGTAAGTAGTCATGAAGAAATGTCATTTTTTCAAAAAAAGACGACATGTGCGATATTTGATTAGGTGGATGATTCCTAAGACAAAACATGAACTGCATTTGTAAAAGTCGTTAATGTAATCATATAATTAATTAACCATGTCATAATTAATGTAGTCTTGTAACCACGTGGTCAATATAATCATGTAACTTTTTAAGCAATTGCTTTTTGATAAAATATAAACTTCTTTATTCAAATGCACGTAAAATAGGAGTGGCTCTGTTTTCAGCGACTTCGTTATTTGTTAGCAAATATTTGTGGTACGAATCTTGTCAAATTTTTTTACTAAATGATTTTGTAAATATTCAAATTCGTCGATATAAGACTGGACTATTACTAGTAAGGGGTCGACACCATAGAGACAAAAAAGGAGACAGAATTTTTTGAGCCGCTTCATCCATAGTTGACCGTGCATAACTACTGCACGTGTAGTTGGAGTTGCTTAGTAGTCAAGAAAGTGATCTTGTATTTGCCAAGTATTAGTTTGAATTTCAGGCAGGCAGGTCGTACTCAAATTTTCCTAAGTACAACAAATCGTGTGTCTAATGTGAAAAAACAGCAAACAGGATTAACTTTTTAAAAAACGTGCCCTATTTCAGCTGCAAATTTTGCATTGTAACAGAGAATAAAAATTCAGGCCAGCTCTGTCATCACTACTTCTTCACACACAAAAATAAGATGCTGTAGAATGCATTTTCAAAGTTATTTCAACATTATGTTCATTTATTTACTTGATAACCGTTTTACAAAAATGAAATTCTACTACTGTGTACTGAAAGACTGCATTGTACTTATATTAACAGCTACAGCTAAATTTTGAAAATCCATCAGATAGTTAAATAAGTAATTACCATAAACATTTTTTGCAATGAATAACGATATTAGTGACAATAATCCCAACTTACTATACGAGCAGCACCATCACCGTTTGGTACAACAGCAGTTGCACACCAGTACCATCCAGATCCGTCAACATCAGTACAGGATGTATACCTCACGTCTTTATATGTAAACGGAAAGTGACAGGTATGTCCATTCATGGTAGTCAGTCTAGAATGTCCAGCTGTAAAAGATTTTAAAAATCTTAATTTTATGCAGCAAAAAGTATATAGACAAATAGTTACGTACAAAACATATACTTTCGCAAAGTTTTAAAAAACCAAAGAAAGGTATGTTATGACACAATTTATAAGTGATGCATACTTTTGAGGATATTAGTGTTTAAATGTCCCACAAACTAAGGGAAGTTTAGTAAAAGTCCGAGGGTGCAGACCAAGGTATTTTAATTTAACCTCTCAAGGCTCAATAAGGCCAATTGGGCTCAAGCAACTAATTGTTCAAAGGTATGAGGGATTTAAACTAGAATTTCCTAGAAACTGTAACTTTTTTAACCAGTCAGAATAAAAATCATTTACATCCACAGTATTATTAAAAAAGAGTAACGCACAGTTGCGAACAGAAAAAACTAGCTACATTTTGCTGAACTCAAAAAACGACAGATAGCTATATGCTATAAGTCTACTTACTCATTAAATAACAGTAACGACATTGCAAAAAAGCAATTCTTTTATATTTGGTATTTTCCGTTTTAATCTTAACTCTCTTTCCCATTAAGACCTAGCTATAGCTACATTCTTAGTCACATAACCGAGTTCAATTATTTTGTTACTAAATGTTACCATGTACAAGCAATACATGACTTAAACATAGAAAACTTTTCAAAAAAATTCACCTGTGATTGTTGCTGTAGTTGAAGCTGTATAAAAGAAAATAAAACACCATACATTATCTTATAATTGAAAATACTCATTAATATTATGTAAAATCGCAAACTTTCACCCAAAAATTCACCTGTGACTGTTTCTGTAGTTGGATCTATATAAGAAAAAATAAAACAACATACATTATCTTATAATCAGAAATACTTATTAATTTTATGTAAAATGAAAAATTTTTCCAAAAAATTCACCTATGGTTGTTGCTGTAGCTGAATCAATATAAAAGAAAATAAAACAATATACATTATTTTATAAACAAAAATACTTATTAAATTTATGTAAAATGGAAATATTCCCCCTAAATTCACCTGTGGTTGTTGCTGTAGCTGAATCTATATAAAAGAAAGTAAAACAACATACATTCAGCAATTTTAACTTTTTTCGATATTGATAAAGTGGGATTTGGGAATGCTTTTGATGATATCAAACAATAAATAATGAAATATGCATGTTCGGTACTCTGTTAAATGTGTTACAGAATATTTTGAATTCCGTTAGAGTTTAAATTGATCATGCTTTGCATAACATTTTAAAATTTTTAGGAGTACTCGATATGCTGCATATCGTTTTTTTACTTTGAAATTTTATTCTGAGACTCAACTTGTTCTTTTCCCTTGCATTTAAATCACAGGTGGATATTCTGTTTCATACTGGACTATGATCAATGTGGCGGGGAGAGCTCGATCATAAACTCATGTTGTATCTTATCCCTAATCACAATTGATTTTAATAGAAACTTAAAAACGTGTATATGTGAAAATCACACCCTCCCCCCAACTATAGATCTCCAGGTTTTCCTGCTTTGCTGAAATCTTTTGATTTTTCTGTCCTTCGCAAATATTGATAAAAATCCACCGATGTCTTCAAAGCCTTTTAAAAGCATTCTCTTTGTCATTGTCTTTAATGATATCGCAAAAATCATTAGATCAAATTATATATATTGTGTGGGTGGATGCTAAAAATATGACATCATTATTATAAGATGTTTGAGATCGTAATACTTTAATATATAGCAATGTAGTGTTGATAAAAATACTGAAGTACATTATTTAAAATTCTATCTTTTTCCTCTAATATGCACAACACACCCAAAGCAAAATAAAAAATATTTTTACCTTGTTTGACAAGACAATAATCCCAATTTAAAGAACCAACAGCAGTTATACACCAGTACCATCCAGGACTGTCAACATCAGTACAGGATGTATATGTCACGCCTTTATATTTAAACGGAAAGTGACAGGTACGTCCATGGACGGTTTTCAGTCCAGACTGTCTAACTGTAAAAGAGTTTTAAAAGTTTACATCTAAAAACATACTTCCGCAATGATTGAAAAACAAAGAAAAGTGTGTAATGACTTAATAATGACAATTTTTTATAAGTGAACGCATGATTCTAGCGATATTAGTGTTAAAATGTCCCACAAAATGAGGGACATTTTGTAAAAGTTGGAGGGCGAAACCAAGATATTTTGATTAAACCTCTCGTGGCCTAATAAGGCCATTTAAACACGAAGACCATTAGTAATTGTTTAATTGTATAAGGGAATTAAAACTGGAATTTCTTAGAAATTTTATTATTATTAACCAATCATAATTAAAAACATTTGTATCCATAGTATTATTAAAGAAAACTAATATAAAGTTGCAAACAGAAAAATTTACTTTTTGCTGAACTCGATAAATGGCCGGTGCATGTTTTTATTACATTTATTAAATATTAAATAACTGTAACCACATTCCAAAAAAACAAACTCTTTTATTATGCGGCATTTTTTGTGTTCATTTTAACCCTTTATTTTCCAACGGAGCCGAGCTATCTTTGTTTCCAATCACATAATCGATTTGAACTTAATTAATTAAAAATATACAAACTCAATAAAGAATTTAATTATTTTCAACTTAAATACTGTATATATGGGACATAAACTTTACCTGTGGTTGTTGCTGTAGTTGAAGCTATATAAAAGAAAATAAAGTACCATACATTATTTTATAATTAAAAATATTTATTAGTTTTATATTAAATGGAAAATTTCCTAAAAAATTCACCTGTGGGTGTTGCTGCAGTTGAAGCTATATAAAAGAAAATAAAGTACCATCCCATTATTTTATAATTGAAAATACTTATTAATATTATGTAAAATCGTAAACTTTCACCCAAAAATTCACCTGTGGCTGTTGCTGTAGTTGGATCTATATAAGAAAAAATAAAACAACATACATTATCTTATAATATAAAATCTTATTAATTTTATGTAAAATTAAAAATTTCCCCCAAAATTCACCTATGCCTGTTGCTGTAGTTGAATCTATATAAAAGAAAATAAAACAACATACATTATCATTTAATCAAAAATACATATTAATTTTATGTAAAATTAAAAATTTTCCCCAAAATATCACCTATGCCTGTTGCTGTAGTTGAATCTATATAAAAGAAAATAAAACAACATACACTATCTTATAATCCAAAATACTCATTAATTTTATGTAAAATGAAAAATTTTCCTAAAATAATTCACCTATGGCTGTTGCTGTAGCTGAATCTATGTAAAAGAAAATAAAACAATATACATTATCTTATAATCAAAATACTTATTACCTAATTTTATGTAAAATGAAAAATTTTCCTAAAAAAATTCACCTATGGCTGTTGCTGTAGCTGAATCTATATCAAAGAAAATAAAACAATATACATTATCTTATAATCAAAATACTTATTACCTACTTTTATGTAAAATGGAAAATTTTTCCTCAAAATTTAACCTGTGGTTTTTGCTATAGTTGAATCTATATAAAAATAAATAAAACGTCACAGAATTACCTTATAAGTAAAAATACTTATTAATTTTATGTAAAATCGAAAATTTTCCACCCCAAAATTAACCTGCGGCTGTTGCTGAAGTTGGATCTATATAAAAGAAAATAAGACTATATACCTTATCTTATAATCAAAAATACTTATTATTTTTATGTAAAATGGAAAATTTTCCCCAGAAATTCACCTGTGGTGGTTGCTATAGTTGAATCTATATAAAAGAAAATAAAACATCACAGATTATCTTATAAGTAAAAATACTTATTAATTTAATGTAAAATCGAAAATTTTCCCCCAAAATTCACCTGTGACTGTTACTGTTGTTGGATCTATATAAAAGAAATAAAACAATATATATTATTTTATAATTAAAAATACTTATTATGTTTATGTAAAATGGAAAATTTTCTACCAAAATGGAAACTTTTTCATCAAATTAGTACAAGAAAGAGAACTACAAGTTTTCCAACATCATGAAAAAAGACATTTCCCACAAAAATTTCGATGGAGTCAAATTTACATTTGCATGACCACACTAATGTTAAAAGCGAGGTTCTCTTATTTGCTTTTCTAAAGCAAAGTAAAAAGCATTTTTACCTTCTTTGACAACACAATAATCCCAATTTACTATACGAGCAGCACCATCACCGTTTTTTACAACAGCAGTTGCACACCAGTACCATCCAGAACCATCAACACTTGTACATCTTGTGTAAGTTACGCCTTTATATGTAAACGGAAAGTGACAGGTATGTCCATTGGTGGTTGTCAATCCGGACTGTCCAGCTGTAAAAGAGTTTTAAAAGTTTAATTTTATGCAGCAAAAAAAGTATACAGACGGACAGATAAGTACAAAACATATACTTTTGAAAAGTTTTAAAAAACCAAAGAAAGGTATGTTATGACACATTTTATAAGTGATGCATACTTTTGAGGATATTAATGTTTAAATTTCCACAAACTGAGGGAAGTTTAGTAAAAATCCGAGGATACAGACCAAGGTATTTTAATTTAACCACTCGAGGCTCAATAAGGCCAATCGAACTCAAGTAACTAATTGTTCAATGGTATGACGCAATTTAAACTAGAATTTCCTAGAATTTTTTAACCAGTCAGAATTAAAAGCATTTACATCCATAGTATGCACAGTTCCAAACAGAAAAAGCTAGCTCCATTTTGCTGAACTCAAAAAATGACAGATAGCTATATAATATAATTCTACTTACTCATTACATAAATGTAACCACATTCCAAAAAAGCAATTCTTTTGTATTTGGTATTTTTCGTTCTAATCTTAATTCTCTTTCCCATCAGGACCTAGCTATAGCTATATTCCCAGTCACATAACCGAGTTCAATTATTTTGTTACTAAATCTTACTATACATGTGCCATACATGACTTAAACGTCGGAAACTTTGCAAAAAAATTCACCTGTAGTTGTTGCTGTTGTTGAAGCTATATAAAAGAAAATAAAACACCATACATTATTTTATAATTAAAAATACTTATTACCTCTACCTAAAATGGAAATTTTCTTCATTTCTGGTCATGGAAATCTCCATGGAAGCTGATAATTTTAGAAAGAAAAGTGAAATAAAAACTAATAAGTAAAAAAAAATCTTTCTCGAGTTTTGTCACATTCAGCAATTTTAAGTTTTTCCAATTATGATAAAGCGAGGATTTGGGAATGCTTTTGATGATATCAAACAGTAAATCTTGAAATATGCTTGGTCGGTTCTCTGTTAAAGATGTTAGAGAATATTTTGAATTCAGTGAAAGTTTAAATTGATCATGCTTTGCATAACATTTTAAAATTTCTAGGAGTACTCGATCTGCTGCATATCGTTTTTTTACTTTGTCTTTTTATTCTAAGACTCAACTTGTTCATTTTCCTTGCATTTAAATCACAGATGGTTATTCTGTTTCATACTGGACTATGATCAATGTGGCGTGTAGAGCTTAATCATAAACTTATGTTGTATATAATCTAAAATCACAATTGATTTTCAAAGAAAGTTTAAAACATGGATTTTTGAAAATCAAACCCTCCCCAGCTATAGATCTCCAGGTTTCCCTGCATGCTTTGCGGAAATCCTCTGATTTTTTTGTCTTGCACAAATGAGGATGAAATAAACCAATGTCTACCATACTTTTTCCAAGCATTTTTGAGTTATTGTCTTTAATGGCATCATTAACTAATCTATTGCATTGATTTCCAGCCTGTGCTCAAAAAATTATTAAATCAACTTTCATATTATGTGTGTGGATGCAAAAATATGACATCATTACTTTAAGATATTTGAGATCGTAACGTATTGATTTAAAGCATTTATAGTGTTGATAGAAAAGCTAAAATATATTAGTTAAAATGCTTTCTTTTTCCTGTAATATACACATGACACCCATCATCAAATTAGTACAACAAAGAGTACTACAAATTTTCTAACATCATAATAAAAGACATTTCACACAAAAATTTCGATAGAGTCAAATGTACATTTGCATGACCACACTAGTGTTGAAAGTGGGGTTCTTTTATTAGCTTTTCAAACGCAAAGTAAAAACATTTTTACCTTGTTTGACAACACAATAATCCCAATTTACTATACGAGCAGCACCATCACCGTTTAGTAAAATAGCAGTTGCACACCAGTACCATCCAGAACCGTCAACACTTGTACAGCTTGTATATGTCACGCCTTTATATGTAAACGGAAAGTGGCAGGTATGTCCATTGATGGTTGTCAGTCCAGACTGTCCAGCTGTAAAAGAGTTTTAAAAGTTTAATTTTATGAATAAAAAATTATATAGACAGAAAAATACGTACAAAAATATACTTTCGCAAAGTTTTAAAAAACCAAAGAAAGGTATGTTATGACACAATTTATAAGTGATGCATACTTTTGAGGATATTAATGTTTAAATTTCCACAAACTAAGGGAAGTTTAGTAAAAGTCCAAGGGTGCAGACCAAGGTATTTTAATTTAATCTCTCGTTGCTCAATAAAAACAATTGAACTCAAGTAACTAATTGTTCAATGGTATGAAGGAATTAAAACTAGAATTTCCTAGAAACTGTAATTTTACTAACCAATAAGAATTAAAAACAATTACATCCATAGTATTATTTGAAAAAAGTGACGCACAGTTCCAAACAAAAAAAAGCTAGGTACATTTTGCTGAGCTCAAAAAATGGCAGATAGCTATATAATATAATTCTACTTACTCATTAAATAACTGTAACCACATTCCAAAAAAGCAATTCTTTTATATTTAATATTTTTCGTTTTAATCTTAACTCTCTTTCTCATCAGCACCTAGCTATAGCTAAATTCTCAGTCACATAACCGAGTTCAATTATTTTATTACTAAACCTTACTATACCTGTGCTATACATGAGTTAAACATAGAAAACTTTGCAAAAAAATTCACCTGTGGTTGTTGCTGTAGTTGAAGCTATATAAAATAAAATAAAACACAATACATTATTTTTTAATCAAAAATACTTATTACTTTTATATAAAATGGAAATTTTCCTCATTTATGGTCATGGAAATCTCCATGGAGGCTGACAATTTTAGTAAGAAAAGTGTAGAAAAAAACTAAGAAGTAACAAAAATCTGTGTCGAGTTTTGTAGCATTCAGCAATTTTAACTTTTTTCAATATTGATAAAGTGGGATTTGGGAATGCTTTTGATGATATCAAACAGAAAATCATGAAATATGCGTGTTCGGTACTCTGTTAAATGTGTTACAGAATATTTTGAAATCCGTTAAAGTTTAAATTGATCATGCTTGGCATAACATTTTAAAATTTTTAGGAGTACTCGATCTGCTGCATATCGTTTTTTTACTTTGTATTTTTATTCTGAGACTCAACTTGTTCATTTTCCTTGCATTTAAATCAGAGATGGTTATTCTGTTTCATACTAGACTATGATCAATGTAGCGGGGAGAGCTCAATCATAAACTCATGTTGTATATGATCCCTAATCACAATGGATTTTAATAGAAACTTAAAAACGTGTATGTATGAAAATCACACCCTCCCCCCAACAATAGGTTTCCAGGTTTCCCTGCTTTGCCGAAATCTTCTGATTTTTCTGTCCTACGCAAATAATGATAAAAATCCACCGATATCAACAAAGCCTTTAAAAGCATTCTCTTTTTCATTGTCTTTAATGGTATAATTAACTAAACTATCGCATTTATTTCCATTCTGCTCTCAAAAAAATATTGAATCAACTTTCATATTATGTGGATGGATGCAAAAATATGACATCATTAGTTTAAGATATTTGAGATCGTAACGTACTGATTAATAGCAATTATAGTGTTGATAGAAAAGCTAAAATATATTAGTTAAAATGCTTTCTTTTTCCTCTAATGTACACATGACACCCATCATCAAATTAGTACAACAAGGCGTACTACAAATTTTCCAACATTATAACAAAAGACATTTCACACAAAAATTTCGATAGAAACAAATGTACATTTGCATGAGCACACTAATGTTAAAAGTGGGGTTCTTTTATTTGCTTTTCCAACGCAAAGTAAAAAACATTTTTACCTTGTTTGACAACACAAAAATTCCAATTTAATATCTGAGCACCACCATCACCGTTTGGTACAACAGCAGTTGCACACCAGTACCATCCAGATCCATCAACATCAGTACAGGATGTATACCTCACACCTTTATATGTAAAGGGTATGTGACAGGTATGTCCATTCATGGTGGTCAGTCTAGAATGTCCAGCTGTAAAAGAGTTGTAAACGTTTACGTCCAAAAAAATACTTTTGCAAAGTTTTGAAAAAACAAAGAAAGGTTTATAAGTAAATAAATGAAAAGTATATAAGTAAATAAATGCTTTTAGTAAATAAGTAAATAAGTAAATAAATGCTTTTGAAGATATTAGTGTTAAAATGCCCCACAAACATCGGGAAATTTGGTAAAAGTCTGAGGGTGAGACCAAGATATTTTAAGTAAACCTTTTGTGGCCTAATGAGACCATTTAAACACAAAGACCATTATTAATTGTTTAATTGTATAAGGGAATTCAAACTGGAATTTCTTAGAAATTTTATTATTATTAACCAATCATAATTAAAAACATTTGTATCCATAGTATTATTAAAGAAAACTAATCTAAAGTTGCAAACAGAAAAATTTACTTTTTGCTGAACTCGATAAATGGCCGGTGCATGTTTTTATTATATTTATTAAGTATTAAATAACTGTAACCACATTCCAAAAAAACAAACTCTTTTATTATGCGGCATTTTTTGCGTTCATTTTACCCTTTATTTTCCAACGGAACCGAGCTAGCTTTGTTTCTAATCACATAATTGATTTGAACTTATTTAATTAAAAAATATACAAGTCAATAAAAAATTTAATTATTTTCTACTTAAATACTGTATATATGTGACATAAACTTAGAAAACGTTGCAAAAAAATTCACCTGTGGTTGTTGCTGTAGTTGAAGCTGTATAAAGAAAATAAACACCATACATTATCTTATAATTAACAATATTTATTAGTTTTTGTAAAATGGAAAATTTCCTAAAAAAACTCACCTGTGGTTGTTGCTGTAGTTGAAGCTATATACAAGAAAATCAACACCATACATTATTTTATAATTGAAAATACTTAGTATTTTATGTAAGAAGGCAAATTGTACACTTCACACTCATCATTGTATTAGTACAACAAAGGGTTCTACAAATTTTCCAACATCATAATAAAACACTGCAGACAAATGTACATTTACATGACCAAAACTAATATTAACAGCTGAGTTCTTTACTTTGATTTCCCAACGCAAAATAACAAACTTTTTTTACCTTGTTTGACCACGCAAAAATCCCAATTTACTTGACCAGCCATCCCAGTATAAACACCATTTGGTACATTTGTAATTGCACACCAGTATTGCCCATAAGCATCAACATCTGTACAGGTACCGGCTGAATATGTCACGCCTTGATATGTAAACGGAAAACAGGTGTGTCCATTGGCAGTTAGTGCTTCAAACTGAATGTTTGTCTGATGGAAAATAAAAAAAAGTATAGAATGAATTCTATACATAAGGAAAATCTAAATGAAAACGAAGTATTTCAAAATGCACGTCATTCATGAATGGATGACATGTAAAGTAACAAATAAACAAAGACAGAAGTGCAGAAGACAGAAACAGACAAAGACAGACAAAGACAGAAACAAATAAACGATCGATAATTGAGAGAGCTAATATTCATACATGCAAGAAATGCCACATTAAGTTCCTTTGAAATCAATTGTATTATTTTAAGCATTACGGGGCTTTATGTTTCATGGCAGCACTTGAAGCAAGTTATAAAATCTTTACTATTTAATTGTACTTTGATACAATATACACATACTTATAATATACACATAATACAGTTAATTACAAGCAAGTATAGTACAATCAATATCTTACAAAAAACGACAAATTCAACTAATAACCAGAAAGATTGGTGGTACACATTGTAAACAACGTGCTCTAAAACAATGTCAGTAAGTATAACATAAAGTTTAGGGGGGGAGGATGGCTAAGCACCAAACAACAAACTTTAGGGGAGTAAAGACCACTAGACCCTTCCCCACCCACCACTTCCTACCCTTATGTTCTTATAACTATTAATTTTCATTTAGATACCTTAGCAGTAGCAATTATTTAATAAAGAAATATATGAATAATAAATAAGTAAATAAATAAACAAATAACTCTTGATTATATAAATAAGTAAACAAATGAATAAATAAACTAGTACCGTATAAAATGCTAGGGCACATGAAGTCATGCACTTATCATGGAAAATTTTAATAAAAATCTCCACAATATAATAATAAACTTACTGCAGAACGTTTAATTCTCATACATTTCACTTCTTCAGTGAAGAGAGATAATTCAATCTAAAAATAAAGGTTTATTAATGTTAAGTTAAAAAGCACAAAATCGATTGTATAAATTTTAAGTATTTGATTAGTGTATCGGAAGGATAATAGTTTCAAATGTACTAAATTTTCATAAATCAATAACTAGCATTAGATGGCAAAAGTATGTCCAACATGACATGACTTGTTCCAAAATCAACGAAAGGTATTCGCAAGAATTGCCGTGTTGGGTGATTAAGGAAGTTGGGGTAACCTATTAAAGCTATTTTGGAGGAGATTGCAGACTCTTCTTTCTTGGTGCTCCACTATGACAGTCATTACGTACGTTTTTTATTTTGTTGTAGGTCTCCTAAAGGTTTGTTGTAGGTCTCCTAGAGGTTTGTTGTAGGTCTCCTAAAGGTTTGTTGTAGGTCTCCTAGAGGTTTGTTGTAGGTCTCCTAGAGGTTTGTTGTAGGTCTCCTAAAGGTTTGTTGTAGGTCTCCTAGAGGTTTGTTGTAGGTCTCCTAAGGGTTTGTTGTTGGTCTCCTAAGGGTTTGTTGTAGGTCTCCTAAGGGTTTGTTGTAGGTCTCCCAAAGGTTTGTTGTTGGTCTCCTAAAGATTTGTTGTAGGTCTCCTAAAGATTTGTTGTAGGTCTCCTAAAGGTTTGTTATAGGTCTCCTAAAGGTTTGTTGTAGGTCTCCAAAAGGTCTGTTGTAGGTCTCCTAAAGGTTTGTTGTAGGTCTCCTAAAGGTTTGTTGTAGGTCTCCTAAAGGTTTGTTGTAGTTTGTGTAGTGAGCTGGAAGTACGCAGTAATCTGCATGTTGATCGATTTAACTTTCACCTGGAGAACGAAAGCTCAATATTTGGTTTCGTCAATCAAATGCCTCTAACAAAACTTTGTAGTCTCCATCTGATTTCCTATTGTAAATTTTTAAACTTAGCGTGTCTGGTAAAGCTGGTTAATCTGGTGAATTTCTAAGTACAGCACAGCCGTCAATATTATATCGCATATATTGAATCATTCCGAAATCATCATTCAAATTGGGAAAAGTTATTATCGATTTTATGAACCTGAACACAAATAGTAACTTTTTCATACAAACCCAGGTGGCCGAAACCAGCGCAGCAGTTTGTAATTTGCATAATAAATACGGGTATTGTATGTCGCTTCGTACATTTTCTTCTTTGATATTTTGTACTAAAATACTGTTTTATGATCACTCCAAAACTTTAAAGTGGGCAATAAATTCATTCAAAACTAGTTGTCCAATAATTTATGACACAATATAAGATATCATATTCATTACTGAATTTAATTCTTTAATTAATAACTTTAAGAAATATGCCAAGAAATCTTATCATACTTACAAGTAGGGTGAAAAGTACTGCCAAGTTAAATGTCATCGTTTCCAAAAAAATTACCAAAGTCAACTGAAACGTAAAAACATTTACTTTAACATAGTATTTAAAAATTATAAGCGAACTATCATGCTGAAAACACTATCTAATGCATTTTGAAACATTTTTAGGTAGTAAATACAAAGGTTATCTCTGTTTACCTACAAAATTTATCCAAGCTAAAGCTCTCGCTGATTACTCAGATAGGGTAAAGAGTAAGATTACAGAGATTTTTTTGAGACAAATAATGTTTAAACAATATTTGGTATTGTTGCGTAAAATAATATTTAGTTTTTTAATTTACGCCATAGCATCACTTTGAATACTCAAAATCAACTTGAACAATTGCCTCCACTACGACCGATAGTCTCATCAATTAACGCCTACAATTTTAATTTGGCTAAGTATCTTAGTCCCACTAATTTACCGCTATAATGCGCTCGGACGCTCCCCATTAATTTATCTTATTTCCTTATTATTGTTGTAATTTATGTAAAAGTGAAGGCTGTCTATTTTATTCTACGTTATTTTGCAGACTTCATCGATGATGTGGAGTTAAACATCGACAGATACTCTACCGGCAAAAATACCATCACGTACAGATGTTTAAATAAGACATTCCCGTTCTGCACGAGATCGATTTTCAAAGATCTCTTTCTTGCAATCTTGAGCGATTATATCAATTTATCTTATTTCCTTATTATTGTTGTAATTTATGTATCATGTTACTTTTATATAAACCTTGTATTATTTATTATTTCACTCATACTGAAGATGGCATCATGAGATGTCGAAACATGTCTATTTTAAAAAAATTTATCCTTTTTTATAAACGCGCAATACTCACAAAATGTTATGCAGTCAGCCATCTTTTTCATCGTTCAATAAAATTATTTTTAAATTTACATAAAATGCCTAAAAAGTGAAAGCTGTCTATTTTATTATACGTTATTTTGCAGATTTCATCGATGATGTGGAGTTAAACATCGACAGATACTCTACGGACAAAAATACCATCACGTACAGATGTTTAAAAAGACATTCCGGTTCTGCACAAGATCGATTTTCAAAGATCTCTTTCTTGCAATATTGAGCAATTATATCAAACACTTTTAAATAGCATTCATTAAATTCCTTTGGTTCTATTCCGGCATTCGTCTTCAAGCATTGTCGAAATTTATTTATTCTGTTTTTTTTGTCAATTTTTTAAGGTTTTTTCGATAATTTTTGAAACGCCTCAGGATTAAACTCACAATGAGACTATGTGAGCAAACGTTTTGTAAAATATCTAGCACAGTTACTGTAAACGCCTATGCCACTTTATGAGAATTTAACTTTCTTTAAAGTAATATATAAATAAAAAGACTGTGAAACTGGACTTTAAAACTGCTTGGTTACTTTTGGAACATTAATTTTATATGCATTCGTTCAATTTTCCGCCATTCATCTTAGGAAAGATTCAACAACATTGTTAACACAACAAAGAATATAGCTAACTGAAACTATAGGAACGCCACTTCTATCATCTCTAATAAAAGCCTTTCAATATTTCCTTCTTTTTCACAAACTTCTCTTAGATGGAAAAGTGAAAACTTTTGATATTTATTAAGTGGCGTTGACTACGCTTAGGTTAAGACTAGGTTTCTTCGAAATAATTGTATTATATACGAAATAAACAACAAGTTTTGAAATTGTAACACGTTTTTTCACCTGTGCATGAAAGATAGCATTATGTAAAGTCTATATAAAATTCTATAAAACTTTGACTTACGTTAGTGTATTAAGATACCAATGTCTTCAAATACTTCTGAAGAATAGTAAAGCGCCTGCTTAATCTTTAAATGACTTTATGCAATGAACTATTATATATTCGATACACTGATTTTAAAGATGATTTGGAATGTTAATGACCTCATAAATCAACCAATGAGCGACGTCATATTTAGTCAAATGTAGCGATGTCATTTAAATTTCCCAATTTTGCTCTTCTATGGAAACCCTAGAAGTTTTTTTAACCTTTTAGCACAACCAAAGACGTCATTTAAAACAGATTTATTCATACGCTAAAAAAGTTTTGCTTCAGTTATCTCGCACATGATTTCCCCTTGAAATCTGTATTTTATGAATTAAGTGAAAATTTCAGAAGATTTCCTTAAGTCATAATGAAAACAGGCCAGTTTTAATACAAGATAAAACAATTGCAATTAGTTACAGAAAGCAATCCATGATTATAGCTATAAGTATAAGACACACAATATATAGGTATAAGAGACACGCCAAGGACTAGAGTAGACGCATTTTTACTCCACGCACTATAGTTTACGCAATTTCACGTCAAAGACTATAACTTACTTATTTTTTTGACGAAGACTTAAATTCATGCATTTTAAGCCAAAGACTATAGTTCATGAATTTTCAGGTTTACGACATCTGTACACCAACGACTATACTTCACGCATTTTCACGCCAAAGAGTATTATTTACGAATTTTCACACCATTTTTACGTCAAAGACTATAGCTACATTACGCACTTTCATTCCATAGAATATAGTTCACACAACGTGAAAAAGCATGAACTCTAGTCTTTAGCATGAAAATGTGTGAAAATGCATAAACTATAGTCTTTGCCATGAACATAAGTGAAAATGCATGAGCTATAGTCTTTAGCTTGAAAATGCACAAACTATAGTCTTTGGCATAAAAATGCGTGAATTTGCATGAACTATAGTTTTTGATTTGAAAATGCATGAACAATCGTCTTTGGCATGGAAATGTGTTAAAACCCGTGAACTATAGTCTTTGGCATAAAAATGTGTAAAAATGTATAAACTACAGTCTTTGGCATTAAAATGTGTGAAAATGCATGAATTATAAATGTGTAAAAAGGCAAAGAGTATAGTCTTTAAATTTTTACACACTTTTACGCAAAAGAATATAGTCTTTGAATTTTTACACAGTTTTACACAAAAGACTATAGATTTTGATTTTTTACACACTTTTACGCAAAGGACAAGAGTCTTTGCATTTTTACACCCTTTTACGCCAAAGTCAAGAGTCTTTGAATTTTACACACTTTTATAAAGACAATAGTCTTTGAATTTTACACACTTTTATGCAAAGACAATTGAATTTCCATTTTTACACACTTTTATGCAAAAGACTATAGACTTTGAATTTTTACACAAATTTACGCAAAAGACTATAGTCTTTGAATTTTTACACACTTTTATGCAAAAGACTATAGTCTTTGCATTTTTACACACTTTTACGCAAAAGACTATAGTCTTTGAATTTTTACACACTTTTTACGCAAAAGACTATAGTGTTTGCAGTTTTACACACTTTTACGCAAAGAATATAGTCTTTGAATTTTTACACACTTTTACGCAAAAGACTATAGATTTTGAATTTTTACACAATTTTTATGCAAAAGCAAATAGTCTTTGCATTTTTACAAACTTTTACGCAAAAGTCTATAGTCTTTGAATTTTTACACACTTTTACGCAAAAGACTATAGTCTTTGATTTTACACGCAAAAGACTATAGTATTTACATTTTACACACTTTTACGCAAAGAATATAGTCTTTGAATTTTTACACAGTTTTACGCAAAAGACTATAGATTTGATTTTTTACACACTTTTACGCAAAGGACAAGAGTCTTTGCATTTTTACACCCTTTTACGCCAAAGTCAAGAGTCTTTGAATTCTTACACACTTTAGGCAAAAGACAATAGTCTTTGAATTTTTACACACTTTTATGCAAAGACAATTGAATTTCCATTTTTACACTTTTATAAAAGACTATAGACTTTGAATTTTTACAATTTACGCAAAAGACTATAGTCTTTAATTTTTACACACTTTTATGCAAAAGACTATAGTCTTTGCATTTTTACACTTTACGCAAAAGACTATAGTCTTTGAATTTTTACACTTTTACGCAAAAGACTATAGTCTTTGCAGTTTTACACACGCAAAGAATATAGTCTTTGAATTTTACACACTTTTACGCAAAAGACTATAGATTTTGAATTTTTACACATTTTATGCAAAAGCAAATAGTCTTTGCATTTTACACTTTTACGCAAAAGTCTATAGAATCTTTTACACACATTTACAAAAGACTATAGTCTTTGAATTTTACGCAAAAGACTATAGTATTTACATTTTTACACACTTTTACGCAAAAGAATATAGTCTTTGAATTTTTACACAGTTTTACGCAAAAGACTATAGATTTTGATTTTTTACACACTTTTACGCAAAGGACAAGAGTCTTTGCATTTTTACACCCTTTTACGCCAAAGTCAAGAGTCTTTGAATTCTTACACACTCTTAGGCAAAAGACAATAGTCTTTGAATTTGTACACACTTTTATGCAAAGACAATTGAATTTCCATTTTTACACACTTTTATGCAAAAGACTATAGACTTTGAATTTTTACACAATTTACGCAAAAGACTATAGTCTTTGAATTTTTACACACTTTTATGCAAAAGACTATAGTCTTTGCATTTTTACACACTTTTACGCAAAAGACTATAGTCTTTGAATTTTTACACACTTTTACGCAAAAGACTATAGTATTTGCATTTTACACACTTTTACGCAAAGAATATAGTCTTTGAATTTTACACACTTTTACGCAAAAGACTATAGATTTTGAATTTTTACACAATTTTTATGCAAAAGCAAATAGTCTTTGCATTTTTACAAACTTTTACGCAAAAGTCTATAGTCTTTGAATTTTTACACACTTTTACGCAAAAGACTATAGTCTTTGAATTTTTACACCTTTTTACGCAAAAGACTATAGTATTTACATTTTTACACACTTTTATGCAAAAGAATATAGTCTTTGAATTTTTACACAGTTTTACGCAAAAGACTATAGATTTTGATTTTTTACACACTTTTACGCAAAGGACAAGAGTCTTTGCATTTTACACCTTTTAAAAGTCAAGTCTTTGAATTTTTACACTCTTAGGCAAAGACAATAGTCTTTGAATTTTTACTTTTATGCAAAGACTACAGTTTTCCATTTTTACACTTTTATGCAAAAGACTATAGTCTTTGATTTTTACAGATTATTCGCAAAGACTATAGAATCTTTTTTTTACACATTTACGCAAAAGATAGTCTTTGCATTTTTACACACTTTACAGACTATAGTCTTTGAATTTTTACACACTTTTACGCAAAAGACTATAGTATTTACATTTTTACACACTTTTACGCAAAAGAATATAGTCTTTGAATTTTTACACAGTTTTACGCAAAAGACTATAGATTTTGATTTTTTACACACTTTTACGCAAAGGACAAGAGTCTTTGCATTTTTACACCCTTTTACGCCAAAGTCAAGAGTCTTTGAATTCTTACACACTTTTAGGCAAAAGACAATAGTCTTTGAATTTTTACACACTTTTATGCAAAGACTATTGAATTTCCATTTTTACACACTTTTATGCAAAAGACTATAGACTTTGAATTTTTACACAATTTACGCAAAAGACTATAGTCTTTGAATTTTTACACACTTTAAAAGACTATAGTCTTTGAATTTTTACACACTTTTACGCAAAAGACTATAGTCTTTACATTTTACACACTTTTATGCAAAAGATTATAGTCTTTGTATTTTTACACAGTTTTACGCAAAAGACTATAGATTTTGATTTTTTACACACTTTTACGCAAAAGACAATAGTCTTTGCATTTTACACTTTTACAAAGTCAATAGTCTTTGAATTTTACACACTTTACAAAAGACAATAGTCTTTGAATTTTTACTTTTATGCAAAGACTATTATTTCCATTTTACACTTTTTATGCAAAAGACTATAGTCTTTGAATTTTTACACAATTTACGCAAAGACTATAGTCTTTGAATTTTTACACACTTTATGCAAAAGACTATAGTCTTTGCATTTTTACACATTTACGCAAAAGACTATAGTCTTTGAATTTTTACACTTTTACGCAAAAGACTATAGTCTTTGCGTTTACACTTTTACGCAAAGAATATAGTCTTTGAATTTTTACACTTTTACGCAAAAGACTATAGATTTTGAATTTTACACATTTTTATGCAAAAGCATAGTCTTTGCATTTTTAAACTTTACGCAAAAGACTATAGTCTTTGCATTTTTACACACTTTACGATAAAGACTATAGTCTTTGAATTTTACACCTTTCGCAAAGACTATAGTATTTACATTTTACACACTTTTATGCAAAGAATATAGTCTTTGAATTTTTACAGTTTTACGCAAAAGACTATAGATTTTGATTTTTACACTTTTACGCAAAGGACAAGTCTTTGCATTTTTACACCTTTTACGCCAAAGACAAGAGTCTTTGAATTTTACACACTTTAGGCAAAAGACTATAGTCTTTGAATTTTACACACTTTTATGCAAAGACTATTGAATTTCCATTTTACACTTTATGCAAAGACTATAGACTTTGAATTTTACACAATTTACGCAAAAGACTATAGTCTTTGAATTTTACATGCAAAGACTATAGTCTTTGCATTTTACACACTTTTACAAAAAGACTATAGTCTTTGAATTTTACACACTTTTTACGCAAAAGACTATAGTCTTTGCATTTTTACACACTTTTTACGAATATAGTCTTTGAATTTTACACACTTTTACGCAAAAGACTATAGATTTTGAATTTTACAATTTTATGCAAAAGCAAATAGTCTTTGCATTTTTACAAACTTTCGCAAAAGTCTATAGTCTTTGAATTTTACACACTTTCATGCAAAAGACTATAGTCTTGCATTTTTACACACTTTTACGCAAAAGACTATAGTCTTTACATTTTTACACACTTTTAAAAAGAATATATGAATTTTACACAGTTTTAAAGACTAGATTTTGATTTTACACGGACAAGAGTCTTTGCATTTTTACACTTTTACCCAAAGAGTCAATAGTCTTTGAATTTTACACACTTTAGACGCAAAGACTATAGTCTTTGAATTTTTACTTTTATGCAAAAGACTATAGTTCTTTACATTTTTACACTTTTATAAAAGACTATAGTCTTTGAATTTTACACACGCAAAAGACTATACTTAAAAGACTATAGTCTTTATTTTTTACACTTTTACGCAAAAGACTATAGTCTTTGAATTTTTACATTTTACACAAGACTATAGTTTTGCATTTTATTACACTTTCGCAAAGACTATAGTCCATTTTACTTAAAAGACATAGTCTTTACCACTAAGACTATAGTATTTTACATTTTACATTTTAAAAAGACTATAGTCTTTGAATTTTACACAGTTTTACGCAAAAGACTATAGAATTGATTTTACCACTTACGCAAAAGACAAAGTCTTCTTTTTTTACACACCACAAAAGACAAGAGTCTTTGAATTTTACACACTTAGGCCAAAGACAATAGTCTTTGAATTTTACACACTTTTATGCAAAGGACAATTGAATTTCCATTTTTACACTTTTATGCAAAAGAGACTATAGACTTTGCATTTTCACACTTTACGCAAAAGACTATAGTCTTTGAATTTTACACACTTTTATGCAAAGACTATAGTCTTTGCATTTTTACACACGCAAAAGACTATAGTCTTTGAATTTTTACACACTTTTTACGCAAAAGACTATAGTGTTTGCAGTTTTACACACTTTTACGCAAAGAATATAGTCTTTGAATTTTTACACACTTTTACGCAAAAGACTATAGATTTTGAATTTTTACACACTTTTATGCAAAAGCAAATAGTCTTTGCATTTTTACAAACTTTTACGCAAAAGTCTATAGTCTTTGAATTTTTACACACTTTTACGATAAAGACTATAGTCTTTGAATTTTTACACCTTTTTACGCAAAAGACTATAGTATTTACATTTTTACACACTTTTATGCAAAAGAATATAGTCTTTGAATTTTTACACAGTTTTACGCAAAAGACTATAGATTTTGATTTTTTACACACTTTTACGCAAAGGACAAGAGTCTTTGCATTTTTACACCCTTTTACGCCAAAGTCAAGAGTCTTTGAATTCTTACACACTCTTAGGCAAAAGACAATAGTCTTTGAATTTTTACACACTTTTATGCAAAGACAATTGAATTTCCATTTTACACTTTTATGCAAAAGACTATAGTCTTTGAATTTTACACAATTTACGCAAAGACTATAGTCTTTGCATTTTTACACACTTTTATGCAAAAACTATAGTCTTTGCATTTTTACATACTTTTACGCAAAAGACTATAGTCTTTGAATTTTTACACACTTTTACGCAAAGACTATAGTGTTTGCATTTTCACACTTTACGCAAAGACTATAGTCTTTGAATTTTACACTTTTACGCAAAGACTATAGATTTGAATTTTTACACACTTTTATGCAAAAACTATAGTCTTTGCATTTTTACACACTTTTACGCAAAAGACTATAGTCTTTGAATTTTTACACACATTTACGCAATAGACTATGGTCTTTGAAGTTTTACACACTTTTACGCAAAAGACTATAGTATTTACATTTTTACACACTTTTACGCAAAAGAATATAGTCTTTAAATTTTTACACAGTTTTACGCAAAAGACTATAGATTTTGATTTTTTACACACTTTTACGCAAAAGAATAGTCTTTGCATTTTTACACCCTTTTACGCCAAAGTCAAGAGTCTTTGAATTCTTACACACTTTTAGGCAAAAGACAATAGTCTTTGAATTTTTACACACTTTTATGCAAAGACAATTGAATTTCCATTTTTACACACTTTTATGCAAAAGACTATAGTCTTTGAATTTTTACAATTTACGCAAAGACTATAGTCTTTGAATTTTTACTCTTTATGCAAAAGACTATAGTCTTTGCATTTTTACACTTTAACGCAAAAGACTATAGTCTTTGAATTTTACACACTTTTACGCAAAGACTATAGTCTTTGCATTTTACACACTTTACGCAAAAGAATATAGTCTTTGAATTTTACACACTTTTACGCAAAGACTATAGATTTTAATTTTTACACATTTTATGCAAAAAACAAATAGTCTTTGCATTTTTAAACTTTACGCAAAAGACTATAGTCTTTGAATTTTTACTTTTACGCAAAGACTATAGTCTTTGAATTTTACACCTTTTACGCAAAAGACTATAGTATTTACATTTTACACACTTTTATGCAAAAGAATATAGTCTTTGAATTTTACACAGTTTTACGCAAAAGACTATAGATATTGATTTTTTACACACTTTTACGCAAAGGACAATAGTCTTTGCATTTTTACACCCTTTTACGCCAAAGTCAAGAGTCTTTGAATTTTACACACTTTAGGCAAAAGACAATAGTCTTTGAATTTTACACACTTTTATGCAAAGACAATTGAATTTCCATTTTTACATCTTTTATGCAAAGACTATAGACTTTGAATTTTTACACAATTTACGCAAAAGACTATAGTCTTTGAATTTTTACACAATGCAAAAGACTATAGTCTTTGCATTTTTTACTTTTACGCAAAAGACTATAGTCTTTGAATTTTACACACTTTTACGCAAAAGACTATAGTCTTTGCAGTTTTACACACTTTTACGCAAAGACTATAGTCTTTGCATTTTTACACTTTTACGCAAAAGACTATAGATTTTGAATTTTACACATTTTATGCAAAAATAATAGTCTTTGCATTTTTACAAACTTTTACGCAAAAGTCTATAGTCTTTGCATTTTTACACACTTTTACGATAAAGACTATAGTCTTTGAATTTTTACACCTTTTTACGCAAAAGACTATAGTATTTACATTTTTACACACTTTTATGCAAAAGAATATAGTCTTTGAATTTTTACACAGTTTTACGCAAAAGACTATAGATTTTGATTTTTTACACACTTTTACGCAAAGGACAAGAGTCTTTGCATTTTTACACCCTTTTACGCCAAAGTCAAGAGTCTTTGAATTTTACACTTTAGGCAAAAGACAATAGTCTTGAATTTTACACACTTTTATGCAAAGACAATTGAATTTCCATTTTACACACTTTTATGCAAAGACTATAGACTTTGAATTTTACACAATTTACGCAAAAGACTATAGTCTTTGAATTTTACTTTTATGCAAAAGACTATAGTCTTTGCATTTTACACACTTTTACGCAAAAGACTATAGTCTTGAATTTTACACACTTACTTTAACAAAAGACTATAGTGTTTGCAGTTTTACACACTTTTACGCAAAGAATATAGTCTTTGAATTTTACACACTTTTACGCAAAAGACTATAGATTTTGAATTTTTACACAATTTTATGCAAAATAAATAGTCTTTGCATTTTACAAACTTTTACGCAAAAGACTATAGTCTTGAATTTTACACACTTTACGCAAAAGACTATAGTCTTTGATTTTACGCAAAAGACTATAGTATTTACATTTTACACACTTTTACGCAAAAGAATATCTTTGAATTTTTACACAGTTTTACGCAAAAGACTATAGATTTTGATTTTTACCACTTTACGCAAAAGGACAAGAGTCTTTGCATTTTACACCTTTTACGCCAAAGTCAAGTCTTTGAATTTTACACTCTTAGCAAAAGACTATAGTCTTTGAATTTTACACACTTTTATGCAAAGACAATTGAGATTTTTACACATTTTATGCAAAAGACTATAGTCTTTGAATTTTTACACAATTTACGCAAAAGACTATAGTCTTTGAATTTTTACTTTACAAAAGACTATAGTCTTTGCATTTTTACACTTTTATAAAAGACTATAGTCTTTGAATTTTACACACTTAAAAAGACTATAGTCTTTGCAGTTTTACACTTTTACGCAAAGAATATAGTCTTTGAATTTTTACTTTTACGCAAAAGACTATAGATTTTGAATTTTACACAATTTTATGCAAAACAAATAGTCTTTGCATTTTTACAAACTTTTACTAAAAGACTATAGTCTTTGAATTTTTACACACTTTACGAAAAGACTATAGTCTTTGAATTACACACTTTTACGCAAAAGACTATAGTTTTGCATTTTACACACTTTTACGCAAAGAATATAGTCTTTGAATTTTACACACTTTACGCAAAGACTATAGATTTTGAATTTTTACACAATTTTTATGCAAAAGCAAATAGTCTTTGCATTTTTACAAACTTTTACGCAAAAGTCTATAGTCTTTGAATTTTTACACACTTTTACGCAAAAGACTATAGTCTTTGAATTTTTACACCTTTTTACGCAAAAGACTATAGTATTTACATTTTTACACACTTTTACGCAAAAGAATATAGTCTTTGAATTTTTACACAATTTTACGCAAAAGACTATAGATTTTGATTTTTTACACACTTTTACGCAAAGGACAAGAGTCTTTGCATTTTTACACCCTTTTACGCCAAAGTCAAGAGTCTTTGAATTCTTACACACTTTTAGGCAAAGACAATAGTCTTGAATTTTACACACTTTTATGCAAAGACAATTGAATTTCCATTTTTACACTTTTATGCAAAAGACTATAGTCTTTGAATTTTTACACACATTTACGCAAAAGACTATAGTCTTTGAATTTTACACACTTTTATGCAAAAGACTATAGTCTTTGCATTTTTACACTTTTACGCAAAAGACTATAGTCTTTGAATTTTTACACTTTTACGCAAAAGACTATAGTGTTTGCAGTTTTACACACTTTTACGCAAAGAATATAGTCTTTGAATTTTTACACACTTTTACGCAAAAGACTATAGATTTTGAATTTTTACACAATTTTTATGCAAAAGCAAATAGTCTTTGCATTTTTACAAACTTTTACGCAAAAGTCTATAGTCTTTGAATTTTTACACACTTTTACGCAAAAGACTATAGTCTTTGAATTTTTACACCTTTTACGCAAAAGACTATAGTATTTACATTTTTACACACTTTTACGCAAAAGAATATAGTCTTTGAATTTTTACACAGTTTTACGCAAAAGACTATAGATTTGATTTTACACACTTTTACGCAAAGGACAAGAGTCTTTGCATTTTTACACCCTTTTACGCCAAAGTCAAGAGTCTTTGAATTCTTACACACTTTTAGGCAAAAGACAATAGTCTTTGAATTTTTACACACTTTTATGCAAAGACAATTGAATTTCCATTTTTACACACTTTTATGCAAAAGACTATAGACTTTGAATTTTTACACAAATTTACGCAAAAGACTATAGTCTTTGAATTTTTACACACTTTTATGCAAAAGACTATAGTCTTTGCATTTTTACACACTTTTACGCAAAAGACTATAGTCTTTGAATTTTTACACACTTTTTACGCAAAAGACTATAGTGTTTGCAGTTTACACACACGCAAAGAATATAGTCTTTGAATTTTACACACTTTACGCAAAAGACTATAGATTTTGAATTTTTACAATTTTATGCAAAAGCAAATAGTCTTTGCATTTTACAAACTTTACGCAAATCTATAGTCTTTGAATTTTACACTTTTACGCAAAAGACTATAGTCTTGAATTTTACACTTTTACGCAAAAGACTATAGTATTTACATTTTTACACACTTTACGCAAAAGAATATAGTCTTTGAATTTTACACAGTTTTACGCAAAAGACTATAGATTTTGATTTTTACACTTTTACGCAAGGACAAGAGTCTTTGCATTTTACACCCTTTACGCCAAAGTCAAGAGTCTTTGAATTTTACACACTTAGGCAAAAGACAATAGTCTTTGAATTTTACACACTTTTATGCAAAGACAATTGAATTTCCATTTTTACACACTTTTATGCAAAGACTATAGACTTTGAATTTTACAATTTACGCAAAAGACTATAGTCTTGAATTTTACACTTTTATGCAAAAGACTATAGTCTTTGCATTTTCACACTGCAAAAGACTATAGTCTTTGAATTTTACACTTTTTACGCAAAAGACTATAGTGTTTGCAGTTTACACTTTACGCAAAGAATATAGTCTTTGAATTTTTACACACTTTTACGCAAAAGACTATAGATTTTGAATTTTTACACAATTTTTATGCAAAAGCAAATAGTCTTTGCATTTTTACAAACTTTTACGCAAAAGTCTATAGTCTTTGAATTTTTACACACTTTTACGATAAAGACTATAGTCTTTGAATTTTACGCAAAAGACTATAGTATTTACATTTTTACACACTTTTATGCAAAAGAATATAGTCTTTGAATTTTTACACAGTTTTACGCAAAAGACTATAGATTTTGATTTTTTACACACTTTTACGCAAAGGACAAGAGTCTTTGCATTTTTACACCCTTTTACGCCAAAGTCAAGAGTCTTTGAATTCTTACACACTCTTAGGCAAAAGACAATAGTCTTTGAATTTTTACACACTTTTATGCAAAGACAATTGAATTTCCATTTTTACACACTTTTATGCAAAAGACTATAGACTTTGAATTTTTACACAAATTTACGCAAAAGACTATAGTCTTTGAATTTTACACAAAAGACTATAGTCTTTGCATTTTTACACACTTTTACGCAAAGACTATAGTCTAGCATTTTACACACTTTTTTCCAAAAGGCTATAGTCTTTCCATTTTTACACACTTTTACACTAAAGAATATAGTCTTTGAATTTTTACACTTTTTTATACAAAAGATTATAGTCTTTGAATTTTTACACACTTTTTTCCAAAAGAGTATAGTCTTTGCACTTTTACACACTTTTACACATATTGACATAAAAGACTATAGTCTTTGAATTTTTACACACTTTTACGCAAAAGACTATAGTCTTTGCATTTTACACACTTTTACACAAAAGACTATAGTATTTACATTTTACACACTTTTATGCAAAAGAATATAGTCTTTGAATTTTTACACAGTTTTACGCAAAAGACTATAGATTTTGATTTTACACACTTAGCAAAGGACAAAAGAGTCTTTGAATTTTACACTTTACGCAAAGACAAGTCTTTAATTTTTACACACTTTTATGCAAAGACAATTCTTTTACACACTCTTAGACCTTGAATTTCCATTTGCTTCACACTTCCTATTCCATTTTTAGAATATAGTCTTTGCATTTACACACTTTACGCAAAGACTATTTTTAACACTTTTACGCAAAAGACTATAGTCTTGAATTCACAAAACAAATAGTCTTCATTTACAAACACGCAAAAGTCTATAGTCTTTTGAATTTTTACACTTAAAAGACTATAGTCTTTGAATTTTACCTTTTTACGCAAAAGACTATAGTATTTACATTTTTACACACTTTTACGCAAAAGAATATAGTCTTTGAATTTTTACACAGTTTTACGCAAAAGACTATAGATTTTGATTTTTTACACACTTTTACGCAAAGGACAATAGTCTTTGCATTTTTACAACTTTTAAGGTCAAAGTCTTTGAATTCTTACACACTTTTAGGCAAAAGACAATAGTCTTTGAATTTTTACACACTTTTATGCAAAGACAATTGAATTTCCATTTTTACACACTTTTACTTAAAAGTCAAGAGTCTTTGAATTTTTACACACTTTTAGGCAAAAGACAATGGTCTTTGAATTTTTACACACCTTATCACAAAAGACTATAGTATTTGCATTTTTACACACTTTTACGAAAAAGACTATAGTCTTTGCCTTTTCATACTCTGTTACGCAAAAGACTATAGTTTTTGCATTTTTACACACTTTTACGCAAAAGACTATAGTCTTTGATTTTTTACACACTTTATGCAAAAGACTATAGACTTTGCATTTTTACACAGTTTTATGCAAAAGATTATAGTCTTTGCACTTTTACACATTTTTAGGCAAAGGACTGTAGTCTTTACTTTTTTACGCACTTTTACACAAAAATCTATAGTTTTCGCATTTTTACACACTTTTATGCAAAAGACTATAGTCTTTGCATTTTTACACACTTTTATGCAAAAGACTATAATCTTTGCATTTTTACATACTTTTACGCAAAAGACTATAGTCTTTGAATTTTTACACACTTTTACGCAAAAGACTATAGTATTTGCATTTTTACACACTATTACGCAAAAGAATATAGTTTTTGAATTTTTACAAACTTTTACGGAAAACACTATAGACTTTGCATTTTTACACACTTTTATGCAAAAGACTATAGTCTTTGAATTTTTACACACTTTTACATAAAGACAATTGAATTTCCATTTTTACACACTTTTATGCAAAAGACTGTAGTCTTTGAATATGTACACACTTTTATGCAAAAGACTATAGTCTATATTTTTACACATTTTTACGCAAAAGACTATAGTCTTTGCATTTTTACACACTTTTATGCAAATATTATTGTCTTTGCACTTTTACACATTTTTAGGCAAAAGACTATAGTCTTTTGCATGAAAACTCGTGTTCAAAAATCTTTTGCATGAAAATTCGTGTACTATAGTTTTTTGCATGAAAATTCGTGTACTATAGTATTTTGCATGAAAATTCGTGATCTATAGTCTTTTGCATGAAAACTCGTGTACTATAGTCTCGCATGAAAATTCGTGATCTATAGTCTTTTGCATGAAAATTCGTGATCTCTAGTCTTTCGCATGAAGATTCGTGTACTATAGTCTTTTGCATTAAAATTCGTGTACTATAGTCTTTCGCATGAAGATTCGTGTACTATAGTGTTTTGCCTGAAAATTCGTGTACTATAGTCTTTTGCATGAAAATTCGTGAAATATAGTCTTTTGAAAAAAATTTCGTGTACTATAGACTTTTCCATGAAAATTCGTGATCTATAGTCTTTTGGACGAAAATTTGTGATCTATAGTCTTTTGCATGAAAATTCGTGATCTATAGTCTTTTGCATGAAAATTCGTGATCTATAGTCTTTTGCATGAGAATTAGTGTACTATAGTGTTTTGCATGAAAATTCGTCTGCCATAGTCTTTTGCATGAAAATTCGTGAAATATAGTCTTTTGAAAAAAATTTCGTGTACTATAGTCTTTTGCATGAAAATTCGTGATCTATAGTCATTTACATGAAAATTTGTGATCTATAGTCTTTTTCATGAAAATTCGTGTACTATAGTCTTTTGCATGAAAATTCGTGTACTATAGTCTTTCGCATGAAGATTCGTGTACTATAGTGTTTTGCCTGAAAATTTGTGTACTATAGTCTTTTGCGTGAAAATTCGTGATCTATAGTGTTTTGCATGAAAATTCGCAATCTATAGTCTTTCGTATGAAGATTCGTGTACTATAGTCTTTTGCATTAAAATTCGTGTACTATAGTCTTTCGCATGAAGATTCGTGTACTATAGTGTTTTGCCTGAAAATTTGTGTACTATAGTCTTTTGCGTGAAAATTCGTGATCTATAGTCTTTTGCATGAAAATTCCCTGATCTATAGTCTTTTGCATGAAAATTCGTGAAATATAGTCTTTTGAAAAAAATTTCGTGTACTATAGACTTTTCCATGAAAATTCGTGATCTATAGTCTTTTGGACGAAAATTTGTGATCTATAGTCTTTTGCATGAAAATTCGTGATCTATAGTCTTTTGCATGAAAATTCGTGATCTATAGTCTTTTGCATGAAAATTAGTGTACTATAGTGTTTTGCATGAAAATTCGTGTGCTATAGTCTTTTGCATGAAAATTCATGTACTATAGTCTTTTGCATGAAAATTCGTGATCTATAGTCTTTTACATGAAAATTTGTGATCTATTGTCTTTTGCATGAAAATTCGTGTACTATAGTCTCGCATGAAAATTCGTGATTTATAGTCTTTTTCATGAAAATTCGTGTACTATAGTCTTTTGCATGAAAATTCGTGTACTATAGTCTTTCGCATGAAGATTCGTGTACTATAGTGTTTTGCCTGAAAATTCGTGTACTATAGTCTTTTGCATGAAAATTCGTGATCTATAGTCTTTTGCATGAAAATTCGTGATCTATAGTCTTTTGCATGAAAATTGTGTACTATAGTGTTTTGCATGAAAATTCGTGTACCATAGTCTTTTGCATGAAAATTCGTGTACTATAGTCTTTTGCATGAAAATTCGTGTACTATAGTGTTTTGCATGAAAATTCGTGATCTATAGTCTTTTGCATGAAAATTCGTGATCTATAGTCTTTCGCATGAAAATTCGTGTACTATAGTGTTTTGCATAAAATTTCGTGTACTATAGTCTTTTGCATGAAAATTCGTGATCTATAGTTTTTACATTAAAATTTGTGATCTATTGTCTTTTGCATGAAAATTCGTGTACTATAGTCTCGCATGAAAATTCGTGATTTATAGTCTTTTTCATGAAAATTCGTGATTTATAGTCTTTTGCATGAAAATTCGTGTACTATAGTCTTTCGCATGAAAATTCGTGTACTATAGTGTTTTGCATGAAAATTCGTGTACTATAGTCTTTTGCATGAAAATTCGTGATCTATAGTCTTTTGCATGAAAATTCGTGATCTATAGTCTTTTGCATGAAAATTCGTGAAATATAGTCTTTTGAAAAAATTTCGTGTACTATAGTCTTTTGCATGAAAATTCGTGATCTATAGTCATTTACATGAAAATTTGTGATCTATAGTCTTTTTCATGAAAATTCGTGTACTATAGTCTTTTTCATGAAAATTCGTGTACTATAGTCTTTTGCATGAAAATTCGTGTACTATAGTCTTTTGCATGAAAATTCGTGATCTATAGTCTTTTGCATGAAAATTCGTGTACTATAGTCTTTTGCATGAAAATTCGTGTACTTTAGTCTTTTGCATGAAAATTCGTGATCTATAGTCTTTGCATGAAAATTCGTGTACTATAGTCTTTGCATAAAATTCGTGATTTATAGTCTTTTCATGAAAATTCGTGTACTATAGTCTTTTGCATGAAAATTCGTGTATTATAGTCTTTTGCATGAAGATTCGTGTACTATAGTGTTTTGCATGAAAATTCGTGTAATATAGTCTCGCATGAAAATTCGTGATTTATAGTCTTTTTCATGAAAATTCGTGTACTATAGTCTTTTGCATGAAAATTCGTGTACTATAGTCTTTGCATGAAAATTCGTGATCTATAGTCTTTGCATGAAAATTCGTGTACTATAGTCTTTGCATGAAAATTCGTGATCTATAGTCTTTTGCATGAAAATTCGTGATCTATAGTCTTTTGCATGAAAATTCGTGAAATATAGTCTTTTGAAAAAAATTTCGTGTACTATAGTCTTTTGCATGAAAATTCGTGTACTATAGTCTTTGCATGAAAATTCGTGTACTATAGTGTTTTGCATGAAATTTCGTGTACTATAGTCTCGTATGAAAATTCGTGATTTATAGTCTTTTTCATGAAAATTCGTGTACTATAGTCTTTTTCATGAAAATTCGTGTACTATAGTCTTTTGAATGAAAATTCGTGTACTATAGTCTTTTGCATGAAAATTCGTGTACTATAGTCTTTTGCATGAAAATTCGTGTATCTATAGTCTTTTGCATGAAAATTCGTGTACTATAGTCTTTCGCATGAAAATTCGTGTACTATAGTGTTTTGCATGAAAATTCGTGTACTATAGTCTTTTGCATGAAAATTCGTGATCTATAGTCTTTTGCATGAAAATTCGTGATCTATAGTCTTTGCATGAAAATTCGTGATCTATAGTCTTTGCATGAAAATTCGTGATCTATAGTCTTTTGCATGAAAATTCGTGTACTATAGTCTTGCATGAAAATTCGTGTACTATAGTGTTTTGCATGAAAATTCGTGTACTATAGTCTTTTGCATGAAAATTCGTGTACTATAGTCTTTTGCATGAAAATTCGTGTACTATAGTCTTTTGCATGAAAATTCGTGTACTATAGTCTTTTGCATGAAAATTCGTGTACTATATAGTCTTTTGCATGAAAATTCGTGTACTATAGTCTTTTGCATGAAAATTCGTGATCTATAGTCTTTTGCATGAAAATTCGTGATCTATAGTCTTTTGCATGAAAATTCGTGAAATATAGTCTTTGGAAAAATTTCGTGTACTATAGTCTTTTGCATGAAAATTCGTGATCTATTGTCTTTTGCATGAAAATTCGTGTACTATAGTCTCGCATGAAAATTCGTGATTTATAGTCTTTTCATAAAAATTCGTCTACTATAGTCTTTTTCATGAAAATTCGTGTACTATAGTCTTTTGCATGAAAATTCGTGTACTATAGTCTTTTGCATGAAAATTCGTGATCTATAGTCTTTTGCATGAAAATTCGTGTACTATAGTCTTTTGCATGAAAATTCGTGTACTATAGTCTTTTGCATGAAAATTCGTGATCTATAGTCTTTTGCATGAAAATTCGTGTACTATAGTCTCGCATGAAAATTCGTGATTTATAGTCTTTTTCATGAAAATTCGTGTACTATAGTCTTTTGCATGAAAATTCGTGTACTATAGTCTTTGCATGAAAATTCGTGTACTATAGTCTTTTGCCTGAAAATTCGTGTACTATAGTCTCGCATGAAAATTCGTGATTTATAGTCTTTTTCATGAAAATTCGTGTACTATAGTCTTTTCATGAAAATTCGTGTACTATAGTCTTTTGCATGAAAATTCGTGTACTATAGTCTTTTGCATGAAAATTCGTGATCTATAGTCTTTTGCATGAAAATTCGTGTACTATAGTCTTTTGCATGAAAATTCGTGATCTATAGTCTTTTGCATGAAAATTCGTGATCTATAGTCTTTTGCATGAAAATTCGTGAAATATAGTCTTTTGAAAAAAATTTAGTGTACTATAGTCTTTTGCATGAAAATTCGTGTACTATAGTCTTTCGCATGAAGATTAGTGTACTATAGTGTTTTGCCTGAAATTTCGTGTACTATAGTCTCGTATGAAAATTCGTGATTTATAGTCTTTTTCATGAAAATTCGTGTACTATAGTCTTTTTCATGAAAATTCGTGTACTATAGTCTTTTTCATGAAAATTCGTGTACTATAGTGTTTTGCATGAAAATTCGTGATTTATAGTCTTTTATGAAAATTCGTGTACTATAGTCTTTTGCATGAAAATTCGTGATCTATAGTCTTTTGCATGAAAATTCGTGTACTATAGTCTTTTGCATGAAAATTCGTGATCTATAGTCTTTTGCATGAAAATTCGTGATCTATAGTCTTTTGCATGAAAGTTCGTGATCTATAGTCTTTTGCGTGAAAATTCTTGTACTATAGTCTTTTGCATGTCAATGGGTGATCTTTAGTCTTTTGCATGAAAATTCCTGTACTATAGTCTTTTGCATGAAAATTCGTGATCGATAGTCTTTTGCATGAAAATTCGTGATCGATAGTCATTTGCATGGAAATTCGTCTATTGTCTTTGGTGTGACTATTGTCTTTTGTGTGAAAGTACTTGGACTATAGTCTCTGGTGTGAGAATACATGAACTATAGTCTTTGGTGTGAAAATTCATGGACTATATTCTTTGATTTGAAAATTCATGGACTACAGTCTTTGGTTTAAAATTTCATAGACTATAGTCTCTGGTGTAAAAATTCATGAACTATAGTGTTTGGTTTAAAATTTCATGGACTATAGTCTTTGGTTTAATTTTTTATAACTTCGTTATAATTATGCATATGTAAATTGTAAACCCTTGCAATATGAATATGATGGTATAGGGATTGTTTCTTTTAGAATGTTTCTTAGTTGAGATTGAGTTAAACAAGAATATTCCAGGATTATCGGCATTTATTCGCCGAAACAACAATTGCTACTTTATTCCGGCTATAAAAATTTTAAATTATTAAAACTTATATTCCCTAGCAAACACTTAAATATGTAGTAGCAAAAGGAATTCGTCGGGCTCAATCCACATGTTTACCAGAGTCATTATGCTTAAAAAATGTGGAGATTTAAATGATCTTTCCATATTCTTTTTCCACAAATTCTATAAATTGTAGTCCTCTGAAAGAAAAGAGAGAACATCTTTTTTAATATTCAAAATAACCTGGCTCACAACGTGTTGAAAAAAGGAAATAAAAGATAAGTTTTAAGAGTAGCTATTTTTGTTCCAAAAAACATTCGTCCTAAATGCGACTTAAACGTTTAGCCTGCCGTTCAAGAAAATTTCTCGTCATGCACTTTGTGTTTTAATTTATAGTGGTTGCAAAGTTCCTTCTAAAATGAAACAATTGCTGAGACACCGGAAAATAGAGAACTTATGGAGTATCGTAGACATATTGATTTCAACGCTTGTTTTTTTAACTTAACTTAAAGCATCAAATAAAAGTTTAGTTTAATCATGCATGACTAGATACAGATACAATGTAACGAAATTTGTCCAATCAGATCATAATCGTGCGATTTTTCGTCACACAGACGGGGTTATAACCGTTACTGTTGGTAGTAAGAAATTGATGAAATTTTGTCTTTAAACTAAGTTATAAATTTGTCAAACAAATTTCCATGGATCGATATCTATTTCCTTTTGAAGACATTGGTAATGGCGACTTATTTCAGCTTCCTGAATGTAAAATAACTCCAGATTTTTGCCTCCAATCGCCTGATCTCTGTTTTCCGACAGAAATTTTCAAGAACAACTTCGAAAAAAAGACACAATCTGACGATTTCAACTGGATATCTTTTCTAAACGAAGAAGGAAAATGGCGAGAAGACATTTCATTGAAGGATCATGAACAGGTTGTACCGACACATGGAAAATATAATATAAACAATGCGGGAATATTGAGAAATCATAACGACATCTTTAATGACGATAAGTTTGTTGCAAAAACACAGACACAATCTGAAATTTCTACTTATTTCAACACTCAAGGAAATATTGAAGATCTCTCTTCAAAAAAATCAAATAAACCATTTTTCATTGTTGACAACAAAGCATTACAGGTAACGAATAAAGAAGAAAAAAGTATAAAAATACCACCAGCAAATATGACTACATTGTTTGACTTTAACTTTTCAAACGCTAACAAATGCTTCAATAAGAATGCTAGACTAAATGATTATAAAGAAAAGCTTGGGTCAGAAAATATTTCATCCCAAAATATAAATCAAGTCAAATGTATTCATGAAACATCAGTTAAAGAAAAAGCTTTTACGGCGAAGTAAACGAATCTGGTTTTCAAACAAAAGCCGGCAGAAGTAAAATGTTTAAGCTTCGGAAAAAGATTTTAAAACTTCTCGACAAAACTAGAATACCACGGTGTATAAAGGTAGATTACATTTTTGCAAGTAACGAAAAACTACCATCATTCGCCGAGACATTTTGTCCAAATTTCAACGAAGCCATAAAACAAGAGCAAATGGACTTACCGGAAGTTTTAACAAATATTGATAATAGTGAAAATGATGTTTATATAAGTGATTACGAGACAGACTGTAGTGAAGATGAAACAGGTCAGAAAGAAGGATATTTTGAAGAAGAGATGGCGTTTGATGAAATGGAAGATAAGATTGAGAACAGAAGTGATGTTGATGAAAAATGCGATATAAGGAAGAATACTGAGACTGATTTTTCTGTTAATATAAAGAATAAAATGGTGGACACAGATGACATTGAAACTTCTTCAAAACTGTTAACTATGGACGATGAATTACAAGAATATTTTTCTAACGTTATACTACAAGACCCTTCAGGGCATAACCAACTATCTGATTTGTACAGCAATAATCATTCAGCATCAGGATATGACATTTTCAGAGGACATTCAGCACAAGAATATCAAAATATGGAGTATGCTGGAAATGACATTGAAGATAATAAGTTTACGGTGAAATCAGAGCAGAATGAATTTTATTTAAGACAATGTACGGACAATATTTTTACAATACCAGAAAATTCTAACGAAGCAGATTCGGAACAAAATGATTTTTCTCACAATTTAATGCCAGTAGAAATAATTGATCATTTAAAATTGGTGAGTCCACTGTTACAAGTGGAAGTACCAGATTCTTTGCTGGACTGTAGATTCTAAATTGAACTACAAATATTAGATAGAATATTGATAATGTGAAAGTTATTTTAAAATGCTTTACAATGAGGTATTTAATTTTTAAATGAAGATCATTGCCCAGCAAATAATTTGTTAAACACTCATTTAACAATAAAACTATTTTAAATAAAATTAACTTTAGCGAACGTTCCGTTTTTCACTTAGGAAATCTTCAGAGTACATATATAAATAATAGACAAGACTTTGCATAGTATATGAATAAAATTATAATAAAGTAAATGGTTTGAACCCGGGAGTATCGTTACATGTTTGTAGATGTAGATCGTCCAGGTTAGTAGAGTCCTGAGAAGGACTGTTTCGACAATCTTCGCGATAGTCATTTGCAGAGTCATTTGACGATTCTTGACGATCATTGGCGATTCTTTCAGTGTTTAGATGGTGAAATTTGGATAAATATTAAGCAAAATACATCAAAATAAAAATTTTAAGGGAATTTGAAGGGACACGTTTTTGAAATATTCTGCGTTTACATTTACTCAAAGCTAAATAAATCGTAAGAAATGCTATCAAAGCAGCTGAAATTTCGCAGATAAGAAGAACATCGTCTAAGCTATATTTTGGTGGTAAATTTGTTTTTGTACGCAGCCTGCATCGAAATTTATGGGATAAAGAAAGTCATCAGTAATGGCTGCATTACTGGTATTCTACGGCGCCGTAGTCATAGAGTTAAAAGCAAAATTCTGTTAGAGTCATATTTTGAGTCTTACTGAAGTTAGTCCACCTCAATAAAAATAATTAAGTTTACCAGAATGAGGCTTTACCCCGTGTACGGCAGCAATTGAAAAGGTCTAGCTAAGTATGCTAAGTTGAACTAAACACCCGAGTTGATATATTCGGTAAAAAATTTCTTATTCCAAAAAAATACACAGTTCTATCATCGTTTATATGTATGTATATTTCTATATATTTATATATTATATATTTAGTCGGCACCGTAATTCGTAGAACGAACTTATATAAAAACGATAAAAGCACAGATAAAAGTCTGTGGTGATTTATATACATATTGTATTTATATGCCATTCATGTACAAGCATTATGCGGAATAATTTTTCAACTTCCCTAGAGTCACTGCTGTATGCGGCCATTTTATTAGAGCAGGGATATTGCGACTTGATACACTTGGACTCAGTCCTCCAGCGACGATCGGGGCGTATTGCCGTAAATACTAAATGTTACGCTACCGACGGACTATCAGTGACAGGTGATGGAGGTGGAGGTTCAGGCTCCTGTATAAACTCCATGTCACTCGAGGGAGAAGGTGGAGGTCCCTCGTTGTCTGAGAAATGTAAACCTTCGGAGAAATAATTCGTGCATACAGTGGGGGGTGGAGCACGAATGTCCCCCTCGTCAAGATCAACATCGGAGAAGGAAGAATAAGCACTCGATGTCTGCTTGTATTGAATATACTTGGACACAGATGATTCAATATCTGTTGTGACTGGCGTTGAATAATTTGGCATCGCGGGTCGATGATATACATGAAGTTCGTAAGTGGAGGGCGATGGAGTGTCGTAATATTTTCCTGATACAGATGTGAAATGTGAACGCTCCGTCACAGGAGAAGGAGGTGGGTTAGTTAATGAACTATGATATACTTGACCAACTGCTGATCTTGATTGACCGGTGAGATCATCGCGATTGTAAAAAGAATCTCCTGTATCATTAGAAACACTCTGCAATGATATCGATGCCCGCACTTCCAACATTCTTCTCGATAAACTCTGTGTCTCGGAAATGTACGAGGATTCGACGTTATAAGTGGCTGTGGTTTGCACAAACGGTGATGAATACAAACTTTTTTGCTTCATTTTAGCTCGTTTAACGACGGCAAAAAGAACAAGAATGAACACAGTGGCTGCTACACATGAAAACACAATTAGCATTTTCCATCTGTACGAATCTTCACTTTTCGACTTTTCTTTGGGGTTGTTGCAGTTTCTGAGGAATAACACACAAATGAAGTCATTTTCAATTTAGCAAAAGAAGAAAATAATGCAATTCCGTTAATCTTACTATTTCCACACAGCTCTAAGCTTTCGTCACTTCCATCGTCACAATCATTCATGCCATCACACCTCCAAAGCAATGGAAAACATTTCTCTGTGTTGCATCGAAAGTATCCTTCCTTACATCCTGAAAGAAAGTTCAAAAAATTCAAACAAACCTCGACATATTTCATCACGCATATAGTTGCACTGAAGCAAAAAGAAGCAAAAAATGTTCCTCACCACAAGAGCCGGGAGTACTTGTACAAGAGTGATCTTTACATAATTCTTTCCTTGCCACACATTGCTTATTAGCGCATTGATATTGATCAGATTCACAACCAGGACAGTTTTCTTCATCAGAACCGTCTTTACATTCAACTTCACCATCGCATTTCCATGCAGAATGAACACATTGATTAGTTTTACATTGAAATTGATTCGGACTACACGTCGGAGGCACTGTAATATACAAAACTCAATATAATAATAAAAATAATATGAATGCTCCAAAGATAAAACATCAGTGAAAGTTTTGTTCAATGGTAACTTTGAACTAAAAACTTTTTACGTACTGACAATAAGCGGCAAGAAAAAATATACTTCAGGTAATTCACAATATAAAAGTGGAAACACTTACATTGACAAGTACGCTTGTTTTCTCCAAGAATAAGATAAGTAGGGCATGAACACATCGGTTTGTCATGATTTATGAAACATATATGACTACATTTTGAAGTATTCCACAGACAAGGATGACGAACTGTAAAAATGGAAACACAGAAATGTTGAAAATAGCGAAAAGTCACGAATCAACTGCGAAAACGACGGATTGCAATGGATAACTTCAAAACAACAACATATAAGAGATCAATCGTCATAATAAGAGAATTATAGCCTCTATAAGTCTTAAGATAGACCAAAATATGGCGTTATGTCTCACTCACCGTCAAAGGAATATTTATCGACAATAATAACGTCAGAGGGTTCTTTGATATCCCCTTGGATCAATTCATGATCCCTGCCCGTGGAACGGTCCACACGATTTAATGTTCGAGATTTATAATCCAACCAGTAAATGTATTTTGAATATACTGCAAGACTTTTCACCATCATTAAATTCTTCACATCCAGTTCCTTGACAGTAAGATCTAGATGATAACAGAGCAAATATAAACAAATGAATAACATTCTTCAGTGCTTTCGTTAAAAGAAACCGAAAATGACAACTAACCGTTTAAAGACAGCCGCATTATCTTTTGTTTTTTCTTTTCAACAAAATAGAGGAATGAGCCTTCTGGATCAGCGACCAAAACTCCCAATTCGACATCTCTTGTTGATTGTACATACAACTGTCTATCTTTGCCACGTATTCCATTCATGCGTGCTTTTCAATACTTGTTTCGGTATCCGTGTAATTCGTCCAATACATATAACTAAAGTAAAATGATTATGAAAACATCGTGACTGATAGTAATTGTTTTAAACCATCAACAAAGACATTCAGATATACGTTTTAGATAACCAATTATTGCGTTGATAAAATCTTTTTTCTTGTATTTCCAATCATTCAGCTTCATCACGTTTTTTCAAAAGATTTTTTATCCATGCTGTCTGGGCATGGTTGTCGTAAATAAAATCTCACAGGAAAATAACTTTCACAAGCAAGTAAGACTATTATTCCCAACATTTGTTATGGCATTCGATGTTTATGGCATTTAATACGCAATATTGAAGCAACTTTCCATTTAAATTAGAAATTTTCCATTTCATTTCCGGCCATGTATTTATTTGTAAAAATATCAAATTCGGTCATCAAACGTTTACGAATGCGCACCTATTTTAAAGAAGTTCAAATTTTGCAATTGTATTTTTGAAGTGATTGATTCAAACTTCCCTGTACTTCCGCCGGTGGCAGATTTAGGATGGGTAAATAATTATAGAGGATTACTTTGAATTCAAAATACTTTCATAAAATTCATAAAAAGGATGCGATTTATCAGAAATACTAAAGGAATATTAGGGCTAAAATACGTACTCCAAATAGGATTAGCTCTATAGCACTTCAAATTGGAAATTTATTTTCCGTAATGTATTCAGACCAACTAATGCTTCCTCGTCATGCATAACACGTTTGCCTTTCATTTAAGAAATAAAAGATGTTTACTGTGTTTGCACAGGCTTATGCAAACACGAAAAACATCTTTTATTTCTTTTATAAAATAATAACAATGCGAAAAGACAAAACGTCTTAATATTCTTTAAACGTGTATCCATGATTGATTTGTAAATTCTCTTTGATTGATTGATTGATTCGATTGGTTGAGTTCAGTTCGTTTTCCACAGGCAAACATAGCTCTAGACCAATCAACGCACACATTTTGTTGTGTTTAATGGATAAAAATGAATGGTGCATACTATTCCACATATTTTTAAAAATGACAGCAACTCACCCTCTCTTTGGATCCAAAGCAATATGACTAGGATTTCCATTATCCTCACTGACTACGGTACCAATAACAAATGAAATCAGATTGGTCACTTTAATTCTTTTAGAATCATGATCAGTCCAATATAACTGTCGTCCATAAGGATCTATTGCGATATCAATTGGCGATGCGATAAGTTCTCTATCATCAGATGATGGAATTCTCTCTTTATGTGTACCGTTTGCATAACTTCTATAAATATGGCTTTGCTCGTTGTACTCCAACCAATAAACCATATCACTTATAACGTCATAGTCTATAGCCACAATTTTCTGTTGAATTTTTATTGGCAGATATATGTCAAAATTATCCACTTCATCGATCGTTTGTCTCCGTAACATATTACCACCAGCGTAGAGCAAAATAATCGGGGACCTGGAATTGAACAAACATTCTTAGTTTTATGAATTCTCTATTTCGAGAACGGATAATTAAGACATTACATGTTTGTAAATGTCGATCGTCCAGGTTGGTATAGTCCTGAGAAGGACTGTTTTTGTTGTTGTTGACTGATGTTTCGACAACCTTAGCTGTAGTCATCTTCAGACATTTACAAACATGTAACAATACTCCTGGGTTCAAAACATTTACTTCAATTACTTTAATTAAGACATTTGTTCGTGATGAAATGTTTTAAACGACAATTTCAATTTACTATTTTCGTCACTGAAAACATTGTTGTAGGGTTATTGAATTGATTATAATTTACAACATTTTCGCTGGCTAAATATATTTTTCAATGAAACTAGGGGAATTTAATAATACGAATTAAACACTCTTTTGATCATCTGCAAATAACAAAGGAGAGACGAAGCTGCCACACAAATGAAAAATGCTTTTTCTTGTGAACGTTAACTTACCGATACAAGTTGTGTTTTTTTCCTCGTCAATGCTAAAATGGTTCGGGCATGCGCACGTGTGCTTCTTGCCTGGTAATGGAATACAAATGTGACTGCATCCTCCATTACCAATACCACAATCATTCCATCCGACTTGACGAGTACCATGAAACACTTTTACATCCATTATGTACCCAATGTTAGCTTCTATCATCGTACGATTACCACCATTTAATTTGTTTGCTCGCGAGATTGTGTTATCGTCGTGATCCCCCCAGAAAATAAAATCTTTGTATTGTGTAACACAGTAAGGATGAGGCAGATGCTGCAAAACGACACTCTCTAACCCAGTCCCATCACTTCTCGCGCGATATATGCTGCCGTGACGCTCGTCAGTCAAGTAAATCATGTTTTCCAGGTAATCAATGACCAAAGCACGAGGTCTCATTACGACAGTGTGATTTTGAATGATAACCGTCATGTTCCTTCCATCCATAAGAGCCCGCAGTATGACAGCAGACTCGCGCCATTCGATCCAATACATGTATCTAGTGTAAATCAAAAGGTCTCGTTGAGTACAAAAAGAAAGATGTTCATTTATTCATTTGTTAAATCAAAACTTCAAACAAATACACCTTTGTTGAAAACGGCTGAAGGGAAAATAATATTAAAGAAAAAATGTCATGTTGCCGGCTGGAAAATTGCCATTGCTACATACGCAATTAAGTCATCTTTATCTGTTCTTTGAGAAATCATTACGCAGATTCAGCGAAGACGGCTTACGTGAGAGCTTAGTTAAGGGGAAAACTGCACATAAACATACATACAGTTTAGGAGAAAGTTTATTCTTTGGGCTTAATGTAAAATTAAGAGAAATTTTACCGTGATGCGAACGACATTTAGGAAATATAAGAATAAATAAAACAATAGATTATGACTTAGATGCGGACATTCGAAAGTTATCTTTGTCACGACTTCATGGAACAACATGATTTAGTTATAGTAGAAAAAAACACGGGTAAATTTTAGAATTGTTTTTTGAAGACCAAAAAAAAACAAGATTTGTCTTACATCCCGTGCATTCATTGCTTTCCATACTCGTCCTTAGTCCTTACCCTCGTCCAGGATCCAACGCAAGCGAATGCGGTTCCGTCAAATTTCTCCAAAGCAACGTTTTCCTATGTCTTCCGTCAAGACGGGAGCATTCAATACGTTCAGATGATGTATCCGTCCAGTAAATATTATTTGCAACCCAGTCAACAGCTAAACCATCAGGAAAGTTTACTCCAACGTCAATAACAGTTTCTGGTTTGCTTCCGTTAATAAATGCTCGACTTATCGTTTTCTCTTCAAGATCGCTCCAAAAAACTTGACTTAAATTGATGTGAAAATCGATTGCGTTCGCATCGACAATACCTCGTATCGGGATGGGTTTGTCGCCCTTTTTGGTGTCAATTGAAAGGCGACGAATACTTTTCGTGCGAGAGAAGAGGAGAAATGCTTCAGGAACTATAAATGAAACGAACATTAATTTTTGCTTTGTAAAGCACTTTACAAAGCAAAAATAAAACAGGGTTTAGTATATTTCTGTTCAATTAACCAGTCTTCAAATGATTTTCCACAGTTTCAATTTAAACACATTACTTTTCAAGCATTGTCAAGTCTTTCCAGCAAGACTGCATGAGACTATGTATGTTTACGCATCATCCATAAATAAAAATCTATTTATTCGCAATACTAACCAAAACAGGTTTTGTTATCTTTTGTCAGTTCCAGTCCCATTGGACACTCGCACTGCACGCCAACTGGAGTATAGAAACAAAGGTGAGAGCAACCACCATTGTTTTTCTGACACTGGTTTGAGCCTAGTGTAAATAAGACATGTATATATCGTCATTCGTTCTTCAAATAATTAACTTACAAAATATTTCTATTGTACATGGTAAAAAAGCTACATAAAATTTCAAGTCATATTATAATTTAAAGTAAACGCAAATTTTGAAACTGTGCAAGACAAAGATTTCAAATTGTCATATTTAATGATGCATAGCAATAATTTGAAATGAAAAATGACAATAGCAAAGAACAACAAAATTTTAAGTAAAGTTACGACCTTACCGTAGTTAAATTTCATATCAACGACCTTAAGACCCATTACAGCAGGCAATACTTCAACTACAATATCTTTTCTTTGTGGGTAATCGATGTGAATCTTTTGAAGGTTACGTCTTTGCCAATCAGTCCAGTAAATATGCTTTCCAATTAAACCAAAACCATAAATATGCGGAACATCTCTATCGATGAGAATTCTACGACCACTTCCGTTCAGATTACACACTTCGATCTTATCAAGTCTGGCATCAGCCCAGTAAACTTTTCTCTCGACATAATCAAGAGCCAGTCCATTAGGCCATTTTATGGAAGTATTGACAAGAGTCGACCGATGAGTCCCGTCCAACCAGGCGCGCTCTATTTTTGGTTTTAGTCCCCAGTCCGTCCAATACATGTAACTAAGAATTGTAGAAATTTTTCATGCGTATTTTGGATAATAGGTATTTAATGATAAATTCGTTTTCCTGCTGAGCAATGGTACCGTAAGTAAAACAAAACACAAACACATTTATACACACTCACCCTTCACCAGGATCAAGTACAATCGCTCGTGGTTCGTCCAGATTTTCAGAAACCAAAACCCTCCTTGATGAACCATTTAAATGACTCACTTCTATTCTGTCCGTACCGGTGTCACTCCAATAAAGATTACGAGCAATCCAATCCACAGCAATCCCGTCAGGATGCTCAACTTCAGCTTTAACAACGATTTGTTCCTCTAAAGTTGAACATGAAACATAGAAATGATGACTATAATTTATAACGTTTTCTCATCTTCTTGTTATCAAACATTGTACATTTACCCGATGCATCTAATTTCGCTCTTTTAATCCATTTGAGATCTTCATCGGTCCAGTAAACAAATTTTTCAACAGGATCAAACTCGATTACAACCACATGTTGCATATTTTGTATAGGAAGAACTATCCAAGTGTGATCCAATGTATCCAATGAAATCAACCGAAGCTTAGTGCGTGTAGCAACGATGATGAAGTTTTGTGGACCTAAAAAGAAAATAAAAAATGTTATGTATAGCATACTGAATTAAATGCTTAAAATACATTCTAGTAAATGTGCACAATAAAGATGCCCTGTGCAAGTACGTATCTCTTTTAAAATGTGTTATGTACCTTCAAGCTACAGTACCGCTCGCGTATTTGTTAACATAATTTTGCGTATGATACGCGTATCGTTCTCGTATCATACCCGTATCATTCTCGTATCATACGCGTATCATTCTCGTATCATACGCGTATCGTTCTCGTATCATACGCGTATCGTTCTCGTATGATATATGTATCATTCTCGTATCATACGCGTATCGTTCTCGTATCATACATGTATCATTCTCGTATCATACGCGTATCATTCTCGTATCATACGCGTATCGTTCTCGTATCATACGCGTATCGTTCTCGTATCATACGCGTATCATTCTCGTATCATATATGTATCATTCTCGTATCATACGCGTATCGTTCTCGTATCATATATGTATCATTCTCGTATCATATATGTATCATTCTCGTATCATACGCGTATCGTTCTCGTATCATACGCGTATCATTCTCGTATCATATATGTATCATTCTCGTATCATACGCGTATCGTTCTCGTATCATATATGTATCATTCTCGTATCATATATGTATCATTCTCGTATCATACGCGTATCGTTCTCGTATCATATATGTATCATTCTCGTATCATATATGTATCATTCTCGTATCATACGCGTATCATTCTCGTATCATATATGTATCATTCTCGTATCATACGCGTATCGTTCTCGTATCATAAGCCTGTTCTCCACTAGCCACGTATCGCAACGTATCGTAGCGAAACGTACCATGGCGCATGCGCGCTTGTGCATATTGACCATCAAATTCATAAGCACGCATGCGCCATGTTACGTTTTGCTAAGATACGTTACGATACGTGGCTAGTGGAAAACAGGCTATACGTGTATCATACGCGTATCCTTTTCGTATCATACATGTATCATTCTCGTATCTTACGCGTATCGTTCTCGTATCATTCGCGTTTGTTTTTCGTATCATACGCGTTTCATACGCGTACCAAATGTTTACAAATACGCGAGCGGTACTGTACTTGGAATGACCTACAATGTACCTACAATGTACCTACAACGTACTAACAAAGCGCATGTCACGAATGGGAAGGTCTTACAGTAAAACAAGCGTGCAAACTAAAGAAATAGAAGTTTCTTGTTCTTTTTCTTAATAACTCATGACAGAAAAATCGTTTGCTCACTCGTAGATAATTATCGTGCCACAATATTTTTCGCACATTCCTTCGTTAAAACAAAATCACTTCCGTGTTTAAACGGAAAAATAAACACGACAAAAAGGTCTCGAATAAACAGATCCCAAAATTCAATTAGAGCTTAGTTCTCCGTACTAAATCCTTGATTTTGTACAACGGTTAACATAATATACAATAATTCTGATTTACCATCTTCACAGGTCCGATTATCATTTAACAAAACAATTCCAGTTGGACAGGCACATGAATAGTTTCCTCCAGTGGATAATAAGCACAGGTGACTACAGCCACCATTGTTAATCTCACAAGGATTGTGAACTACAAATAACAATAACTGTACTTAGTTAAAGTAGTCATGACGTGTGATACATACAAACCTCTAAACAAAACAGCCACCAACAAAAGTGTTCATTAACACACAAATCTAAGATTACGTAGTTTCTTTGATATCATTGAAATCCTGTCACCAATCCATCACATTTCAATAAACAGGTTCATTATTACAACAAATTAATGGCATTTGATGCTCACCATGACCAACGTAAGTTATATACACTGTTTTTCTAGCAGTTCAAAACACCGTTTCTCAAAATACATTTTTTCATCTAGGTCCTAATTTGCTTCCCAATTTCACAAGAGATTGCGTTGATCCCATACTATAGTTACGTGTAATTTGAGTAGGTCTTAGCAAAGTAGCATATTATGTTTAGGAAACATACGTATATATCAACACTAAAGACACCAACACTAAAGACACCAACACTAAAGACACCAACACTAAAGATACCAACACTAAAGACACCAACACTAAAGACACCAACACTAAAGACACCAACACTAAAGACACCAACACTAAAGACACCAACACTAAAGATACCAACACTAAAGATACCAACACTAAAGACACCAACACTAAAGATACCAACACTAAAGACACCAACACTAAAGACACCAACACTAAAGACACCAACACTAAAGACACCAACACTAAAGATACCAACACTAAAGACACCAACACTAAAGACACCAACACTAAAGATACCAACACTAAAGGTACCAACACTAAAGACACCAACACGAAAGACACCAACACTAAAGACACCAACACTAAAGACACCAACACTAAAGACACCAACACTAAAGACACCAACACTAAAGACACCAGCACTAAAGACACCAACACTAAATGTACCAACAATAAGAGACCCAACACTAAAGATACCCAAACAAGCAACCCTCCCATCTCTCCCCCTAAAAAAGTTCAAAAAAACGCCAAACAGACATACCAACTGGCTGCCTATCAGGTTCAAATGCTTGAAGATCCATCAAATTCTTAATATTATCCTTCACTATCCATTTGTCGTGCCCAGTCTTTTTGTTACATGTCTCAATCGACATTCTCTCCCAGTCCGTCCAATAAACTCGATCGCCGTAAATTGTCACAGAATACGGATGAGGTAAAGACTTGTCAATTAATATTTTACGATTTTTACCGTCAAGATCACAACTTTCAAGTGAGCTTTTGTCTTTATGAGCATCAAGCCAAAATAATCTTGGTTCTTTATAATCAACAGCAAGCCCATTGGGCCATTTAATGTTTGCAGTGATTACGTTCATTCTATCAACACCATCCATAGCGGAGCGCACAATTGTGGGGTTCTCTCCCCAATCCGACCAAAATATATACCTTGAACGATGCAATGAAGAGTTAATGACATATTTTAAAACATAGAACAAGTATTTGCATTAAGATGACAGAAAGCATTTCAACGAAAACAATTGACTTGCAAGAAAGTTTTGCAATACAAGGTAATGCGTCATACTTATAAACAGGCAAAAAGTCAGTAGCCTCGAACCTGTTTGGATAAAATATGTTTGTTTTCGTAAGTAAGGTGTTAGTCTGTAGATTTTATCAAACCGCAGAATGCATTAATTTCAAAAGGTGAATTCGACAAAGGAAATTGATGCATAAAAACCTTCGTTTGACAAAGTAATGAGAATTTCGTCGTTAAACAATTACGTAGTTTAAATTTTCTGCCTGTCGTTGGAAAGATAACAAAAGCTACAGAACGGTTTCTTCAGACTTAAACTACGCAGTACATAGATAATTTCAAAACAATTGTTTGCATCTTTATTCCTGAAACACAGCCAAAGGCAACGATGAAACCAACTACTTAACTGTTTACAAAAACATATTTGATACCAAGAGAAACATGAGAGTCATAGGATCAGCATAAGATCCCTTTGTTCAAATATTGTTAATCAAGCAAAAGTTAAAATAATTCAAGTGTTATTCAGCACAAACTACGTTAAAAACGCAACAAAAAGCATTTAAGTAGTGAATAGCAGAATCGAATTGTCATTTTCTATTCTTTCGCAACGCAATATCTTTCCCTGTGTCGAGTGCCATTTTGATATTAAAATTCTCTCTATGGCCATACGAGGATTCATAATTATATTGAAAGAATTGCGGAGAACATCATCTTTTGACTCATATAAACAACGAAAAAAAAACGTTTAAAATGAGCGTTTCTAAATGAACTAAACTGTCATAAAATTAAAATAATTACGCATTACAAAGAAGCGACTCCGTACTGTGACAACGCATTTCGCGTTTCCACCATTTCAAGGGAGAAAAATATTTTGACAAGTGTTTGCGATTATCCCTGAGATACTGATAGCAACTACTAGTCACTAATGCAGAAATACGTATTTACGATGTACGTGAAGATGAATGAAGTTTTTTTACAAAAAATGCTCATAACAGACAAGATACAGACAATAATACCACCAACACATAATGCAACATACACAGGCAATCAAACTCATCTTTGAGCTTTGCTTATAGAAACCTGCAAAACTGGTCATGAAACATAAAATCAAAACAACAAAAAAATAATCTTCGTAACACATATAACAATACTATTCTCTTGATATTAACAGTCTAGTAAGGAAATTTCTCCAATACCAAAACCGCAATCAACACATAATGGTAATTGGAGGCGACAGTTGAAATTTTGGTTAAATCAGGTGAAACCATAAGGTCATATTGGAGGCAGCGGTTCATGGTCATACTGCATAATCTCGGTTTGTAATCATGTCAAAACTACTTAAACACAAATGACAATTTTCAATATTATCAAAGTTGCTTTTCCAAACACATATAATTGTTCGGATATTTGACATCAACACCAAGATTAAAAACGAAGAAATTTAAAATAAAATATAAACAGCATTGGATTGAAAATCCGGCTGTTAATCTGCTGTTCAAATAAGGTGAAAAAGTTAAAGCTAAATTAAAGTTCTAGTTAAAGATTTCAAACTGATAACATTGAATAAAAATAGTTTATTTTTAAAATTGGCAAAATAAAACTTCTCCATATGGGGAATAATCCAAATGAATACACAAGTAGAGACGAAAGTACAATTACGATAAACAAAAAAATATGCTAAATTTAAATAAAATAAAACGTATTTTATCAAAGTCAGCCGTTTTCCATGACGACGAACGTCAATTGACAAACATTTTTCATTAAATTCAACATGTATGATAAAATTACCGTTTTAAAGCATTTCATCTTATGGTAACTCAATGCTACACATTTTTATACATATCATTAAACAATACAATGGATTAAACGGCACACTGGCGAAATCAACACGTTATCGCACAGAAAAAATGTCTAAAGATATTAGAGCAAATAAGTAAATATAATATCTATGTCACTAGATGTGTTTGTTATTTGCTCTTTTAACGACATTTCAAAGCAAATTGTTTGCCTAAGGATAATCAACTGCCTTATATATGTATAGTACATTTCATAGTTGAAACAAAATCAAATATTTTATTGAAACAACAAACGAGCATTAAACATATTTTATCCAGCATAGCAATATTATAATGGATTTTTAATGACTGCTTGAATCCAATTAGAAGGAAACGCAGTGCATCAAATCATCGAATACATGACATTTGAATCATTTTAAATGAAGGTTAACACACCAGTAAACCATGTTTTGTTGCAAAATCAATATCCAATTTCGATGATTTATTTTCTGCAGATTACGACAGAACGGAATGAAAAATACCCACACAAATTAGTGAAATCCGGAAAAATAATAAAGATTTAAACATACCCATGTCTCGGATCAACAATAATACTTCGAGGCTTGCCTAAATTCTTCCAAAACAACACGGAACGCTGTGATCCATCTAAATTGGCAACTTCGATCAATTTTAATTGTGAATCTGTCCAGTAAATTTTCTTCGTAACCCAATCAATTGCTATTCCTTCAGGTCTGACCAAGCCTGCAGAAACGACAACCTCCACTTTGTTGTCATTTAAGGACTTTCGCAATATTTTTTCGTGAATTACATCGGTCCAAAATAACATTTCCTCTCTAAAGTCAAATGCAAGCGCAATTACATCGTCGAGATCTTTTGCAAGCAATGATGTTGTAAAATTTTCTTCACGGCGTCCATCTCCAGAAAAATTAAGCATGCGTATGGTACTTCGCTCTGAATATAAAAGCCTTAGAGGATCCACTAAAAAGGAAAACATGTGAAAAAGATTATTATTGTATTTAAATGTTAGAAATATTTAAAAAGCGAGAAATATAACACGCTCGATTACCAATGCTCAAACAACAATACTGTTCATTATGATCGAACGCGTATAGAAACGATTCTTCAAATCGATAAACCTTTCTGTTACAAATTGATGAACAAAGCTCGCTTTAGCGGAAAAAAACTAGTCGCACTTTTAAAAACTACATAGTAATCAACTCAAATGATATGTAAATAAACAATGAATTGGCTACAATGCCTAGCTTCATAAAAGTCTATTCATGACAGGCACTACAAACGTTTTTCCATTCTATATAGATCAATTTTCGCGGAGAATTCTTTCCTGATTCAAACATTCGCCCGCTTAACAATAAACAAAACTAAACGGTCCATGTTTTATGCTTTAAGAAATCACGCAAAGCAAAGCAGATGTATGCATGTACAACAATGACTATATCTTCGTTTGTTCTAGTTGTGCTTTGTGACAAGGCTGGAGTTCGAATCATTGAGAGGCAAATCCTAATGCCACAAAGTATATTAGTACGAGGTCATGTCAAAGTATCAACGTTTGCAACATTTAAAGAAAATAGAACTGCCATAATATGTGATTTATAGCAGACATTAGCTACATCGAAGCACAAAGCATGACATACTTATTCTTGCGCGTTGATTCACACTACAGCACAAACAAATATATCATTTACAATACACTTCGGGCTGTAAAGATCATCAGAAAATCTTGTAAAGCGGCATTAGAAACATACAACTACATACATGTAATGTTTACTGACAATATCACGACACAAGTATCGAAATATCGACTATTGATCAGTGAACGAAGAGGTAAAACGCATAAAAACTCAAATGAAATACACAACATGAGTCATTTAACGGAATAATATACGAATATTCTGATTTCATATCGACACTAATAGCTCACGAATTTAACAAAAAACACTTAAATACCGTTCTTTATTGTAGAACGTTTTAACCCACCGTAAAATAAAACGATATTCAATGAGACAATTTTTCTTTCAAACCATGGCAAGATAAGTCGATACAACGCTACGTTAATATAAACAATAATTTCTTACCGAAAATATTATTTAATCCAAATATAAAGAAAATAATCAACGGATAAAGCCTCATTCTACTCTTCGCCTTCGTCTTGTTTCATCTGAAAGTTGTAGGAGCGTGTTACATGAAAAATATTGCCATTATAATTCCCTCGTTCGTTCTCATAACATTCAACTATTGAATACCCCAGGTGCAAGTCTAGTGTCGAGATTAAGATCACGTGATAAGGAAAGAGGCGCTGATTGGTTGCATGTCAAGTTGGGCTATCAATATATTTTGAGTTAACAATAATTGTGCAATTATGGGAGGAGCATTTTTAGAGTCCTAACAGCACTAAAGGCAATCCAAATTCGACAAGTACAATTAGCAATCAGGAAAAAATACTTAAGAGTTATAAGTAAACTTTTTTTTTGAAAATGAATGTCTCATTTGAAGCAAGTAAATGCAATAGTAATATCGACCATTACATAAAGCGTAGCAACCGTAATTTTTTTATCACATCATTTTAACGTAAAAATTACCTGTTGGATTATTGTTGTTTCACAGGCTACACAATTGAAAAATTCCGAATGATGTGACATAGTACGGTATTTAATTTAATGTTACATTTGTCAATGTCTTGAATATCATTTTCATTCGATAAAAATCAATATTCACAACATACAGTATCTCATGAGATATTTGTTGTACACATTTCAGTTTTTGTCGATGTGAGATAAAGCAAATAAATTTTGATGACTGTGCGAGAAATTGTAAGGATTACTGGCAAGGATTTTGAGAGAAACATTTCAGTTAAATTGAGTTGAATCGTACGCATTTACTGGAAAATTCTCAATGATAGTTTATATAGTTATACAGCGTACAAGAATTCACAATTATTGAATGAGGTTGAGCATGATGTAAAGGATTTTTCAGACTGAGGTCAATGTTTTCTGGCTGAAACAAAGCTGTGGCAGATAACGAAGACAGAGGTCTGAATAATTCTTCATTCTTTACGTCATGCGAACTTGCGAAGGCCGAATTCAAGAATTGTTTTATTATACAGTTATAAGTTGCCTTCTTTGTTTTCGGTTGTTTTTAGTCTTTTTTCGGTAAATACCATGGCCTCTTTAGTGCTTTTTGCGTTCTTATTTCCGATTCAGTTTGGGAAGCGATTGCAAACCAGTCTCAAGCAAATTTTTGCGATAATATTCATTGTGTTTTCATTTGTCACATTAAAAATTCCGTCACCTACGGGGTTTAATATCGCTGTAGGTGGCAAAAGAATGAGAAATATATGTAGGCTCTTAACCAATCGAAAAAGAGATTTCACCATCATTGTATGATAATTATTGGTGTTTCGTGGATAATTTGTCGCTTTAAAACTGGAAAATGGACCAGCCGGGGTGTGATTTAAAATATACAAACCGATAAACAGGGAGTATTTAGTCTCATAAAGTAGTTAGTAAGATTGAAAATTTTATCAAAAATCACTTTATCAAACCACCAAAATAATAACTTTAGTCATTGAAGCGAAGCATATTACATAATATCCAATTAGGCTTTATAATAAACAATATACTTGTCAATGACATGCATCAATATATCTTCACAAATAACTGGTACAATATATGAAAAAATAAACACGTTTTTAATACTTCATTACTGTTAAAATACTTCACCAAAAATGGCTGTCATATCATTCACATGCTTTTGTATTTTTCCACAATAACTTATCAAAATAATTAATATCGACGTGTTGCAAAATGTTAACAAAGAAGATATTGTGCTTATGATACTTGCTTCTTGCTATTTGGGAACAATACTCTGAATGAATTCAAAGGCAAAGTTTTTGATAAAATCGTTATTATACGAAAATTTAAATGGATTACGGCATTGACTGATAGAATACAAAGCTAAATTTAGTCTAACATAGGATTTGGGCGATATTGCTACTGAATTCTAAATAAAAATTTAGTAGAATGTTGGATGTCAATATACGATATGTTACCAACCTCGATAATAAAATGAATTATGACTCAAGTAAATTATAAAATGACTTTGGATTGAAGTAGAGAAGGAAACCAAGAACCGCTAGCATAATTATAAAACATTTTTAAAGAGAAACACTTCTTCACCATAGTCACATAAGGGCGGTTTTTTAACTATAAACCAAATCTTTGTTATCTTAAAGAATCCCCAAAAATATCTTCAAAAGAAAAAGAACTTTCATTGCAATCCAAACTGAGAATCTTGTATTATATCTCTCAATTGCTCTGGACAGCACATTGTTTCTTGAAGTATGGAACTATTGTTTTGATAATGAGAATATTTCGTTAGAAGCGTTTGTATGGTAACAGTGACACGACGACTAATCTTTTAAGATGAAGACTCGATAAATCTTTGTTAACTTTGCTCACATATTCTAGAGATGGTCTAACAACACAAAACTTACGGTGACTGTATTTCAGTCACATCTTCTAGAGTTTGACTAACAATACAACACAAACAATTGCCATGAGCGTACGGGCCAACATTTTTAGGGTGGGGGCGTTCGGTACACTTTCAATCTTAAATGACCTAATTTACACAATTTTCCCGGGAATAATGCCTGACTGCGTTTGTCCGCCCATGATATCTTATGGCAATTGTCAATAAACTACAAAAGAACTATGTACAGAAGAAGTATGTGAGCCTGCAGTATTTAGTAGTAAGTACTAGCAATGTTTATTACGCATTACTATCATACCATGTTCTGCTCTTGAGTTCTCTCAAGCGTTTCTTCGATTTTCATAAGCTTGGTACAAATACAGTAAACATCTTTTATAAAATTTCATTACTTTACAAACAAGTTAACGTGATAAATGTTTATGTACGCCATTAAATGTCCAACATGACGTCACACAACACTGGTTTGAGAATCTCCGTGCATGTCTGCATTAAAACGGCCAACATCACGTGATAAAACAGGACAACGTGACTGGTTCATTTGTAAAGCTTCTTTACGTATGTCCTTATTAAACGGCCAACATCACGTGATAAAACAGGATAACGTGACTGGTTCATTTGTAAAGCTTCTTTACGTATGTCCTTATTAAACGGCCAACATCACGTGATAAAACAGGATAACGTGACTGGTTCATTTGTAAAGCTTCTTTACGTATGTACTTATTAAACGGGCGACGTCACGTGACACGACAGGATGACGTGATTGGGTTATCTGAAAAAGAAAAAAGCGAATCGTCACTTCACTCACGAATAAAGTGACATTTAGTTACTACATTTGCGTTCAATCGTTGAGTGCGAGAAATTTTTCGCGATGCTTCCACGTCTGAAACGTGACATTTCCTTGTCGTTAGCTGCATGTTTTAGGCGCGAAATTCGCACCTTTTAAGAAAATATGTCAACGTTTGACAAGCCCATTAAACAAGTTTTCCTTGAAAAACAACATCTTTGCATGTTTGTGTAACGCGTTTATTTTCTACTTTTACACTTTTCGGAGACAATGTCCATCCGCAGATAAAATTCATCATGGAGAAAAGGTTCAATCGATACAAAAAATAGTTCGACTTGTTTAAATTTATACAAATGATCGGTGAGACAGTTGTGAAGTTATGGATGGAGTTGACACTTAAAACGCGCGACTGCAATACAGAGACGATGAAAATACCTTTGTAACCAGAAGGAACGAATCTGATCGACAAGACGATATGCGATGTTTAACAGCAGTACAGAATTCTTATGAGATTTTTAAAATTTTGAACAAATCCACCATGTGGGAAGCAACGCAGAAGTTCGTCAGTAACGTCAACAGAAAAGATAGGAAAATCTTTCTCTTTTCTGCTGCGTTCTCGCTTTCTTCACTGTGGTCGAACCAGGTTGAACACACTTTAACAGCGCGAGAGTCTGCAGCGTACGTGCCTACAGGAACGAACTGCGTGATTCTGACATTCTGTCGGCTTCGCGAAGAAACATTTCGACAATTATTTTTGATTTTATGTCGCAAGACAGCGCGACAGCAGACTTAAATGAACGACCTTCGCGATCAATCTGCATATAGCTGCCATAACTCATCAAGCTCATGGACAAAGCGCATTTATAAAACGACAAGTTTTTTTAAAATAAACATGTTTCAACATCTCATGATGCCATCTTCAGTATAATGAAGATGGCATCACGATAAGATGGTATCGTAACACTGAAGATGGCATCGCGAGGTGTTGAAACATGTTTATTTCAAAAACTTGTCGTTTTTATTAAAAGCAATATCAATAGTGCTTTTACGCACTCATGAAAAAAATGTAAAAAATGTAAAAGTAAAAAATAAACGCGTTACACAAACATGAAAAGATGTTGTTTCTTCAAGGAAAACTTGTTTATTGGGCTTATCAAACGTTGACATATTTTCTTAAAAGGGGCAAATTCCACGCCTAAAACATGCAGTAAACGTAAAGGAAATGTCACGTTTCAGATGTGGAAACATCGTGAAAATTTCTCGCACTCAACGCTTGAACGCAAATGTAGTAAGCTAAATTTAGGCATCAAGAGCTAAGACTGAATCATTCAAATAGTATCCGAACAACTTTAAGCAGAATATTCACAACTTATTTTATAAAAATGGCTCATGTCAAAGACTGACCTTTTCAAAAGCATGTTGATAAATATATTTATATTGTTCTTTTGAAACTTCCCCACGCTTGAAATATGGTTTCAAAACATGTTTTATTTCGCGACTTGCTCTTTCTTTACGAAGAAGTCTTTCGATTCCCTTTAACAAAAATCACTGTTTCTCGTCATTTCTAATCTAAATAGATATTCTTATAATTCAGACCGTTTTAATCAACAATCTACTGGCTTAATATCGCAGCATGTTCACTCTTACGCACGAACCAACAATTCTCCCAATACCTGCACTAACTTCCTGCAGTTATTAAAAAGCGTTGTTTATGCAGCCATGTTGCCAACCATACCGTCTTAACCATTAAAAATGCTCAAACTTCCTGTTTTACAAACTATAATCTATCAACTAAACACTTTTTGTGTTACAAACAGACGTTTCTCAACTTTCCACAAACTTAAGTTGCAAACTATTGTGCCAAGTTTTGAGAGTAAAGTCAAGAGTGGAAGTTTGGAACTCAAAAATATAATCAAAATCCAATGATTAGTGATATGATATAGCTTTCATTTTGAACTTTTTAAAATTGACTTTTTCGACCCCCAAATTTTACTCTCGATACTTTACATACACTTATGTTATTTGACACAACTTTTACTTTAACAGAAACAAAACGACAAAGCGCAGTCTCACCGATTTCAATTTCATTTCTTCTTGTGAAGACGTACTTGAACCTTTTTTAAGATGAAAAATAATATTTAGTACATGGTTGATCAATTGTAAAATAAAAAAATTAATAAGGTTGGTGCGAAGGAAACTTCCTCAAAACCATCAATAATGTTCTTTAAAACACATAAGACAAGAAATGAACCTAAATATGTTATGGTAAAATATAAACTGTAGCAATGAAAACGATGTTTATGTTGATTTTTCCTAATATGGACTATATGTTTGTAAATATAGTTCGTCCAGGTTGGTATAGTCCTGAGAAGGACTGTTTTTGTTGTTGTTGACTGACGTTTCGACAGCCTTAGCGGTAGTCATCTTCAGAGTCAAAATGAAGATGACTACCGTTTTTGACTCTGAAGATGACTTCCGCTAAGGTTGTCGAAACGTCAGTCAACAACAAAAACAGTCCTTCTCAGGACTATACCAATCTGGACGATCTACATTTACAAACATGTAACGATATTCCCGGGTTCAAACCATTTACTTTAATATGGACTATATCAAAACCCGATGTAACCATTGAACATATACTAATGTCCAATTTACATTTATAATTTTCTTTAGCAAGTCTCTTTGCTGAATGTAATGTTATCGATTTTTAAAAATTAGCCACATTGCTCAAACTTATTACATAATTCTAGCATAAATCAATTTCAGTGGTAACTAATTTACCTAAATTATTCGACGAAATGTCCATATTTATAATTTACCTAAATTTTTCGCCGACATGTCCACATTAGACTTTGAAACGCTACAAGATCTTAGTTCTTCACAGGGAGTCGAGGCAACGTTGTTTCCCAACTTTATGGGTTTACATTGTGACGGCTTGTCAAAGTATGAAGAGGAAACCATTGTTTTGTTTGGTTCAACTGATTTCTTGCAATTAGACTTGATGAAATGCGAGCTTTCTTTTTTTACATCCTTCGGATAGCGGTGATTATCTAAAAATAAAATGCAAACGATAAAAATTGTTAGAAAAAGCTTCATGCTGGCACACGTATTATACATTGAATGTAACTGCGCACATATGTACATTCATACTGAAATTCGACTGATTTAAGAACTTGACGAAATTCGTAATTTTAACATCTGCATCGCTGACTACCGACCCACAACTTTCTTTCTTACATCAACATTAAAATGAGACATTTAGAAAGTGTTTAGTGAATGAAATTTTTATTACAGGTCGCTTTTACAGTTCTATTGATTGCGAACAAGACAAACAATTGACTTTTTTCCTCCACGCTCGCCTCCTCTCACCCCGCGAAGCGTGAGATAAAATGCTAGAACAAACTAGCGTTCGGTGGATTTAAGTAAACAATTGAGGAAAGACATGTTGGATTAAATATAGAAAGGTCAGAAGAAAACATTACATCAATAATTGAATACGAACTTGAATAGAAATGAAGAGAGAAAGCAAAATAGAGACAAAGATAGGAAAATGGTTTCTTGGATTGGCAGATAAATGGAATACTTTGTTTTACGATGAACTAACGCGAAAAAACAAAGAAGATATAAGAAAAATTTATAAATAATTATTACCAGATGAAACAACTTTCTTTATATTATCGCACGAGTTTAGATGTCGTTTAGCATCATAAGACCTTTCGTTACAAATCAATTGTCCCTCACGATCCACCGTCAGCGATGGATCGGCAAGTTTGTCGAGACTGGAAAATATGGATCCCAGACATCTGACGTGGAGGAGGTCTGGAACCTAAATTGAGGCAAACCAGATTCGTTTATCGTTGATAAAGGCGACGGTCAACGAAAACTTCATCGAGAGTGTTAGCGTTGATTTTCATCGTGTTTACGAAGGTCAATACAATTTACAAATGACCATACAAAACAATCGTTATAAAATTCATTTATTAATTTAAAATAATTCATTGTTTTATTTTTTTCCAATACGCAGAGTGTGAAGTCGTCATATGCAACCAGTACACGAAACCTACGTAGCTAATACCGCTTGCTAAATGCTTGTGCAAAGAAAACAAAGTTCCAACAAAATAGTGAAGAACTTGTCGCAATACTAAAGAAATCTTACGCGAAAGTCAGATTAGGCAATTTGGGAAGCTTGACAACAAGCAAACAAGATTATGAAACAAATTCATGTTTGTAAATGTAGATCGTCCAGGTTGGTATAGGCCTGAGAAAGACTGTTTTTGTTGTTGTTGACTGACGTTTCGACAACCTTAGCGGTAGTCATCTTCAGAGTCAAAAGCGGTAGTCATCTTCATTTTGACTCTGAAGATGACTACCACTAAGGTTGTCGAAACGTCAGTCAACAACAACAAAAACAGTCTTTCTCAGGACTATATCAACTTGGACGATCTACATTTACAAACATGTAACGATACTCCCGGGTTCAAACCATTCACTTCAAAACAAATTCAGTTGATAATATGTTCAATGCATTCAAACTCATTTCATTATACTTCATTGCTACAAGCATTAAAATCGAACATGCTAACTTACTTTTCGGTCGAGGAAGGCTTGGAAACTGATGACGTCACACAAGGTTCGATCCCAGGTAAGCAATCATTGTCTCTACCAAATAAGGTAAACGATTGCGTCGGTAGCATTTCATGAGGCATCAAAAATCGTGATTTAGCTGCGATATTTTTGACGGGCGAGAGCGTTTTTTTCTTTTTTGAATTACGTCCTCCATCTGTAAGTTATAAAAATTGATAATTGTGCTCATTTTTGTTATCATAAAGATGACGTAATGTTTTCATCTGAGACATTACGTCATTATTCTACACTACTATCAAAAACATTACGTTCATAACAAATATAAAATGCCCTTTTAGTTACTGTAACATTTTATAGTTGTTAGTGTAGCAACAGTTATGAAATACCCTTTTAATAACATTGGTTAATTTGAATGCTCGAAAACGCCATGTTTTTAAACAAATAGAAAGGAGGGAATTTCAGTCTTGCTTAAGTTTCGCTGGTTGCGTTGTTTGATCGGGAAATTTTAAAGGCAAAAATATGAACAATATGTCACTAAAATCAATAAATTTATTTTTATAATATTATTTTCAAAGGGCGTTTTTATATAGGATATAGAAAATATATTTACTTGTTCATGGAATCATAGAAATTGTTTTCTAGTTCTTAACTATCAATGTTCATAATAATGCGCGATATTGCTGTAAATGACATAATTTGAAGCAGTTGCTTACCGCTGACCAACAGCACTACTTAACGCCTTTGCATATTTTACATGTTTGTAAATGTCGATCGTCCAGGTTGGTATAGTCCTGAGAAGGACTGTATAAATATAAAATATAGTCATTTGACATTGAAAATGACTACCGCTAAGGTTGTCGAAACGTCAGTCAACAACAACAAAAACAGTCCTTCTCAGGACTATACCAACCTGGACGATCTACATTTACAAACATGTAACGATACTCCCGGGTTCAAACCATTTAGTTTTTGCATATTTTATTTATGTGGAATGTGTATGGAACAAATGCAAAAATGACATTTAAAATTTTACGTTAGCCATGTTAACGACATATAAAGGTTGTACCAAACACCAATGGTGAACAGGCAGATTTCGACAAGTAAACCCTACAAACATACAGGCAAGAAAATTTTCTCGTGTAACAAAAATTCCTTAAAACCAACTAAATACATCCTTTGAAATACACTGACAGATTGTAGAGATGAGATTTCTAAAGTAAGAAAAGCTTTATAAATCACCTGTATTCTTTGATTTTAGTTTTTTTCTGCCTTGACGTCGTAGAACACGTCTTCTCCTTCTTCTCCTTCTCCTCCTCCGAGGTCGCGATGTCGCCACAGTTCTTGCACGGCGAACGGTCTGCGTTGTAGTCATTCCTAACGCGAAGTATCTCAATTTTTAGGTTCAGCTTGGTGGTAACTCTCAAAATAGTCAAAATTATAACAAAAAGTAGCTACGCTAGAAAGAATTTACGTTTTTTAAACGACATGAAATCAAACATTTGAAAATATATTTCGTTTAATTTAGTAAACTTTTAAACAAGCGAAGTTGCAAGGTGTAAAAATGGTAGGTCAACTCACAACTCACATGTACCATGGTGAGAGACTGGGGCAAAGTGTAAGATATTTTACTGTGTACATCGCTCAGGTGTATCATGGTGAGAGACTGGGGGAAAGAGTATAATATTTTACTGTGTACATCGCTCAGTTGTATCATGTGAGAGACTGGGGGAAAGTTTATAATATTTTACTGTGTACATCGCTCAGGTGTATCATATGAGAGACTGGGGGAAAGTGTAAGATATTTTACTGTGTACATCACTTATACGTACCATGGTGAGAGACTGGGGGAAGTGCAAGATATTTTACTGTGTACATCACTTATACGTACCATGGTGAGAGACTGGGGGAAAGTGACGATTCACAATTATTGAAATATAGGCAGATTTGCACACTGGTACATCATCATGCTCAACAGTACGTTTGTAAATTTTACAAAATAATGACGAGACAATAGCAATTATTCAGTTCTTTTTGAGAACAAACTACAACTGTATGTTAACCCACCATTAAGTAACTCTGTTCTCTCCATTATTTCATTCATTTCATCATCAGAAGAAATTATATGAAACTGAGAATAATCCACGATATCATCATGTCGAGAGTTGTGTATTTTCTTGTGTGTTTTGTCCTTCTTCATTATTTAATAAGTGAATGTTTGTGCTGTGCACAGAACAACTAGGACAAAACCAATCTCCGATTGGAATGTTGCGTAGAGGCGGCGTTAGACATACAAGATGATAACTATATAAAATAGTCAATTAAACCTAATGTCCACGAAAATATAAAAACAAACAAAACAGCTAACCAAAACAATGGTCAATTTTTACCCTTTATCACATCCATCGCAAAGTAACATTGTATCTTCATTATCTCTACTGCCACAAACCTAACAAACACATCAATAAGTAAATAATCCGCGCTGTCAACAAATGTAACAGGATCTATTATTGCACGTTGTCTGTACATCATAAATAAGTATGCAATCCTTTAATGGTGGCACATGTTAATTTAACTGTTCTGTAAAATATGATGATTATCACCCCCCATCTCACCCCAAAAACACACAACCAAAATCAAAAATAAGTGTTAGAACAACACCATTAAATTCTCAAACAAAATTGAGTGGTTCAGTCTTTCTTCTTTTTTTAAGTTTATTTCAAAATTATTTCTAAAAATTGGTTGAAATACCTCACAAAAAGTTGGTTCGTCATCTTCGTTGTCATCTTTTTGGGTTTTGTCTTCAACTTTGATCTGTTTCAAAGGTTGAATAAATCATTTCAGTAAATGTACCAAAGTCAGCATGTACATAGGTATAAAAACCTCCTCAATAATGATTCCTTCATATGTTTTCTTTACGCCAATCTTGTGGAAAACCTTTCTATCTACAGGACATGTATTGATATTCTAAAATTTAACACAACATAATACAAATGATAGTTTTATTGTTCAGCAAAAATAATGTCAAACATATTGGCATAGCCAGAATTTTGTATCAAGGAGGGGGGGGGCAGGGAAAAGGGAAGGGGCTAGTAACTGTCATTTAAACAATATAATATAAGCAAGACATAGTATTTTTCAGGAGGGGTGGAAAAATTTTTGCCAGAGTGGTTTGGTCCTTGCCCCCCTTCTCTCTGGATATATCACTGGTCAAACATTTGAGCAGCTTACTTTAATGAACACAAAAATGGAATAATATCAAACCTTAGCCCACTCCTGTATGCATAATAGACAAAAAACATGTTGACAGCTGTTGGGAACACCAAGAACTTGTGAATTGAAGTTGAGTAAACAAATAGCACATTGATGTTCTTGCGTGTTTTCATCATCTGATATCAGGTTATCAAGTTCATCTTCACTGTTGCTTTCTACAAATTATGTACAATTCTACATAAAAGGCTAGAATATATATCTTTATCACATTATTCAATGGATTTAATATCAATTTTAAAAGAGCATATCATTGATAGAACAATAATATAAAACAAATTCCGAAGAAGCAAGACATCTTGAGATTACAAAATATGAATCAAAACAAAACGAGAAGTGAAATGTAAATTTTTGACTTTATTTCAGAGTCATCCTCAGACAGAATGATATTTAAAATAGTCTGAGGATGACTTTGAAATAAAGTCGAAAATTTACATTTCACTTCTCGTCTTGTTTTGATTCATATTTTGCAATTTCAAGATGTCTTGCTTCTTCGGAATTTGTTTTACACTATATTTCTTCAAATTGTCGGCTGGTCATGGTTATTGATAGAACAAATCAATTGAAGTGTATTGCAAAAAATTTGTTTCAGAAAAAATGTTTTTTCACGTCAAAATACTCGTGAATGTATTTATTGTAGAAATATTTAAAAATTTTAAAAACACACCATAATCTGATTCGTCATCTGTATCTTCATCACTGCTATCTTCTAAGAAAAGAATCCTCTTTCTTTTTTTCACTGTTTTAACTTTATCATAACACGTCTCCACTGACATCTAAATAACATTACAATGAATATCAGAAAACTAAAAACTACATTACAACCTTTCATGGATATCCACATGAAACTACAATTAAAAATCAGTAATTTAAATCTACGTTCAAAACAATTTCCACTTATTACTAAAATTATTTATTTCGAAATACACAAACCCGATAGGTATTAATTGATAATGAATGCACAAACTCATCTTACGAGAAATAAACAAGCAAAACTTTAAATATGAACTAAAATCTAACACTTATGACATTTCATCATGATGGTGATGTAATGATGTTCTTGAAAAGAAATCAATCTAGAACGTAGCTTTATTCGAAAAATTCTATTTATATACTTGTGACTAGTTGAAACTCAACTTGCCTGTCTTGCAACACTTAAAAAAACAGCTTTACTAAATTACTGAACAGCAACTATGTTAACTTGCTCTCTCCGATGTATTGCAAGTAAAAAAAAAGCAAAACATTACGCGAGAGAATAAATATAATTACGATTTTGTTTTCAATTTAAATTTCGACAAAGAATGAAATTTAATGCTTCCACTTTGACAGCCAACAGTACAATAAAACAGGTACGATTGCGTACATACAGGTAAATATAGGCCACAAAATGAGGTTGTCAGATGAGCGTAATTCAAATGCTCATAAGATATAAAAATTATGCTGTGTGCTAACTGTCATAAATTGCATCAACATTTTCCAAATGCCCTCCCCTAGAATGAAAGTCCTGCTCAGGTAATACGGCAGGCGGACGTTCGTTCATCTGATAGCTCATTTTTAAATTATGATTCGTCAAGTGTTGATTTGGATAAAGTTGCCAAAATATTTGAACAAAGTGCATTATTCCTAATGGAGAACGTCTTAAATGGCATGGAATCTCTAAGGTATTAGAAGGTTTTGTTGTAACATTACTGGATGAACAAGGTCAATGACGACTCACAAGAGGAAGTTCAAGAGGATTTGACGCAACTAGCTGCGATTTTATCCTTGTAGTTATTCCGAAAAATTGAAAACTGTCACATTCAAAGGATACTACAGCGCACTAGTGAAAAGTTTTTTAATAAAACGATGTTAACGTAAGTATTTTCACGAAATCATATTGGTATCGGCGCTACCAGTCGTATTCACGAAAAGCTAAACCAAAATGATAAAATAAAAGATAGTCAACCAAAAACGCAAGGCTATCAACACCATTTCACAACGAGATCGAATGAAACAAATTATCTAAAATTTGTTCACAATATGACCCATTACATATATTAGTTTTAAGAAGATGAAAGTTTGTCATCTATTTCTACAGTATGTTTCTCACGTATGAAAACTAATCACATTATAAGTGTAGTTGTTGGCTCTATCTGTCTATCATTAAAGTAAATTTCAACTAATAGCTACGTACATGAATAACAAATAAAATGTGTATTGGTTTGCTAAATGTTTACACTACGTGCAAAGATTTCAGATTAAATGTGCAATTAAAATATCCCTTTTGCTTATTTACCAATCTACTTGGCCGGCAAAAAACATTTGTTTAAGTAAGATGTAATTTCACATCAACAAATAAACTGAACACCATTTCTTCCTCTCTAGATGTCTCGTACAAAGTCTTCTTCAAGACAGCGGGTTGCCTAGGAAACATACGGATTGTTCAACAATTAAGAAATAAAAGATGCGTACTATGTTTGATTGCACAGGTTTAAGAAAATCGAGGAGACCTTTGGGAGAACTCGAGAGCAGATCAATGCAAGCCCGAGACCGAAGGTCGAAGGTTGCACCTGCTCGAGAGTTCTCCGAAGCTTGCATAAGCCAGTGCAAACACGAAAAACATCTTTTATTTTTTTTATAAAATAACAATAATGCAAAACAAACAAAACGTTTTAATATTCTTCTAACGTGTATTCATGATTGATTTGCGAATTCTCTTTGACTGATTGATTGATTTGATTGCTTGAGCTCAGATCGTTTTGCACAGGCTTATGCAAACACAGCTCTAGACAAATCAGCGCATGCGTTGCATTGTATCTATTTTATAAGCGATGAAGACAGCGGTATTAAATCATAGAAATTACCTTTGTCGTTCTTTTGTGATAAAGTCATTGACAAGACTGAGACGCGATTCAAAATCCTTGAATTCGTTTTGTATTTCACCAAATTCTTCTGAGTCAACATTCTCAGCAACTTCCATTTTGGTCATAAGATCATTCAACTTTGTAATTTTATCTTGAAGCTCATCTAGTCTCTGAGTATTCTCCTAGAATTGATAGAACATTGTTCAATGCTCGTTGACAAAGTTTTCTTGTAAGAGTTGTAATTCTTATGATAATATCTTTGTAGTTTCACAATTTTCAGAGGTAGAAACTGTCATATTAAAACAAACGATTTATTAACTTTACTTACATCAAGCAATGCAGCCGTTTTCTGACTTGGTTCTTCTTTCTTAATCGTTTCATTGTTTTTTTCAATTAATTTGATGATGGTCATAATTTCGAGAAACGTAATTTTGTATACAATGACAATGTCATTGGAAGAAACTGATTTAACTTCAATCACCTCATCCTCAATTGTTAAACGACCACTCTAAAAAAGAATGTTGATGATGGCAGACTATTATAAAAATGATAGACTATGTTTGAGTAGTGTTGAGTATGGTCCTCTATAGAGAGCATAAAAGACTACAGTAAACAATAGTGGATTCTCGAACATTCTCGAACAAATTGCTTGCAGCATTGACTCTGATGCTCACAATTCACTGCGCTGACAAACATTTTTAATTTCATGTTCAACAAACTTACATGAGAAGTTCTTGCTCTTTTGGTTTCGCGCAAAATGGCGGGTTGTCTATTTCACAAAATGAAATTCTTTGATCAATATATTTGTCTTTAGTCATCAAAACAAACTTTCTCTCACCTCAAAACTTCTTTATTATTGTGTTTCACCAGTATGGACCATCGTTCAACTATTTCTTCTGATTCTCTCTGAATTTCCAAGAATTCCTTGCGATCAACTCCAGAGGAGTTAGACATTTCTTTAAGATTCTCGTATAATTCTTTCAGTTTATCCTGTAATTCATCCATTTCTAAGTGGACTTTCTAAATAAAGAATCATTTCTTGACGTTTTTCAAGCATCAGTTTTCAGTTTATAAATTACGTTTTACTTACAGTAAAAAACACAGCAATAAATCTACAACAGTTTTAAAATAATCTCAGTTCGACTCACTCTCAAGGCTTTCGCATTTTCTTGGCTTGGATCCTCTTTTTGTATAGTTTCAAATGTCTTTTCCAGTTTCTTGACAGCATGTAATATTTCGTAATGAAGAATCTTATAGCGTACGACGATCTCATTGGTTGAGATTGTTGTAATATGTATAATCTCTCCATCGACATTCAACGTCCTGGTTTCAGGAGCGCTTGTAATTTGATTCTGTAAAAAGCAGAAATATAAGAGATTTTCATATTTTTTGCCTGTATTAAAAAGAAAAAAAGATCTAAAACTCGTTAAAAAGGAACGTTTTACAGCTCTTTATCACAGGTATGAGGAGCAACCATAACTCTATTCAAGGATGGTATAAAATACTGTTTGCCTTTATCAGTTAAACAACTTACTTTTGAGATAAAGTCATTTGCACGAGTGAGACGAGACTGAAAATCTCTAACATTCTTTTGCAGTTCTTCGCGTTCTTCTGAGTCGACATTTTCAGCATCTTTCATCTCACTCATAAGACTATTCATTTTTGCAAACTTCTCTTGAAGTTGATCAACTATTTGAACAGTTTCCTAAAATTTCAGCAACATTTAAAATAACATACATGCCTTTATCGAGACAAGATTTCATTACATACACAAGCATATTTGCCGCAATGGCCTAACCCCATATTGTGTAGGAATTTTGCTTAAACGTTTGTGCTTTACTTTTGATCACTGATCAGAAATAATTATGTTACATATGCTTGCAACCATGAAGTTTTATCTACTTGATAGATGACTGTTAGTTTTCTGGATACTTTGGAGCCATGAATAATTTTTAGCTTTTTTTGATGAATGACGAGTAAAAGTAGATTTGAACTGTACGTAGCCCTGTTCAAGAGTGTTGATTAAGACAAATTATTCGTCCATATCGAGTTATAATAAATTCGTGAAAGAAAAATATACAGATAGCATGTATCAAATGTTGCTTACATCAAATTTTCTATTTGTTTTTTGACTCGGCTTTTCATCGTTGATAATTTCGATATTTTTTTCAGCTTGTTCTATGATGGCGACAATTTCTTGATATAAAACTTTACAGTTAAGGACAATTTCGTTTCTAGACACGGACGTAATGTCATACACTTCATTGTCAATAGAATAACGAGCCCTCTGGAAATATCATAGAAACTTATGATGAAATTTAAAACAATGCTGTGCTTAACAACTATGAACACACAATCAAACTCACGTTGACAATTTTCTGAGCAATAGCAGGCTGTCTGCAAAGCAACGAGAAGAATACTTTAATAATTTAAAAGTAGATTTTTTAAAGATAGAAAATTGCTCATACCTCAACAGTTCTTTATTTATTAGCTTCAAAAGTGCCGACCAACGTTTATTAAGCTCTTCCAATTCTCTTTGTATTTCCGAGAATTCCTTGCTGTCAACTCCTGGTGACTTTGACATCTCTTGATTTATTGTATTTAGTTCTTCAATCTTCGTCTTCAACTTTTCCTTTTCCATTTGAATTTTCTAAGCAATTAAAACAAGCCTCCAACAAGTCACTTAAAAACTCAGCTTCCATTTTAGATTTTTCACCAACGTTTTGCATAATATTTCCTGTATGAATATTACATCTCATTGTGTTTATAAAAACGCCTCTGTATTCAATGGACGTTTACGATATGTTATAAAGCGCAGGCTTGTTTAGAATATTTACAATGCAGGTATTAATTGGGGAAAGTAAATCGTAGATGAATGATTATTTCACCAAACAAAGCAAATAAGTGAGCTAAATCAAACGATCATCTTACTTTCACTTCAATGGCACTCTCCTGGCATGGCTCTTTTTCTTCGATTGCCTTCATTCTCTTTTCCAATTCTTTTATTGAATATAAGACCGTGTAGTATAGTTTCATGTAACGTAAGACAATCTCGTTTTTTGACACAACTTGAATGTGAATGACGTCTTCACCAATACATACTGTACATTTTTGAGGCTGCGTGTAAATAAACACAGAAACACTCAATAACCTTGGCTATCATCTCGGACATAATTAAATCAACATAAGAAACACTCGTTAACATTGGCCACTGGGCCAGATATTAAGTCAGTTTATAAATCATAACAAGAAACATTATCGACCGACGATCATATTTTATAAAATACCTCAATCATCAACGAAGTCTTTTGTACTTCCTGATTCCTTAACACTTCGTATAATGAAGAAAGGTACATCAACATTCCATTCTTTTCAAAGTTACCTTGTTCAACCTCTACCAAAACGATTTTGATACATTGTTTAGTAACTTTTTTCTATGAAATAAATGATATCAAAATTTACCTGAAGATTCCAATAAACCGGGAACGCCAAACTCTTTTTCCGCAACATTGAAGGAGTAATCTAATCTATCTGCAACTGACATTTTCTGTGCTTCGCTCATGTCGACAGCACTTGGTCTAAAAAAGAATAAGATTTGTTGTATAATTAATTCATACATTAAAAAAATAAAATCAAAGGTGAACATTACCGAAAGGCGTGAAGAAGATAAATAAATGCAAAGCCATCTTCCCAACTCTTTTTAAAATCATTAATCGTGGCTCCATTTGAAAATCTAATCAAACAAAATTATAAATTTGTATATATACACAGTGCAATCCTTAAATTTTCGTTATTTACCCTTGAAGAACATGTTGTATCCAGCTTAATAACAGTTTTTCAGCTTCAGCCTGACTCAAAAGAGATTTTTTTCGAGGAGAAGAATCACTGGGTTTTGCATTTTTGTTTTCCTTATTTGACACAATTTCTTTAACCTAGAAGAAAGTAAAAAAGTTGTGTTTCAAATGAAATTTTGGAAGCAGTGGGATTTTTTGCTAACAGCAAAACTAAGATATACGTAAAGAACAACATTATTCTATTGGCTGAAAGTACAAAACTCGTTTGATTAGCTTATATGGTTATATATTAAAATAATTGTTAATTTTCATAAATTTTTTCACAATTTAATTATTCCGACGTAAAGTAAACGTCAAGACTAAGATATTGAGAAGTAATAACTTGTTGGTTTAATATCGTCTTAAGCACTTCAACATTAGGAATTTATAAATGTCTAGGTATATAACTCGTGTTTTCTTATTCATTTTGCTGACCGAAAAGCTTTTGTTCCGACAGACCTCCTCTATGTATTGTGTCATGTGATTTTTACTTATTGTTATAATAAATTTTCTCAAATCAAAGAAAATTATGCGTGATCAGTTACCCAGCCATGAATATAACATCTTTGAAGTTTTTCTGTGTATGCATTCTCTTAATCATAACTCTAAAAACTTCATAATCTTGACCTGAAAGTGAAGTATGATCATCCAGATGAGACCAAGAATTGAGTTTTTGTTTCCATCGACAATTGCTTCGCTGTTTATAAAATGAAGTTTCAACTGTAAATGGAAAAGGTATTTATAATATTTAAACTCCCGCGGTCTCTGCGAGTGAGATCATCAACTGTATGTTTGTATGTCTCAAATGAGATTTGCTGTTCCTTTTTCTTCATTTCGAGCTGTTAGCTAGCTAAAAATAGGAGCATTTACTTTAAATAAATTAAATTTTCTATGCATAAAATAAAGTTTACCCCTTGCTCTCGAAGTAAATTCAACACTGTTCTAACATTGTCAAGGTGATGAAATCTCATGTTTCCTTTGGAAAAAGGCTAAAACAAAAAGATACATGGTATATTCCCTGCATTCTCGTGAAGATATTTAATATGACGTACAATTCTTTTATTTAACAAAATTTCAAGTAATGAAATCAAAACACGACCATCACGTAAGTCTTCAATCAAATTTTCAACAGGGGCGTGTTTCTGGAAAGAAACAAAAATAAAATGACTTCATAAAAATGAACGAAAATCAAAATTTTCTTTTACTTTTCCAATCTTTGAATTTATCCATTTTTTGTAGGCACGGATATTTGTCTCCTCGCGTGTGTCTAAAAATCGTAAAATTAAATCAACTTTAGAAAAAAATATTAATGGCTTTCACAGACAGCGCCACGAAATTAAACCTGTGGGAAAGGGACTACAAATTACATTACTAAATTTAATACGTGTGTCACATGGCTTAGTTAGATTAAACTATTTAAATGCTAGCTCAAATTTTATTTTTGGAAAAAAGTACTGGGTTCAAGTTTCCCCCAGTCTCCCTTGCTTGTCTTTTGTTTGTATTGAGCTAAAAACAAATAAAATATTACTATCTTTAATGTTAAACTATTATAACTCTTATTATCAAAATTTTTATCATTTTTATTATTAGATGAATAAACTCAATAAATTTAAGTAAAAAGATCACAAACATTAACTAACGTGATCATGTCTTAGAAAATATTACTTTCACTTTCAGGATATTTACACTAAACTCTAGTTTGTAGCAATCTTTTTGTATAATTTAATGGAAAATCGATATACCTCAATGCATTACATTTCTCATTTCTGTAAATCGTGCAAGAAAATATGAAGAAAACTAACTTTCGAAGAAGAAAATCTTTAGATGTTAAATTTATGTAGTTTGATGAAATTAAGTACAGCCGTTTCTTTCAAATATTTTATTTTGGAGCTGCAAGCTTTCGTTCAAGTCAAAGCTGTCAGTCACGTCACTGGACAACTTTGCGTTGATTCAAATTTTAACAGTTCTAGAAATTGGATTAACCTTACTTCAACAGTACCTGAATGTTAGTATAAGCGATTGAAGTATTCAGCTATGTAATTGCAATATATTTTAATTAACATTCAATAGTAAAAATTGTAACATTTTTATTTAACATAGTTGATTGCAAATAAAATAAAGTTCTTACCAACATAACAGCCAATCGGTTGACTCACTTCTGCAGCTTCAGCCATTGCAAATTGTCAATAACAGAGCAAAATTAGAATTGGTATGACAAACTTTTTAATTACATCTGGGGTTTGTTAAACTAAATTGTCTTTACGGTGAGTTCAGTGGAGCAAATCTAACACAAACATTCGATAATGTTCTATAAAAGACGGCAGTGCTTGATAAAAAAAAACATTGACTTTCCCAGCTGTTCAGTTTGTCTTGTGGCTAACAGGTCATTTACTGAGATCTAGAATTGTTTTCAATACATCCATATTATAGCACACCACAATATTGTAATCTTTTAACAAAGAAATATTTGCATCAACAAACATGTGTGTGTCTTCTGGGAAAACCACTTCTTTGAATTCATCACTTTTTATTCGACTGTTTTATTACTCAAGTTACCTTACTAAAAATATATTTGATTTATAAATTCAGGCATATTGAGCATTTATTTAATTAAACGACGGCTCTCTTATTTTTACCTCTAAGTTCATTATTGATGACTCGCTCATCAAAACTTACAAAGTGAAACTAAATCACAAATTTATTGTTGTAAAATATGGGCAATTTTTTTAAAAACGTAATTATTGCACGTTCGAGTTAACAAAATATTTTTTTAAGCAATTACAAATGTCGTTTAAACTCCTTCAAGTTAAGTGATTCTTTTGTACTTTTGAGTGTATTTTCTTGATATAGTATAGAATTTCAAGTTGACTTATAGAAACGGAACAAAAAAACATGACTAAAAAGACAAGTTGAAAGAATGTGTTATTTGATGAAATTTATTACGCATAAAATGGATGACAAGAAAAGGAGAAGAGGAAATTTAAGGAGAAATGACTTTGTTACATTTTTAAGATGAAGTATTGAATGGTAAGCTGCCAAATGTTGTTCAATACTGACAAACAACAACGTAAATATATAGAAACTTGGAAATATTTCAAGTTAAAATGAGTTACATATCACACGTTCAAAAGCAAATCTTTTTAACCAATCCATAATATCAACATGATGATCAAAGATGGCGGATTTGTATAAATCATCGGCAAGTCTACGTAGGATAGTAATGATTACCAATCATGAAAAGACAATTTTTCTTTCAAAGTTATGATGACCTTAGCCAAGAAAAAATCATCAACGAATTTAACATCGGTCCATTAATAATACGATGTTCATCGCCAGCATTAGAATCATTTGTATATGAGGCGGTAGATATCCATTATGTTTGAACTTAAAAACAAATAATGGCACAACTGTTTTAACGCAGATGTTTTTGTATGTTCTAAATATAAGATTAATTAATAGTCTTGAATACATAAATACATTTTGTATTGAAAGCATCATTTTTAATGTTGTACTTTTTGATTTAGCCATTAATTTATATAAAAAACAATCACCAAATGTCGTTCATTAATTTCATGATAAATTAAATTTGTCCAAAGTACTGTTATAGTTAATTATGGTGGGCTTATTCACGTCTATCAATCTCGCATACATCATGAAAGCAAAAATTCGAATAAAATTAAATGAATCTAATGATGCCAATTGTCCAAGAATGAAAACGTTTCTTGTCTCATTTTAGTAGTGATCAACAAATAGGATATTTCTACTAAACAGTAAGTATTCACGGATCATAACATATGACAGAAAGTAGGAAAGGTGTTTTACTCTTGTTTAAATTTATGTTCTAATTATTACATATTTTATAGGTGCACGGAAGGTAATATTCAAAACAGATTTAAGGACCTCAATTCTTTTAGTAGCTGTTGTACGAAGAGTAATTTTTTGTTGACTTAGTTCAGTACATAACCAATGTTCCCATGTCAGAGTTCAAGGCGACATGTACTGAGATAAAAGAAAACTACAATTTATATTTTCACTTTTATTGTCTCTTCTATAACAGGATAAATATGGCAAAGAAAATTGACAGGTATATAATATTTATCCTACATAAGAAATATATCCATAAAATTAATTAACAATGATAATCATTTAGTTGATTTTAGTTATACGTTGATTTGAAGTATGCAAAAGTAAAGGCAACAAAAGCAGCTGTACCAATGTAAGTACGAACATCGTGATAATCAGCGAACTTCTTGAACGTATTTCTGACATGTGTTTCATCTAGCAATGTAAAAAAATGAACATTAAATCTCCAGTGGCCACGTGGGCAATCTCTAGTGGCCACGTGTGCAATCTCCAGTGGCCACGTGGGCAATCTCCTGTGGCCACGTGGGCAATCTCCTGTGGCCACGTGTGCAATCTATACTACTATACAAACATTACGTGGGAGAAAAGTACGAAAAAACAGGAGAATAACTAGTAACATGATATCATAACAATACATGTCTAAATTTCATTAAATCTAGTTCTCCTCACCGTTATCTTTGAGAAGATCAGGATCCAGTAAGGGAGCAATAGATTTTGGATAAACCACTTTCAATGTATACGCACCAATAAACGTCATCCCTACTCCTCCAATCAGCCATGGCAGATCTTCAACTTTTCGTTTGATAAGATATGCTCCTATACCTGACACACTACCAGTAATTGCCGCTCGAGGCTAAAAAAAGACTTACACTTTAGGCCAAAACTTTATACAAAATCTGCTAATACAATCAAGGGAGGACAGTTAACTTACATTCAGCCTCCATGATGCCAGTTTCTTAAGGTTCTTAAGGTTTTTATGTAATGTACAAGTAAATACTTACAGTTGAAAAATACTCACAGTTGAAGAATACTGACAGTTGAAGAATATTGACAGTTGAAGAATACTGACAGTTGAAGAATACTAACACTTGAAGAATACTGACAGATGAAGAATACTGACAGTTGAAGAATACTGACAGTTGAAGAATACTAACAGTTGAAGAATACTGACAGTTGAAGAATACTAACAGTTGAAGAATACTGACAGTTGAAGAATACTGACAGTTGAAGAATACTGACAGTTGAAGAATACTGACAGTTGAAGAATACTGACACTTGTAGAATACTGACAGTTGAAGAATACTGACAGTTGAAGAATACTGACACTTGAAGAATACTGACAGTTGAAGAATACTAACAGTTGAAGAATACTGACAGTTGAAGAATACTAACAGTTGAAGAATACTGACAGATGAAGAATACTGACAGTTGAAGAATACTGACAGTTGAAGAATACTGACAGTTGAAGAATACTGACACTTGAAGAATACTGACAGTTGAAGAATACTGACAGTTGAAGAATACTGACAGACGAAGAATACTGACAGTTGAAGAATACTGACAGATGAAGAATACTGACACTTGAAGAATACTGACAGTTGAAGAATACTAACAGTTAAAGAATATATAAATATTTACGAAAAGTTTTTTAATGATGCAAACATGTTTCAGCAAACTTTACGGCATCTTTGCATCATTAAAAAAACTTGTTGTCTATTTAAGATGTGTAATAAGCCTTGTGCTATTGCAGAATAAATTATTTACCTAAGAAATAGTATACATATATGCCAGCTCATTTCTTCCAACAAAATATCTTAAGTGCAGATGAATCATAAAATGCATCAAGAGCAATTCTTGAAGCATTTTATGCTAAAGTTTTAGCATTCTACATAACAGTAAGACATTTTAAAGTCCAGCATAGAATGACAATGATTGACATACAAAACTAGCTTTTACATTTCTGGTAATATGTTTGAATTATATAAATAAACACAACAATAACAATCTCATCATAACAATATTGAATCATGTCTACAGAGAAATTGTTGGACTTTGACCCATTTCACAATCCTAATTTTACTATTGTGTTATTTATATTGCATATCAATTCTAGAGAGAACTTCTTTAATACAATTCTGCTGCAGTTTTTGCTGAGATTATAACTCACAGATAAAGAAAAATTATCCAAATTGCTATTTCTTGAACCTTCAACGTGTAAATGTAGTTAAAATATTCAAATCATTGGAAAAAAATTATAATTTACTCTCATTGAACCAACGGCCTTGACGGTGACGCCTCACTAATAATTTATAGTAAACATGAAATTCCTATTATCTTCTCTTTTTACTTCGCAGATTAGAGTTATTTTAAAAATAATGTCATGAAAGAACTGAATGATAATACAAACCATTTGTCTAACTCTTGGCCAGAAATATCTAAAGTTAATGAGAGCTTGATCCATATCGGTCATTGCGAGAATTCCGGGCAATTGAGATGAACCAACAAAAATTGCTCCTCCAGCAAATATTCCTGTTGAAATTATGCCTGAGAACTTTAAAGCTATTTGAAGATTGTCTAAAGTCAAATATTTGTCCATAATTACTTAAAATTACAACTAAAACAATTTATATAAAAGAAGCTCAACTGAAGGACACAGGAGACGAAATATTGCGTAATTATTATTGTAGTTCATGCATAAATTATATGATAATTGCATAAATGTTGACCGGAAATGAATTTCTAACTTGGCGGATATTGATAAAATTACGGGGAAAGTGTGTTTAATTTAGACGCTGCTGAAAAACATGCGAATTATTGAATGATGAGGAAAAATGACTTTCCTACTTACTACCTTCTGTTTAAATGCGCGATTCTTAAGATAAAAAAATTAAAGATAATTATTTGGGAAATGCACTCCGTAAAATTATGATGCAATGAAAGTGGTACTAAACTGGCAAATTTTGTCCTGCTATCCAAATTTTTCTTTGTTTTTCCATAGGCGGCTGAGAAAATCACTTAGCTAGCAAAATAGTTTAAATTGTGCTCACCCACCTCAAAACCACTAATCACTCTGCCGACTTTGACGACTTCAAAATTCTATCCTCCTCTCCTAATGCATACGAACTATCCATAGATGAAAGCCTCCTCATCTCTAAGCTTGAACCATCTCTTAATATCCAAGGCAGTTCCATCCCACTAAATCTCATATAATTCCATTCAACACCACTCTATTCCTTAACAGAAAAAATCAAAAAATCACACAGCACTGTCATAACTATACCTTGTAAATTTAACACTCTGTAAATATTGTATAATCAGTATATATGTTTTCTAACTTCCTATATGTTATTGTTAATAAAATTGTTTACCCATGGCTATATTGAAAGTTTTATGTTGGGCAATTACATTCATACGATAAGTCGATAAAGAATTGCCACAAAGAAGTTCTTAAACAGTCCTAAATGCGGGAGGGAATTTGGGAGAGGCTAATAATATGTAACCAAAAGTGCAGCATTTTTTTCAAATATTTATTATGTTCGGTTCTGTTCATTTTCCATGTCAGGAAGTGTGAGAATGAACACGAATAATGTATTAAACAAAAATTAACGTAATATAAGTTGCTTTGTATTGCAGTGGAGGTGGATCGTGTTAATCACAATTTTTCTCGTGAAATGCAACAATTTAAAATTCAAAACAAGATAATTAAAGAAAACACTTGTGCGTAGTCATTTTCTCACAAAAATCATCTCTAGGAAGGAGGACAGTATACGTATATTAAGCTTGACATCAATATTTACCTTTGATTTGCATTTTAATGTTTCAGCATTTTGCTTGGATATATTCAATAAACATGTTGCAGTGATAATTATTATTACATTAGAACGTAAATCTTGTTTATAGTTTGTCACAAGAAATCATTGTGGTTCGAAAATGTTCAAACTAATATTTCTTTTGATGACTGTCGTAGTCAATTTACTTGGTACAATATGCATTTAATGATATTTTTAACAATTTTATTTCTGTCATTAACATCATAACTTTTCTATTTACGATTTCATGTTAATAATATAACTGATTTTTTTTTCGTTTATTTAGTTAACAAAGTCAGTAGTTGTCCTTCAGACTGGATAAAGCTACAGTCATCTTGCTATTTCTTCAGTACAACGCAAAAAACATGGCATGAAGCCAGAAGAATTTGTCAACAGAAGGGTGGAGATCTTGCTGTTCCAAAAAATAAAGCTGAAAATGACGCTATTTACAAATTTTCACAAAGAAGAAAACTTACATATCCTTCTATTGGTTTGTTTCGCAATAAAAACGACAATAAATTTTATACAGTCCATAATGTAGCACCTACTTTTATAAATTGGATTCCTGGTGAACCTAACAACGCACGCGGTAAAGAGGATTGTGTTCATTTCTACACTGTGCCACGCAAATGGAATGACATTTCATGCAGCATTTTTAATGATTTCATCTGTCAAAAAAGTGAAATACATGAAAGAAAGATCAATTGTAAGTACTAAAATCTCATTGTTTTTTTGTAATGAGTTTTGTGTTGTGCACTGAATGCACTTTATACACTGAATAACATATGAATATGATATTCACAGAATTCATTTCGTGTTTGTTAAATATCTAGCTTCTACACTGCTAGACCAATGCACAATCATGCAAGAATAGACATTGAGCAAAGCCATATTTCTTCACGTGCAAAAAAGAATTTTTACTAAATTATTGTCATGCTCGTGGAGTTTTACCCATTCTACGGTTTTTAGCCATATCTCATGAAGTGATAAAAGCAGATGACTTATCTGTCACATACCGAAGCACTGAATACGTCAACATAAATCCTTGACACGAAACAGTCTAAAATGAAAAAATTTCTCGAAGAAACACAAAACTGTCACAATAACAAGTCAACAAGTCATTGTTACATGGGCTTGGGCTATAGTTATTTTATTAGCTTTGATATCGTTTAGGAGTAGGAGATGTTTTGCTAGTGTTAATGTATAAAACAGTTAGAGAGACTCTAAGTAGAGAAATGAGTCACGTAAATAAGAAGTGGCACTCAGTAAATCGCCTTTCTAGCCCAGAAGAACAGGATGTAAAAATGGTGCAAACATTTTGTGATATTTTCATTTAAGAATGATTCCAAGACATTCTTACCCCATTTTACGCCTTTTTATGAAATGATTCGCGATGTGTCGTGTTTGATAAATTTCTCTGGAGAATTAATAATGATATTGCTTTAAAATTTACTGCATTGACGGGACGAAAACATACTAAATTGCTGCACTATTGTCACCGAAATTTTCTTGCACATATGAATGCGTTTTGAACATTCATGAGCGTCGTATACACAAAAATTGTCATTGTTTGATTACTTATGAGCAAACCTTTCTTTTTATCCTGTTTTTATTGCCTATCTTCAAAAATCTTGTAATTTCGAAACATATGTGAATTAGAAATTGACCCTCTTGAAAAAAGAAGTGGGCAATTAATTCTTAATTATTTTGAGTGAGCAAAAAGTTTTCATTTTCGGATCAAGAGCTCTTTCCACGATATTAAAACAAAAATTTACATATATGATAATGATCTTGTCACTTGTCAGCGACAGACGTACTCGAAAGAAATAAAGATGTTTACTGTGTTTGCACAGGCTTATGCAAATGAGGAGACCTTTGGGAGAACTCGAGAGCAGATCAGTGCAAGCCCGAGACCGAAGGTCGAGAGTTACACATGCTCGAGTTCTCACTAAACGTCTCTGAGGTTTGCATAAGCCAGTGCAAACACGAAAAACATCTTTTATTTCTTTTATACAATAACAACAATGCGAAAAAGACAAACATTTTAATTTTCCCTCTAAAATGTATTCATGATCGATTTGCAAATTCTCTTTGACTGATTGACTGTTTTGATGGATTTGATTGGTTGAGCTCGGACGGGCTTTGCACAGGCTAATGCAAACACGGCTCTAGACCAATCAGCGCACGCGTTTCGTTGTGTTTATTTTATAAAGTAATTTGGATACCATGCTCCCTCCATGATAAAATCATGTTGACTTGTCAAAAATATTCAACTCGTTGAAATTTTCACAATCAACTTTTGATTTTTTGTAGTTGTGGTCAATAAATAATCTTTTCTTCACACGTTAAATTTTAGATAAATTGATATGTGGTGAAAACAACATTACTTTTTGGATCAAGAAATCATTGTTAAAAGTTACTTCAGCTTCTCAACTTCAACTTTCTGACAATTCTTGCAAACCCAAATCAACCAAATTATATTTGATCTTTACAACTTCACTAACTGGATGTGGGACGAAGATGACTGTTGAAAATGGCGGAAAAGTAATTTCTTTTCATAATAAAATCATCGAAAGTTTTTCAGGATTCAACTCATTCAAACACAACATTTCAAGAGAAAAGGAGATCTAGTTTCCTTTTAAATGTTCTTATCCTCATAATTTTCTTATTTCCTCGTCAGCCTTTGGTCTTGAAAACTTCACCGTCGAAAATAAAACTGTCACTAAAAAGGCCAAGTGTCCATAGTTATGTCGCTGTACACAGATGAACTTTTCAGTCAATCATTGACAACAAATCCATCAATGGGAGATCGTCTTTATGTTGAAGTCAAACGTAATACAAACAAAACAAACTCAACTGTTGGAATAAAGTTAAATGAATGCTTTGTTACTTCAAAAAGCTCTTCGCGTCAATTTAAATATGTTCTTATTGAACGTGGGTAAGTTTTTTCAAATACGTGACGACTCGACAAAATTAACCCTGTTTGAAGCTATGAGCGTAGCTTAAAATGTTTAACTAATGAAATGTCAAACAAGGACAAACATGTTTTATTTCTATAATAAAAATAGAAAGCAAAGTGTAAAAAAGTATTTTTCTTGAATTTTGGGGAGCAGAGTGGCTACAGGGTGTTAGTCCCAATAATAATTTTTCCACAAATAGTTTAACAAATTTAGTATATTTTTTTCTCTAAACATTTGTTTGAAAATTTTTATCATTAAATATTTATATTGTAATATTATTTGAAATATTCTTAACTTCTTTACTACTTCTTAAGCGGGCATTTTAAACAAAAAATGTGAACATAAAGTAAGGACTGTTTATAGAATGTTGTGTTTAATAATTTTCTACGTTTAGCAGAAAGAACTGTACTTACTCTTTTTAAACTTTTGTGGCTGACATGCACGTTCATAAATTTGTTATATCTTAGTGCTTGCGTGAACATCATCAATCCTGAGGTCACTAATTCAACTTTCATTTCTTACAGTTGTCAAAAGGACAAGACGGTGAGATTTTATAAGACATCATCTCATCAAACGTCAAGATTCAGTTTTCTTGTTTTTCGTTTTCGTGGTTTACATCATTACCACACACGTGTTCACTGCAGAGTCAGTTTGTGTGTGGGAAAATCTTGTGAAGTAGTGGGATGTCTGTCATCCAAGATTGGAAAACGTTTCTTGTCTCAGTTTAGCAGTGATCAACAAATAGGATATTTTTACTAAACAGTAAGTGGTGATGGATATGACAGAAGTAAGGAATAGTGTTTTATTCCTGTTTAAATTTATGTTCAAATTATTACATCTTTTGTAGGTACGCGGAAGGTATCATTCAAAACAGTTATATTTGAAGACCTCAATTCTTTTAGCGACTGTAGTACAAACAGTAGATAGAAGCTTGTTGACTTAGTTATCAGTATATTACCGATGTTCACATGTTAGTAGCTTTAGAATAATATGAAATACATTTAAATGCATTACATATTTTGATTCATGCAATCTATTTGAACTAAAGAGGCTGTTTAACTGAGCACTACGACCTACGAGAAAGGTTAGCCCTCCCTATAGGGCTGTATTTTACCAGTGTTACATGCCAATTCTAGCCCTGCATCAAGAGCTCGGCTTGCACAGCGAGTTTTGGCGCTAAATACAAAGTGGCGGAAAAACTACTATAGTTGATTTTGTTTTTTTACTCTTTTTTTGAGTGTAATCCCCCGTTCATGCTTTCCTTCTGCCATTTCTAAAAAACGTTATCGCATGCATGTTAGTTAAATTTTCAGCTCTACAGGGAAGGCTAGTTCACACTGTTGCTCTAACATAAAAAATTTCCAACTCGACACTGCGAGACCTCGGATTAACAATAGCGAGATATCGGCTGGTAGGGCTGGCCCCTCTCTCATGTAAACAGAAACAAATATGGTTTTTAATAGCTCGTAAGATCTCGCCTGGTAGGGTTCATTAAAACAGCACCTAAGGTAGAATTCAATACAATGAGTTTTCACGTTTAAATAAACTCAAAGCTTGATTACAAATGAAAAACACTTTTTAAATGAGCTCGTTCAACACGTCAAATATCAATCATTGGAGATTTGCTGCTACACAAATACAAATTGTTCACAAGAAAAACATCTTAATCACCTATAAAAAATAATTTGGTTAGAAAAGTATCTCACAAAAATTATAATACAACGATGTCATTTTGTAACTTTATATTACGACTGAAGAATTATATTCATTTCTTCATCTCCATTGGTTATTGAGTGACACTAAATAGTCCTCTTGGCGATGAGCCAGGAGTTCGACGACCGAGTATTGGCGAGTGTCTACGACGACCAGGACTGACATTACTCTGACTATAAGTACCGTCCATAAAAGTACGATTAGGATGAGGACTTTGATATAAGTATGGTGACGTTCTGGGTGGAGGTGGAATTCTTTGAACAGGTCGACACACAAAAAATAACAATAAAATTATAAATAAAGTCAACAAAATAAGCAAAGCATAGTAGAGGGTGAAAATAGATGATTTTTGACAGTCTGGTCCAAGACATTGTTCTTTTACATTGTTAGTGTTAAGACTGGCAGCGGGTGTCGGTTTGGTGGACTGGAACACAATTGTAACTGTTTCCGATTGAAAAGTTAAATCACTGTTGATTTCAATCGTGACATCATCAAGCGTCGATATCTTTGTGTCAACCAATGAAATGTCCACATATGCAACATTTCCGTAATGAATATTTGCAGAGATCAACGACGAAGAAACAGAAACCTGAAATAAGAAAAAATTAATATTTTAACTGTTATTTACGTTGTACGTACACAACTACTTTTCCTTGCTTCCATGATTTCTGGCAAACGTCTTATCAAGTGTACACAGGAGTTTAAAAGACAATTAAATTACCTTTAAACTCTTCATCATGTCATCACTTGCAAATATTTTAACAGTAACAACAGGAGATAAAGCTGAAAGGAATACTTCGTGCTTTTCAAGAACAAAAGAAGGATAAAAGTCAAGTTCGGTACTTTTGGACTTCTTGTAAGCAGCGTTATCTTTATCGCTTAAAGTAACAGTTATTATGAGGTTAGGTTGAGATGACGTAAGAAGAATTGCGTCATCTTTACTTAAAGTTCTTGTGAAAATGAAACACGCGCTCTTGCCAAGTTTATAACCTGGTTTCACATAAAAAACATTGTTCACACTTAAACTGGTGAAATGTTCAAACGACAGAGAGCAAGAAAACGGAAACTCAACACTGGATGCTGCAGGCTCATTTTGTATGATGACATCAGAACAGCCAGTCAGCGGAGTTTTTCGTTGAGAAGCAAAATCAACACGAACCAAATAACTACCATTAATATTGGGACCTAGTGAGTTAGAGATAGTTTTTATGTCTTCAATATAAATATCAACATCAGATAGAACCACTTTAACTTCAATATACGTTGGTTGCCATGACGATGCATTGTAATAAACTAGAGTATTTCCACTTCCTGTAGCCATAGCGACTCCTGTTACTCCATCTATATTAAGCACGTTTTCTTTCGATGTCCACCAAACACCAGAATCTTGAAAAATCATGTCATAATTTTCGTAACATTAAATATGAAAATTCATGCATGAATATTGTATAATTAAAATAATTTACTACCTTCATCGCCGATGACGGTTTCTTTAAAACAAATCATCTCTCCAAGATAATATATAGGAGTAAATGGAGTGATGGCTTCAGTAGCTTTAAGATGAATAAAATCCACAATATGCGGTGATGACACTAACCAAACCTGCAGTGAAAAATAGAACGATAAAATTTGCGAAAACTATTTTTAGTGAAGGGGCATATGCTCAATTTAGCATATAAATAAACAAAAAATAGAAAATTGAAAAAAAATAACGAAGGCATTCCAGATATTAGGCAACAAATGAACATCTTTCAAAGGAAAATATGTTTGACATGTTTCAAACACAAACAACAATGATCAGAATATTGCAAGATATTGTTTTGTTAACGTTTTAACGAAATTTTCAAACGCGCCACAAAACGAAGTTTAAATGCATTCCACCCTGAAGGAGTTTTGACAACAAATTTTTTCAACCTGTAAGTGAAAATTATGAGCGATAACTTTTTTGTTTATTGGTTGAGAAGAACGTCTATTTTCTCCAGTTCTTTAAACATGAATGCCTGTGGTCTGATGAAATGTTTAAACACAAACAAACATAATTGTCTACGCTTCGGTTCTAAAAATATGACTGATGTTAAAAGTTATCCAGTGATGTCATGAAAAGCTTTTCTGAAGATTTGTACGATATGATTATTAGATGAACAAAATCTTTACGTACATTCAAAATTGCTTCTCCATCATTATGAGCGCGTATTGAATAAGTGCCATTATCTTGACCTTGTGTAACATGAATGGAATCAAACCTTTAACGAGGTCAAAATGAATATTTCAGTTTATCTGCAAAGCTCTCCTTTCTTTGAAATTGAATTGAGGCAACCTGTTCAGTCTATGTTTTACGTAAACATTAGCAGAATCAAACTTTCGTCCAATGTTGTCATGAAGAGAAATGGAAAATATAGCAGTGATGCCAACAGGAAACGCGTGATGTTTCTCAAACAAAGTATAAACTGAAGATAAAGGCTCCAATGAGATAGATAACACTGACTTTACCTACGTATTACAGAGAAATTAAGATACATCATCTTTAATGTAGTACTAAAAACACGGATTCAAATTATTGAATTTTTGGTTTTATAAGACTAGCTTTAATATAGAACTTATGAGTACTCAACTTCCATAAAATACCACAGCATCAGCCGTCTTTCACATGGACTACATGAAGTACACACTCACCTCAACATGGACTACGACAGTTTGGTTAACTCCAAAATCCTCTCTTGACGTCACGACAATTCCTGCCGTTCCGGATATCATTCCGGTCTTAACATGTCCGCGATGATCGATGGTCAGCAGTGCTTGGGAGTCTTTGTCACGTGATTGAGAACAAACGTTCATTATACTGTAAGAAAGTCTGCCACCATCTCTGAGAAAGAAAAAAGATTTCCAATTTTACAATAACTGTGATGTAGTTAATAATAAATAGTTTTAAATATAGATCCAATGATTAAATGGTAGCTAAATTAAACTTCATCTAATATCCATGCATCATTCGCATAAAAACATTTCAAATGAAAGTATAATACAAACACTCAGTTACACTAAACATGTTTTTTAAAAACCATGCAAGAAATATTTATTATTGATTCGCTATTGTAAAAGAAAGACTTAACTTAGCAGACTTTAATAAATAATACAATGAATTATCGTTTTATAATCATTCATCGTGAAAACCTTATAAGGATTATATCTCCATGACATCATACGTAATATTGATGATTATTCATTATTCATCATGTATTACTGATTGAGGATTAGATATAAATGATCTGCCTATCACCTGTCATTACGTCAAAATTAAAAAATCAGAGTGACGTAATGTCTACCTATTTGTCTTAATTCTTGTAGTGACGTCATGAGGAAGCAACAGGTGACCATTTCTGGGCACAACAAGCTGTAATTTTTCAAACACCTACACAACAGAACACGATTTCGAGTCTTTCTTTAAAAAGAAATTTTTCATATTAAATTAATGTACGTAACATCCGAAGACGGTAAGATAACCTGTATTCTGACGTCATCGAAAAGGTCAGCGGTCAGTATCGCTTGCTCATAAGTAGGATCGGCAAAGACAGCTTTTAGTTTAATGATAACTTCACCAGGATGTTTACATGATAATACAACACGAAATGCTCTTTCATAATCCACCGTAACACCACTCTAGAAATGGTATATATCAGCAATAGAAACGTCTTGAATTCGTAAGGTATGCACGAGTGTATCATTCTATTACATTCTTTTTCGAAAGGCACGCTCGACGGCAGACTGATAATTGGGGAGATGGGGTGTGCTAACATTTATACATGCATGTTCTTCTTAATGAAATCAACAGTGATTACGGATTATAACATATGAAATTATAACTATGGACCCTCCAAATTATCGATTCACGGCCGTCCTTGAAAAAGGGATTTATTGATTTCAAATTTTAAGCACAAAGAGGACTGGGAAATTAATCAGATGAGAATGTCATAATAAAGATAAAAACTATATTTAATAAAAAGAGATGATTTTTCCTAAGAAGATGCGATGATATACAACTATATGTAATGACTGTGTGTAATGGTAAGGTAGATATAAAAACAATTTAACAAATGTTCAAAAGTTATTACAGCGGTGTACGTACGTTTTTAAGTAGAACACCAACATTAACTTACCTTATCATATAGAGACTTTAATTTACATACATCGATATTACTAGAGCTCCAATGGAATTCAAGATGAGGAATGATATTTCCAAAACTAAACGGAGTTTCATCATTCAGTCCCACAGCTCTTAATGCCGTCTAAAAAACAGTGAATTTATCAAAATAAGAATTTTTCTCAAACACTTGCAATGAAATAAAATATTATAAAATACTCAAAACTCGATGTTATAAAAACTCTTAATAACACAAAAAGTAAAATGTTCTCATTAACCTGCAGATTGCACGATTTACAAATTTATAATAACCCCACCCCCCAAAAAATATTCGTTGGTAAGAAAACTGGGGAGAGTTTACCTCAGTATTTGTGACCACATTACTGGAGGGCGTATATATCTTTATACCAGTAAGACGTATCACTTCTACGATCACGTGATCCTAAAGCATTACGAGAAATGGGATGTCAATGTTTCATTGTATGCTGAGTAAGAGTCTAAATTTCAGACAAGAAAATGAGAAAAATGCAACAGTAAAAAAATTTGTAAAAAAGTAACTTCATCAACATCCAAACTTGAAACAAACAAAAAAATTAACCAACTACAAACCTCTGAAAATATGATGGCGTGACCTGATTGCGGGTCATTTGCCTCCACCAATCCCGTAACAAATGTTTTACCAGGTATTCGGGCAGTAATAAGACCAACACTACTTACAGATGCAACTGAATCGTTCTTTATGTTAAACAATGTTGTCACTTGAGGATAAGGACCACCTGTGGCGATCAGTTGAAACGTAGCACCAGGAATTAGAATAATGTACCTGGGGTCGAGTTTTAATGGAGGAAATACCTGTTAAATATAGATGTTAAATTTATAAATATAACTTTATGATTTCATTACCATTCAATTAATGTTTCCATTCATACGTGGTGATGAACATATAACAAAGTATACAACATGAACTCAATGTCGACGTAATTGTTACAAAAACTTCGACGAGTTTTTTTCACTTTTTAGTGAACGTTAAATACAGCAGATAAACAACAGTAATATTATCTCTATTTAATAATTTACGTATCAATTGCTCAATACCTGAACATGTTTCGGTTCGCTGGTAATTTGAGGTTTATTAGCTGGATGAGCTGTATACGTGAGTATTGTGTTTCCAATAGCAACGCCACGTAAAATATACAATGTCGTATCCAGTCCACTTTTTCCACTTAATCTAAAAACAGCAAACATTTGAAATGAAAAACGTTTGACCTCGGTAGACACAACTTGTTAAAATGCCCCTCTTTTACATAGCAATATAATAGTACACGTATATACACAATAGTACACGTATATACACAATAGTACACGTATATACACAATAGCACACTTATATACACAATAGTACACGTATATACACAATAGTACACGTATATACACAATAGTACACGTATATACACAATAGTACACGTATATACACAATAGTACACGTATATACACAATAGTACAAGTATATACACAATAGTACACGTATATACACAATAGTACACGTATATACACATAGTACACGTATATACACAATAGTACACGTATATACACAATAGCACACTTATATACACAATAGTACACGTTATACACAATAGTACACGTATATACACAATAGTACACGTATATACACAATAGTACACGTATATACACAATAGCACACGTATATACACAATAGTACAAGTATATACACAATAGTACACGTATATACACAATAGTACACGTATATACACAATAGCACACGTATATACACAATAGTACACGTATATACACAACAGTACACGTATATACACAATAGTACACGTATATACACAATAGCACACGTATATACACAATAGTACACGTATATACACAATAGTACACATATATACACAATATGAACTTACTTTACATTAACGAGATCACGTGAAAGCCGTGGTGTAAGATTGAGAAGATCCAGTTGACTGACCAATAGTGGGTTATTCAACTCATCAATAACCATCACAGAGCAATTGATCACGTGACCTAATTCCACCTATAAATATCGAGAATATAAGCAATTTTAATTACCAATCTACAACACTTGAATGCAGACAATTTTATCCTACCTTATCCACAACAGTAACGAGAATACGGTCAATGTCCGATATCCTTATATTTGCCATAGCAGGATTAGGAGAATCAAGACATTGATCATAAACTGTGAGAGTATAGATTCCAGTCATTTTAGGAGTTATCTACAACAGATAGATGTTCATGTTTGTGGATTTAGATCGCCCAGGTTAGTAAAGTCCTGAGAAAGACTCCTGGTATTGATGTAGAGACGTTTCGACAACCTTAGCAGAAGTCATCTTTAGTGTAGAGTACCGCTAAGGCTGTCGAAACGTCAGTCAACAACAACAAAAACAGTCCTTCGCAGGACTCTACTGACCTGGACGATCTACATCCACATAGATGTAACGATACTCCCGGGTTCAAACCATTTTACTTTAAATTGATGTTCATTGTTCACATTCTTTATGTTGATTTAACTTTACATTGATGTATAAATAATCACTTACTTTTACAGATGATTTTAGAGAAGATAAACTTGCAATATCATCATCACTTCCTTTTACTTGATATTTTCCAGAGCCTCCAAATATCCTCAATTCCACCTTGATGAAAAAAATACTTCATTCACTAATTTAATATGAAGCAAATAAAGACTCGTGTTTAACTCAATATTTGAGAAAGAAACAAGAAATTTTATTTGTAAAGTAATATTTCGAATTTGCTACAAATTCGTCATCAGACTGAATCAGACTAATAAAACAGTAAACGAGTACAAACATATGTTATGGACGTCAAACAAAAATAAAATCATTCATAATAAACATTAGTCATTCACTTATAAAACAGTAAACGAGTACAAACATATGTTATGGACGATAAACAAAAATAAAAACATTCATAATAAACATTAGTCATTCACTTATAAAACAGTAAACGAGTACAAACATATGTTATGGACGATAAACAAAAATAAAACATTCATAATAAACATTAGTCATTCACTTATAAAACAGTAAACGAGTACAAACATATGTTATGGACGATAAACAAAAATAAAACATTCATAATAAACATTAGTCATTCACTTATAAAACAGTAAACGAGTACAAACATATGTTATGGACGATAAACAAAAATAAAAACATTCATAATAAACATTAGTCATTCACTTATAAAACAGTAAACGAGTACAAACATATGTTATGGACGATAAACAAAAATAAAACATTCATAATAAACATTAGTCATTCACTTATAAAACAGTAAACGAGTACAAACATATGTTATGGACCTCAAACAAAAATAAAACATTCATAATAAACATTAGTCATTCACTTATAAAACAGTAAACGAGTACAAACATATGTTATGGACCTCAAACAAAAATAAAAACATTCATAATAAACATTAGTTTAACGTAGTAAGTAAAGCAAGTTTTTCGAACATCTTTTCAAACGAATATTTTCATTTTGTTACGGAAACCTGTCTTTTTAATACCTTATTGAATGGATGGTTAAAAATTGCAGCTTGTGTAGGTTCAATACGTATATCACTTGTCAAGGAAAGTTTTATTGACGCACTTAGATGTTTCTTTAAATTTTCCTGAAAATAAAACATCTTTATTTAACAAATTGAGTAACACCCGAAAATGAGCTGAAACTCAAATTAAATGCCAACCTCATCACCGACGCCCGCATTCCGTAGTATAACGACACGATACTTCATGATAGTTGATTTTATGGTCACCGAGCCTTGCTTCACTTTTAACTGGCAAACTTGATACGCTGAGCAAAACAACACAAACATTAATTATTCATAAAACATATTATGCTCATGTTGTTTAATATTCCCATAATTTAACATCACACGAATGTTTATCACTTACAAATCATTTTCATGTACGGACCAAACATATCTTCTTCATAAGTCATTTCAATGTCAGTTTCGTTACTGCGATCAAATGAAGCCATGTCATAGTTGCTGCTTGTCCAAATAATTTCAAGTGATGTGAAATTATCAAACAAACGATTTTTATTGTCTCTCAATGAAATACGAAGTTTCAGATCTTGAGGACTTCGTACGTGGAACTAAATATAATAAAGATCGTGATTGTAGATAAATGAATAATGAATTCAATAATAGAACATAAATAGATAATAATGAATTCAATAATAGAACATAAATAGATAATATTGAATTCAATAATAGAACATAAATAGATAATAATGAATTCAATAATAGAAAATAAATAGATAATAATGAATTCAATAATAGAAAATAAATAGATAATATTGAATTCAATAATAGAACATAAATAGATAATAATGAATTCAATAATAGAACATAAATAGATAATAATGAATTCAATAATAGAACATAAATAGATAATAATGAATTCAATAATAGAAAATAAATAGATAATAATGAATTCAATAATAGAAAATAAATAGATAATATTGAATTCAATAATAGAACATAAATAGATAATAATGAATTCAATAATAGAACATAAATAGATAATATTGAATAAACATAGATAGATAGAATTCAATAGAACATAAATAGATAATAATGAATTCAATAATAGAACATAAATAGATAATATTAAATTCAATAATAGAACATAAATAGATAATATTGAATTCAATAATAGAACATAAATAGATAATAATGAATTCAATAATAGAACATAAATAGATAATATTGAATTCAATAATAGAACATAAATAGATAATAATGAATTCAATAATAGAAAATAAATAGATAATAATGAATTCAATAATAGAAAATAAATAGATAATGAATTCAATAATAGAACATAAATAGATAATAATGAATTCAATAATAGAACATAAATAGATAATAATGAATTCAATAATAGAACATAAATAGATAATATTAAATTCAATAATAGAACATAAATAGATAATAATGAATTCAATAATAGAACATAAATAGATAATAATGAATTCAATAATAGAACATAAATAGATAATAATGAATTCAATAATATAACATAAATAGATAATATTGAATTCAATAATAGAACATAAATAAGTAATATTGAATTCAATAATAGAACATAAATAGATAATAATGAATTCAATAATAGAACATAAATAGATAATATTGAATTCAATAATAGAACATAATAATAGAATTCAATAATAGAACATAAATAGATAATATTGAATTCAATAATAGAAAATAAATAGATAATAATGAATTCAATAATAGAACATAAATAGATAATATTGAATTCAATAATAGAACATAAATAGATAATAATGAATTCAATAATAGAACATAAATAGATAATATTGAATTCAATAATAGAACATAAATAGATAATAATGAATTCAATAATAGAACATAAATAGATAATAATGAATTCAATAATAGAACATAAATAGATAATATTGAATTCAATAATAGAACATAAATAGATAATAAGAATTCAATAATAGAACATAAATAGATAATATGAATTCAATAATAGAACATAGATAATAAATGAATTCAATAATAGAACATAAATAGATAATATTGAATTCAATAATAGAACATAAATAGATAATATTGAATTCAATAATAGAACATAAATAGATAATAATGAATTCAATAATAGAACATAAATAGATAATATTGAATTCAATAATAGAACATAAATAGATAATATTGAATTCAATAATAGAACATAAATAGATAATAATGAATCCAATAATAGAACATAAATAGATAATAATGAATTCAATAATAGAACATAAATAGATAATATTGAATTCAATAATAGAACATAAATAGATAATATTGAATTCAATAATAGAACATAAATAGATAATAATGAATCCAATAATAGAACATAAATAGATAATAATGAATTCAATAATAGAACATAAATAGATAATGCTGCGGTATAGTCAATACATTGCAAACATATTTGTATTTTATTAAATCTATATTTGACACATCCTTAACATGACAATTTTCGTTCTCATCATTTAGGTATCCAGGTTATAATTTTTTTCATTAAAAGTCACAAAAACATTTATGTTTCTCTAGAGATACCAAACAAATGAACAATTACTAATTATACGCAACAAATACCTCTTTATTAGGACTCTGACAATCCTGTAAACTGAACGTACGATCCGTGATCTCGGGTAGTTGGACATCAGGTTCCAAGTTGAGGGTGGCAGGTATCATGCAGGCAAATCTCAAAGTGATATTAGAGCTCGCTGGATAGTTATTAGTTTTTGATGGATTATTGCCAATTGTAACCACAATATTTTGTTCCCCGAGCTCCTTACAAGTCACGTGATAATAATGTAGAGAGCTTTGTTCGCCGAACGGATGTTGTGGTATCACATCAGTTCTTATTGAGATCAGAGCTAACTTCTCAGAATTCACTGAAGTACAAAATATATTATAATTAGTTACTGAAGTAATACAATGGATGTGATTAACTTTCTCATATGTAAATCTAACATGAAACCATGAATGACGTGGTTACCTTTCTCATAATGTGTAAATCTAACATGAAACCATGAATGACGTGGTTACCTTTCTCATAATGTGTAAATCTAACATGAAACCATGAATGACGTGGTTACCTTTCTCATAATGTGTAAATCTATCATGAAACCATGAATGACGTGGTTACCTTTCTCATAATGTGTAAATCTATCATGAAACCATGAATGACGTGGTTACCTTTCTCATAATGTGTAGATCTAACATGAAACCATGAATGACGTGGTTACCTTTCTCATAATGTGTAAATCTATCATGAACCCATGGTTGACGTGGTTACCTTTCTCATAATGTGTAAATCTAACATGAAACCATGAATGACGTGGTTACCTTTCTCATAATGTGTAAATCTAACATGAAACCATGAATGACGTGGTTACCTTTCTCATAATGTGTAAATCTAACATGAAACCATGAATGACGTGGTTACCTTTCTCATAATGTGTAAATCTAACATGAAACCATGAATGACGTGGTTACCTTTCTCATAATGTGTAAATCTAACATGAAACCATGAATGACGTGGTTACCTTTCTCATAATGTGTAAATCTAACATGAAACCATGAATGACGTGGTTACCTTTCTCATAATGTGTAAATCTAACATGAAACCATGAATGACGTGGTTACCTTTCTCATAATGTGTAGATCTAACATGAACCCATGAATGACGTGGTTACCTTTCTCATAATGTGTAAATCTAACATGAAACCATGAATGACGTGGTTACCTTTCTCATAATGTGTAAATCTAACATGAAACCATGAATGACGTGGTTAACTTTCTCATAATGTGTAGATCTAACATGAAACCATGAATGACGTGGTTACCTTTCTCATAATGTGTAGATCTAACATGAAACCATGAATGACGTGGTTACCTTTCTCATAATGTGTAGATCTAACATGAAACCATGAATGACGTGGTTACCTTTCTCATAATGTGTAAATCTAACATGAAACCATGAATGACGTGGTTACCTTTCTCATAATGTGTAAATCTAACATGAAACCATGAATGACGTGGTTAACTTTCTCATAATGTGTAGATCTAACATGAAACCATGAATGACGTGGTTAACTTTCTCATAATGTGTAAATCTATCATGAACCCATGAATGACGTGGTTACCTTTCTCATAATGTGTAAATCTAAAATGAAACCATGAATGACGTGGTTACCTTTCTCATAATGTGTAAATCTAACATGAAACCATGAATGACGTGGTTAACTTTCTCATAATGTGTAAATCTAACATGAAACCATGAATGACGTGGTTACCTTTCTCATAATGTGTAGATCTAACATGAAACCATGAATGACGTGGTTACCTTTCTCATAATGTGTAAATCTAACATGAAACCATGAATGACGTGGTTAACTTTCTCATAATGTGTAGATCTAACATGAAACCATGAATGACGTGGTTACCTTTCTCATAATGTGTAAATCTAACATGAAACCATGAATGACGTGGTTAACTTTCTCATAATGTGTAGATCTAACATGAAACCATGAATGACGTGGTTACCCTTCTCATAATGTGTAGATCTAACATGAACCCATGAATGACGTGGTTACCTTTCTCATAATGTGTAAATCTAACATGAAACCATGAATGACGTGGTTACCTTTCTCATAATGTGTAAATCTAACATGAAACCATGAATGACGTGGTTACCTTTCTCATAATGTGTAGATCTAACATGAAACCATGAATGACGTGGTTACCTTTCTCATAATGTGTTGATCTATCATGAACCCAAGGTTGAGGTCCACCTTGTATGATGAAGTTCTTTGCTGAACCAAGGGTGACAACAGCAATGTCAACAGGATCGATAGCCTAGAAGATAATTCATTTATAACGTGACAATAATGGTGTGAGATTTCTCATTGAAGGGGATTGAAATTTGACAGTAAAAGAAAACAGTAAATAAAATGTTAGAGAAAAGTAGATGAATTTTCCTTACTTTAAGTGGTAAATACGCAGCTACTGTAACAGTTGCTTTGATATTAATATTTTTATATTGATATCCAGCTGTGACAATGACATATCCTTGACGCAAAGCTTTCAGGTACACTGATGTACAACCAGGAGTAATAATATCATCAAACTCATCTAAAATAATCATTTAAACATTAGTAATATTGAGACGATCGTTAAAAAGCGTTAAGGTATACTGATGTATATCCAGGAGTTAGAAAATCATCTACTTTATTTTAAATAAACGTAAAGTCATTCAAAATGCACGACTCGAAAATTGTGCTTCTTCAGATTATATTTTCATTGAGCATAACTTTATTCACATCACGTTTCACTCTCAAGATACTGTAGTTTGTGTAATGGACGCTTTACAAAAACGTTTTTTCGTCACATTGCATAATGAGAATTTCGCAGAGCAGGTATACTTGCTGTCAACCGAAAAGAGCTTCCTTTATTGTGGAGTTAATGGTATAAAAAATTTCCTCATAATTTTGACAAAAAGTTGCCTTGAAACTAAAAGATGTTTGAAACTTTGTATCAACTCATTGTGCAAAATGACGTAGAAAGTTGCGTAAATCGGTTATTACAAAAACTTTAATATCGCAATATCTTCGATATGCATAAACAGTTCTACAAAATACACTGTCATTTTTAAAGTTCTGTTGAACGAAAATATAATTTGAATAGTAAATTTTTGGAGTCATATGCCCTTTAAAAATAACGTTAGTATCATCAGTCGCCACGTAAACAACAAACCTGATGTTCCAAGTACTTGAAATATTGAAGGATCAGTAACAGATATCGTAAGGTTCATTTTGCGACAATCATCAAAAAACAATAAATCATCACTTTCTAAAAGAATTATTCATAAGTTAAATAACTTCAATTATGGATTTCAAAATAGCAAAACCATGGTGAATGGTGATAATAACAATGTAATAGTTCTAAAAGAACTGTTTTAACCAGAACACTAACCCAACAATTCAAAGGAACCGTTATTTACAGCTAATTGTTGGGTTAGTGTTCTGGTTAAAACAGTTCTTTTAAGAACTATTACATTGTTATCATCACCATTCACCATGGTTTTGCTATTTTGAAATCCATCTTTAAGTTTGTCACCACGACAAAGTCTCTGTTTCATAACTTCAATTAATAATCACGCCTAAACTTGTATACGTAAAGTTTCAATTTTTAGAAGGATAATTTATGGCTAATCATAAATATGTATTATCGAAAGAAAGGATGAACTATAACTGATTCTAAACATTACATGTTTGTTACACAATATACGTATCTACAACAAACCTGGTAAATAAAATGCAGCAGCAGCCAGAGGAATCTTTAACTTTGTACCAATTTCAACTTCAACTCTCGAGGGGACAAACTTTAAGTTGTCCGGAGGCAATATATAAACCTACAATACAACAAGAGAATTAAAAAACAATCACTAAAAGTTTTTTTCTTCAAGTCACACAAACACACCTTTGATTGACCATAATGCAATAAATTCTCAGTGTCATGAGCCTTCACAATGGTGAATCCTGTGTCAGCGGTCGTAGTGAGAAGACCTCGAATGTTGACACTTGCAATGGTCGTAGCATCAGAAGACCATGAGTATTGTCCACTCCCCCCTGTGGCCTAAAAAGGTAATGCACAATGTTACATGAAGTATTTATACTATATACAACGTGATCTACGTAAAATAACTGGTTAAACTTTTGGCAAGGGAAAACAACAGCAATTTTTTACGTGAAATCCTCTTCCCTTCCTCCCCACATGTAGTAAAATTTTGCTTCATGTACATACTTCAAGTTGGTATTTGTAATGATCACTACCATTTGGTATCCATGGAAACGCCAAAACAGCAGGTGTCACGGTGACAGGATTATAAATAATAACATTTTGTTTACCACGAACGGGAGGATCGAGGACCACAGTTTCTCCAGTGATAAACAACTATAAAATTAAGTAAGTGAATATTAGATAACTTGACAATAATATTGATATGAAAAATCAACTTCACGATAATGAAACAAACTGGGTTATCCTTCACTTTATTAGTATAACGACCTACCGTACAAGGCATTTACGTATGATTTACGTATGAGCGTTTGAATCTGATCAGTGAGAAAATAAACTTTGCAATCCATACAAATATCCATTACATAGTAGTACATACGTATGGTAGTCAACTACACAACACAAAACATTCAAATTGTTACCGTAATCTTAGACAGTACAGCATGCAGCACTATTTTCCCACTGGTCAACGTCTTGGTCTCGTGATACGATCCATTATCAGAAGAATAAGAAACATCGAAATGGGATTTTGGAAATTCAGTTGTGATTTGAATGTTACCACCAACATAAAGTTTATGATTAAGTTTGTCAAAGACGTTCACTGTGATAACATATTCACGTTTACTTTCTAAGATCCAAACATCGCCACAAGCGATAGAAAATCCTAAAAAATCATAGAGACGGAATCATCTCAATGTTAACATTTTATGAAAACTTTCTTGATTTTGCTTGAGTTTACGTGATGAATATTTACGTGATAAATATTTACGTGATGAATATTTACGTGATGAATATTTACGTGATGAATATTTACGTTATGAATATTTACGTGATGAATATTTACGTGATGAATATTTACGTGATGAATATTTACGTGATGAATATTTACGTGATGAATATTTACGTGATGAATATTTACGAGATGAATATTTACGTGATGAATATTTACGTGATGAAGCAATAGTAACAACAGCTTAAGCAACGCACGAAAATTGAAGATTTCTTTCATAAGACTATAGATGTGGTTTTCAAATAGTTAGCAAGAGCTCAAGTAAATACGAGAGAGTTGTGAGGTTTCTATAAATGTTAAGCTAAAAATATCAATGATATTTTACAAAACAAAAATTAAACATGTACAACTCTTGTAAAACGTCACAGGTAAATATGCTTTAACTATTTCATTCAATGAAATCAATAACAATTTTTCCAAATGCTTTTTTAACGCAACTTCTTCGCTCAAGTTTTGAAATTTTAACGTCTTTTCGTGTTTGAAAACAAAATTTGGCGCCAAAAGTTTTGCCTTTCAAACGTCACAACTTGCGCTCAGTGACGTCACACGAACACGCTTCAACAATGAATTAAGCACGTGCAAATCACGACGTCCATAATCATTTTAAACAGTTATGAAATTAAGAATTACCTAGATGATCAGGTTCATTAACATAAATACCAACTGTTGGTTGTCTTGTAGATATTTGATCTTTCATGTCTCATCATAACGTTAAGGATTAAACAAAGTATCCATAAAAGTACCTAAGTAATGTACTACAAGTATCTACTGACGTACCATAAGTACATGCTGTCTATTGTATTGTACGGTGAAACAGAAATACGTACATACACAATTATTTTAATAGAAGCTAATAAAGAACATGCATATATAAATGTTAGCCCCCCCCCCGCGCAACAATTGTCAACCCCCTCAGTCCATGGTGTACACAAAAGAATACTTTTATCAACAAGGGTGACTTGTACATACCAAAGAACAAAAACCTACCCCTCAGTTCAGAAGTACACACAAAAAGATACTTTTATCAACAAGGGTGACTTGTGTATAACCAAGAACACGACCAATAACATTAGATGATGGCTCATGAAGAACTGCAACAGTTTTATTGCTGAGAACAAACTCAAATTGTGTTGACGGCATTTCGACATCTAATGATAAAATGATGTTTTACAATTTATAATTGTACAATTACTTTCCTTAAATCATTGATATTATTAAAGTAAACCACAGCACGGGAATAAGAAATGTAATTTTGTTTACCTATCATAGAGTTTTGTCGAAATCTTTTGACTGTGTATTTGACAGCAGTATTTATCATAATGTAGACATCTCTCGATGGAATTATTATTAAGTTATCAATCACCAATAACTTTACTTCGTCAGATTTTACATCCTAAAAGACAACATGAATGTAAAAGTACAAGAAACATCATTAAACAATCTTAGAGTTTTCTTTCCAGCAATAAATTCCATTTGCGATATTGCATTTTAGTGTGATAAATGAAAAAGTTTCTAATTTCGTTCTGTTTTTATGGTAAAGATTAAAATGAGCGTCGACATCTTTCAATGACTTTGCCCCAAGTCTGGAGCAGCTAATCTTTGTGACGTCACGCACAGGATTCGTTAATACGAAATATAAGTATATGCCAACTACCTTGGATGACGTCAGAATTAGGCTAGACCCAGACCTCTTGCCAAGACGGACAAGGTCCATTAAAAGGCAACTTAAAAGCGTCAAAATAAGCCGACGATTTGACCGAATTAAAATTTTTTATTCAAGAACAATAATAAAAACTTACGCTAGTTGGGCACTTAAATACGTAATAAAACCATGTTTATGAAAAGACGATGTTGAGTTGAAATGTTTTGTTTATAATTAAACCGCATCATTTTGATTCCAGTCAAACATCGCAGCAGTTATTGCAGGTTTTCTCATATTTTTTCGGAAAAAAATGTTTCTTCGAAGTTTCCTAATTTACTCACACTCTCAGATTGATATTTTTGCTTTACTTTTTATAACAAAGGAAATACGCTTATAGGCAACGTACGAACATCCTTATAATTTTCATCCCCAAAAAACAAAACTCACTTGATTAGTCTTTTCACAAAAATAACATAAAGTTTCTGACAATTTATTGGCAAAGTGCAGAGAAGTCGCGCTGACAGTAAACTCAAGCCAAAAACTACGGATCCAAAGATAATAAAATGTAAAAAAAAACACAGCCTTTTGACTCTCATTTAATTTTGATTCACGTACGTTTTATGAGAAGAACATCCATTGACTTCAATTTACATTTTGAACAAAACATATCACAAGCTTATGGTGTAAATAACCATTTCTTGTCTTACAATTGACGGTTTGCAAGCTGAGCGATTTTCTCTTTAAAATCTAAAGTGTAATGTCCATGGTTATGTAATGTCCATGGTTATGTAATGTCCATGGTTATGTAATGTCCATGGTTATGTAATGTCCATGGTTATGTAATGTCCATGGTTATGTAATGTCCATGGTTATGTAATGTCCATGGTTATGTAATGTCCATGGTTATGTAATGTCCATGGTTATGTAATGTCCATGGTTATGTAATGTCCATGGTTATGTAATGTCCATGGTTATGTAATGTCCATGGTTATGTAATGTCCATGGTTATGTAATGTCCATGGTTATGTAATGTCCATGGTTATGTAATGTCCATGGTTATGTAATGCCCATGGTTATGTAATGTCCATGGTTATGTAATGCCCATGGTTATGTAATGTCCATGGTTATGTAATGCCCATGGTTATGTAATGTCCATGGTTATGTAATGTCCATGGTTATGTAATGTCCATGGTTATGTAGAAGCACGCCATGCACATATTGGACGTCAAGCTAAGTTTCTCAATGAAAAGTTACCACGCGATTAACTAGTGCTTAAATGTCTCGATGTATCGCAAGTGTACAAAACTTATTATAAAATATACAAAGAAATCTAAGGATACTGCACAGGTTCAAAGAACGTTTATCTTTTGACTTATAATAACTAGTCGATATAACTGATTCCAAGAGTTTTTAAAAGGATAACACCTAAAAAGTCATTTCATTAAACCTATCTGCTGCACGCACGAATGGAAATCATGGAGAAAAACGTCACAATTATCAAGAAATAAATCAGTTCTCTTACATAACGAACATTTTAAATCTAGCACAGAACGATTTTGTGACTGTGATCTTTTCATTTTCATTTAAGAATTAAATTCACGTATCGTCAACATTTATTATACGACAGCGTGAACACAATCAATGTATAGAATTTTGTTTCTTTTAAATCAAAATGCGCTATCCGGAGGGAGAAAATATAGCTTGTAATTTAACTTTAATCCAATTTTGACTTTTAATTTAACTTGATCTGAAACACTTTTCTCTTTCATGTTTGTAAATGTAGATCGTCCAGGTTAGTATAGTCCTGAGAAGAACTGTTTTTGTTGTTGTTGACTGACGTTTCGACAGCCTTAGCGGTTGTCATCTTCAGACTCAAAATACGCAGCAAACTATATAACATAGGAAATCTTGAATACGTGTGAATTGTTTGCACAATGGAAAACAACACTGTCTGGCTCGTTGTTAGATTTGTGAATTGATCTACGACGTATGGACTATGGTTCACACATAAAGCTGTTCAAGAAAGACTTAAGTATTACGAAGTACGATCTTTTACATAACCCACAAAATTTACAATAAACGCAACAATTTACAAATTGCCTAAAGAATTTTTAAATAGGCCAACTATAACTGTCTAGTGTAAGTTGTGAATAAATTAATGATAATTTATATATTTAGCAAACCTGGAAAGTAGGATGACTTAATTTTGCCCTGACCAGTGCTGTTCCTGTTGTTATACCTTCAACAATGATACTGCTGCCCCTTAAACCCTTAAAATAAACAATTTTCATGAGTTGAGTCCAACTTCAACAACAGCAATGTGGTAAACATAGAGTTTACCTCGGCTTCTAAAGCATAAATAGCAGCTGAGGTTTCATTAATTGATTCAGCAAATGGGACAATCCTGAATACAAAGTGATGAAAACATTTTTTAGCACTCAATATATTTATCTATCATGTCCAATGTATTGATGCAGTTGTACTATGTACCTTAATATGCTGGAGGCATCCATTGATCCAGGAGTAGTAATAAGTTCCCAGTCAAAGACAAGGCCATCAATGGAAGAAAATAAATTATCTGTATCATCATACGCAAAGACTTGAAGAACTTCTGGTGATTGTCCCAGTAAAAGTTCACGTGTTGTAGTTTGGATTAGAATACGATCTATTTTGTTGACAAATACATCAGCACGAATGACATTGCCAGTTACTGAAAATAAAAAAAAATCAGATAAAATCGCTATCTATGCTTAAATGTATTGAAGTGAAAGGGAGACACTCTTACAGCTGAAATTGCAGATATATCTTTTAAATACAGGATGTTTGTGCTTGTGTTACAATGAGAAATTACTCTTTCCTCATTAATACACAAACATTCAGACAATGACATGTATCACATTACAAGACTACAATTGGCATTTGCATTTTTTCGTGAAATTAAGGAGATTGTACACACCAAATAAAAATATTTAATATCTAAGATCTCTTTTTTGCTGAAAATAGCTAATTTTAGTGTCAAGTAAACACATCTGTCACAGAGATCATTTATTACTAGACATGATCAAATTTCAATTTTATTAAAAAAATCCTTCATACAATGACACGAATAGTTTAAAATCATCAAGATTTGACAAACCTTTCTCTTCAGCAATAATTATCGCAGTTTGCTTTTCAGGTTTTGATGATTGTGATGTGACTACAGCCTTTTGACTGCAGTCATTTTGACCTAATGACAAAAATAAATAATCTTTCTTTTTAGAAATGAATACTAGTCTTGCTGGACGTTATATTCATTATTATCATTCATGTACACTCACACTGACTGTACACAGAATAATTTAAAGCATAATTTAGTGGGAACAAAACAAAATTTACCTTTCTTTGGTGAAATACCAATAACGGGTCGAATTTCGGCAATCTCTGGTCTTGAAGAACTCCTAAAATCAAATCACATTATAAGTTATAGATCTTTCATGTTTCTTAATTCTAAGGAATTTTACCAGTACACACATTGGGAATAATATCATCTTTATCAAAGCCGTTTTTTAAACCTTTCATATTACATAATATACATATAAACAAAGACTCAATAGAAAGTCATATATAAAATTAAACACGTGCAATGATACCATTTATAACAACCACTCTGTGCCCAAACAGTAAAGTTGACGTTAGCTGAGCCTGCCGTAGAATAAGGAAGAAGGATGCTTAAAACATTCAAAGTATCAGGTTGTTTTTCACAGAAAAATAAATCAAATAATGAAAGAAAACATTTTAACAAAAGAATCTTCCTAAACCCCGCCATTTTTGGAGTTTGGACGAACGGTGTGTTTCGTATTTCTTACATAAAGTCCTTCCTACAATAAGAAGTAAAGTTACCCAAAAATGCAAATTATCTTTTTAGTAAGAAAATCAAACACAATGATTATAATCCACTACTTTCAAAAAGCTTATATCCACTCTGCATGTGAAATTGATACGCAATTTTTATGGACAGTTGAAGTATGGCTGTATTAAGAGGAGGGCGTCAAGGCAGTTGCCAGGAGCCCAGCGGTTTTGAGGGCCCCGCGCAAAGCGAATAATTTGAAAGGAAATGTTGTCTTTTTGTGGCAAGTTCAATACAAACTTCATATTACAGAGAAAAGTTCGAATGCTTGCTTGTGCTTCCATTAGATGTTAGACATAATAAATGTGCAGGTTGTCATTGAGGTGTTAGATATTTTTCATGGATAGTATTAATTATAGTGAAATTTGCGTTAAATTGGCATTTTTGTTTCCACACATCAATAATTGGCATTTAAAAGCTTGTGGGACTAATATTCCAGTCATTCATGCATTAAATTTGTGACTTTTAAAGTGGTGTAGACAAAATAATTGCTTCATCAAACAAAATTTGCTTAATTAACAGAAATAATTTCCTAAATGCAAATACTCCATCTTATTGATAAAAAGCAAACAGTTGGGTAATTCATGTTATCGCTTTACAAATAGCAGCCAATCATAGAAAGATATGGCGCGCCAAGATGGACAATATTACCAAAATCGAAAATATTTACAACGAAACACATTATCGTATGTCGAAAATAATATACTGGCAAGTTTTTCAATATTTGTAAAACGAAACGCAAAAATATAAAAGAAAACAAAAATTCGTTTACCATAATTTATATATACACAACGAAATTTATTTTTCAAGTTATGAAAATTATTTTTATAAAACGAAACTCATTTACCGTAAATGCTCGAATAAGCGCCCCTTCGAATTAGCGCCCCCTAGGACTCAAATTTTGAAATAAGCGCCCCTTCCAATAAGCGCCCCCTCGAGAAAAGACGGGTTTTGCTAAGCGTCCTCTCAAATAAGCGCCCCCACCCCCACCCTTCCCCGATAAAAGATGAACTTCGGTACTCAGTTCGATACACAGTATTTTAATTTTTACATCGGTAACGGACATTCGTTAGAACTCAAAATCAATGTTCTTCAGAGGTTTGCTTCTCATTTGCTTGATTTCAATATCCATGTGGGCACATAGGAGCTTTACTTTATCAAGTTCCTCGTTAAACTTTGCTCCCAGTCGCCGGCTTCGTGTTACTGCTTTAAAAGTTCCTGGAACAACTAGGCCGTTTTCAAGTTTTCTTTTTCCAGTTACTTTTACCTCCACCGCATTATCCTCATGAGCTCGTAAAAATGTAAACACGAGGAAGGAAAGTTCAATGGGCGCATGTCCAACCAGCTTGCCATTCGTATATAAAACGAAATTGACATTCATAAAACGACATTTTCTTCGAACAAACGACACTTTTTACCGCTTTTTTGCGGCCATTATTTTGTAGCCTGCAAAGAGCCATCCACCACAAAATTTTGAGGATGTCTTCGCGAAGGAACTTACATAACTTGACAAACCTTGTTGCAGCAATCACTCAGCTCTCTGAAAATGATTGCTCCAACAATTGTGAAAGAACTTTTGAAGGAGTCCCTTCTGCAAATGGTCGTTCATCCACAACCACTACAGTGGGAGGAGCAGCGACTACAGCAGCTAATACTTCAATGCACCACACGTCTCCACTGTTCAACCCAAGTGTAAATTATGGAGGAGGAAAAAAGTCAAAACGCCGTTTTTTCTTTGATGTCAGTGGCAGGGCGCGGTAAAAAATGTCGTTTGTTCGAAGAAAATGTCGTGTTATGAATGTCAATTTCGTTTTATATATATGAGTTTCGTTTTATAAAAATAATTTTCATAACTTGAAAAATAAATTTCGTTGTGTATAGATAAATTATGGTAAACGAATTTTTGTTTTCTTTTATATTTTTGCGTTTCGTTTTACAAATATTGAAAAAGTTGCAAGTTTATTATTTTTGACATACGATAATGTGTTTCGTTATAAATATTTTCGATTTTGGTAATATTGTCCATCTTGGCGCGCCATAGAAAGACGTGTTGCAATTAAATATGCAACACAGGGTGGCAAAACAAAAAATTCTTTCTGTTTTTTTCACCTGTAATTTCTCATTAAAGCTATATACTTGTGTCTTTAAAGATGTTCAAAATTTCGTCTTTCAAAATGTTCACTATTTCATCATTATTTTTAATGTTAACTACAGCTATATTTAACATAATCGCTGTGAAAAAGTCTTACTATCCTTCTGAGAGGACCATGATGCGTTTGCTGGAAAAAGGTTTGTGTTTGTTTTTAAACTTCAAAACCTTGAATATTTTTTACGATTTTATAACATACAAGGAAAGTACTTTAACTTTCCAGCATATTTTACTTTTTACAGCTTAAAAATAAGGTATATTTCTACTTTTCATTCAAGACACGGTGGTGGCATGAAAAAGTAATTTGAGAATAAATTTAATATATTGTACATTATTCAAAAAAGTCTTTGTAAATAAACGTTTTTTTCTACTTTTTAAGACGTTGACTTTATTATTGATACAGACCAGTGCTGACCAAGGCTAAATTCTTTAGAGGCAAGGGGGGGGGGGTCTTGACGAGGCTGAAGCCATGTAAACATAAGTCATCGTATGAAATTATAATATAGATGTTCACAACGCTTACTGAATTGACTAACAGATGAAAAATCATATAACCTACATGTAATGATCATTATTATATTTGAAATAAGCTTTCACACATTCCTACTGCACTATGTGCAACAAAACTCGGCAGATTAAAAGCAAAAGGTCTGCAAGAAAATCAGTCAGTTTTTACAGTAACTTCTAATTTATAAATGATTCTCAGAAAGTAAAAATACTATTATAAAATTATGTGTAGTTGTATACTAATTACTAAATACTCTTATTCTACAACTGGATTACTAGCATTCTTAAACAGCAGTGAAAGTTTCCCAAGCCAAGGCAACTAAAAGTCAGTTAAATTCACCACTTACAGACATTAGCAGCACTGATAAATTGTTTTATCTTATTTTTCACTATCAATCGGTAAAACGTCGGATTATGATGTTTTACTTTAAACATTTTAAAAGATCTCTTTCGTCACAGCACTTAATTTAAGCGCACATTATTTTTGTGAAAATAATAATTTAAAATTTGGTTACAAGCGGTAAGTGGTTCTTATCAAAAAATACCCAGCATAAAGAAATTATGGGGGCATGATCACGTGAAACATTAAGAGGAGAAAAGTTATCAATTTATCAAGAATTTAAATCAAATAATTTTGGTTGTACTTCGATCATAGTCAAGTTTTCGACAATTGTTTTCTTATGAATTATTCATTTTCAAAAGCAGAAGGGGAGAACAGCCGCCTCCAGATCGTGAAGAAGGGGCCTCCACACCTAAGCACCTCTTCCCCTTCTACAGCACTAAGACAGACTTTAGAAATTAGTACTTCATTGTGCAATCTGCAAAAATTTGAGCTAAGTGGTGTAACTATTAACGCGACGTTAAGGCAAAGGCAGTACTTCCCAGCTAGCACACGACGTACTTAGGACGTTGGTTAAAGATTGTGAGAATGTCACGTCTGACCTAACGTTGTCACGACGTTCACACTACTTAAAGTAATCATTGTGACGTTGTATTGACGTTGATCCAACGTTCTTTGTATGTATTCAATATGATGTATTTCAACGTGGACGAACCAGTACGGGAGCTAAAGCAGACGAAATCCGTTTATTTTGGTAGACAAACGCCTCGAGACAACCAAACGACCAATTTACACAACACTTCGCTAGCGATATTTTCGCACGTATTCCAATAATAATTGTCCAATATGGCTTCAAAACATTATTAATAACGCTTTGTTTCCAATAAAACTTGATTGGAGGAGTTTGAAAACACTGAAACGAAGTAAACTGCAAAAAACAACAATTGCCTAATAGTAGCCCCAAGGTTTTTGCCCGGTTCCCGCGCCATCTTGGATTTATCATGAATGTCACGCTGCCGTCTTAATAAGTCTTATATTACGTCACACTCGTCAGCGATCTAGACCTACAATATCTATGGGTTCGACGGATAAAGGAGTCTATGAACGTCAAAAACGCTTATTTTATTGGTCAATAGCCAGATCAGTGGACAGTCTGGAATGGTCTCGACTGATAATAAGGGTGGCCGGACGTATAAGGGAGTCCAATTGCTATCTTACAATTGGTTCATTTGAATTTTTGCTTTATTGTGATTGGTTTGACAGATTTCGACTGATAGCCGACTGAACTAACATAGTCAAGCTCACTGTCTGAATTAAATGTTTGATCGTTTCATAGTAATTTTTATAAGCATGATAAAAACTAAACTACAATCAGATGGAATTTATGGAAATCTTTTACAAATTCATATATTGACATGAATCCTGCTGTCCAAACTGTGAATTTTTTCAAGAGGGTGAAAAATTTATGGATAAATTTTAAATGCTTGGCAAAGACGATCTCGCGAGCGACATTTCAGTCCTTGATGTTAAAAAGCAAGCCAACATTGTTTTGAGTTTTATCAGCAGAAATTTACATCCAAAATCGTAAGTAAAGGATAAGTGATGCTTCTAAAATTGTTGTTGCCGAAGGACTTTTAGCTATGATTTCTTTAGTGCTTGGGGAATCGTGGCCGTTATACGGCAGCGAAATCCTACATTCCTGCAAATATATTTCAATGGACAAAAAATGTGTGGCCATAAGGCGCCATACTATTATTTACTTTATCATAAACAAATGTTTGGGGCTTTTCAGTTTATGATCATTGATCATTCAATCATTAGACAGTTATACTACATATTGTTTAAGATTTGAGAAAACTAACATTGATTACATGAGAAGCTGTTTACTATAACCTGTGATTTTGAGTCTTCTGATCCATGAAGCTTTTTATTTTGACAATTTGACTGGAATGGTATTAAGCCTTAATATTTCACATACATGAAATGTTGTCCCATGTCACATATTGTCCCTTTTCTAACTGAACACCTCATGTAGAGATGTAAAGGTGTGTTAATCTACGGCTCATACCAGATTGTTTGCCATAAATTCCAAAGGGCTATTGATGTATGAAAAGCATTTTCTATAAAGTAAAATGTCTTTCTATGTATGCAGATAAACCTTGAAATTTGGCAAAACAGCAAAGTATTTTCATGATCACTAGGTAATTTTTCTGATGATCATTATAATTTCTAAACTAAATTATTTCAGATTTACATTTAAACGAGCTTTGATCATATGAAAAGATATTTATCATAACCAGTAAGCATGACCCATGAACCAATTTTAACATTCATGTAATTATATAATTAAAGACATGTTGGTTACATTCTGTTTGTATTTGCAAATACAATGCTACTAGTGATTGCTATATAGCACACCTTGCATATACTTACAGGAGATAATAGTCTAGTGAAATGCCTAATAAACATTTATGGCATTAAGCTGTCCTTAACTGCAAATTTTCACTCTGATAATTTTGCTTAACCTTTGGCAGAAAAAATTTTGAGTTTTTCTCAAAAGGTGAATTTGCTGGCACTGATGTGGAGATGGGTAAAGGGTTTCAATAAACTTGCATGGTTTGAAGTCTGAGCTTTTCTATATCTATGAACTGTCACTTGTAGTACCAAATTTCTAACTTAACTAAACTCATTACATAGAGGTTTGAATGGGGTCTCTAGGGGGTCTATGCCTGACAACTTGGTAGAAATTTTAAAGACTATATCTGTTTTGAATAGCATTATTGTAAAATAAATTTTACGTTCCTAGACATGCTAATGAGCCATATATTTGGCATGATAATGAGCCTAAATATTTGGCAAAACATTCAAGTATTGTTCACTTCATTTTTTTTTGAAAAACGTAAGCAAAATGTGTTGTTTTTACGCAAAAACGATGCCCACAAATACATTTTGTATTGCTCTAAAAGGATGAAAATGGAATTTTCAAGGCTCTGAAATTCAAAATTTCTCAGGGGAGAATGCCTCAGACCCCCCCAGGTGCGGAGCGCCTTCGACGTTTTATGACTGATGTTTGAAAAATCCTAGATCCGTCCCTGCATATATAATTATGATCTTGTCACTTGTCAGCAACAGACGTACTCAAAAGAAATAAAAGATGTTTACTGTGTTTGCACAGGCTTATGCAAACGAGGAGACCTTTGGGAGAACTCGAGAGCAGATAAGTGCAAGCCCGAGACCGAAGGTCGAGAGTTCTCATAAACGTCTCCGAGGTTTGCATAAGCCAGTGCAAACACGAAAAACATCTTTTATTTCTTTTATAAAATAACAACAATGCGAAAAAGACAAACATTTTAATTTTCCCTCTAAAATGTATTCATGATCGATTTGCAAATTCTCTTTGTCTGATTGACTGTTTTGATGGATTTGATTGGTTGAGCTCGGACGGGCTTTGCACAGGCTAATGCAAACACGGCTCTAGACCAATCAGCGCACGCGTTTCGTTGTGTTTATTTTATAAAGTAATTTGGATACCATGCTCCCTCCATGATAAAATCATGTTGACTTGTCAAAAATATTCAACTCGTTGAAATTTTCACAATCAACTTTTCATTTTTTGTAGTTGTGGTCAATAAATAATCTTTTCTTCCTACGTTAAATTTTAGATAAATTGATATGTGGTGAAAACAACATTACTTTTTGGATCAAGAAATCATTGTTAAATGTTACTTCAGCTTCTCAACTTCAACTTTCTGACAATTCTTGCAAACCCAAATCAACCAAATTATATTTTATCTTTACAACTTCACTAACTAGATGTGGGACAAAGATGACTGTTGAAAATGGCGGAAAAGTAATTTCTTTTCATAATAAAATCATCGAAAGTTTTTCAGGATTCAACTCATTCAAACACAACATTTCAAGAGAAAAGGAGATCCAGTTTCCTTTTAAATGTTCTTATCCTCATAATTTTCTTATTTCCTCGTCAGCCTTTGGTCTTGAAAACTTCACCGTCGAAAATAAAACTGTAACTAAAAAAGGCCAAGTGTCCATAGTTATGTCGCTGTACACAGATGAACTTTTCAGTCAATCATTGACAACAGATCCATCAATGCGAGATCGTCTTTATGTTGAAGTCAAACGTAATACAAACAAAACAAACTCAACTGTTGGAATAAAGTTAAATAAATGCTTTGTTACTTCAAAAAGCTCTTCGCGTCAATTTAAATATGTTCTTATTGAACGTGGGTAAGTTTTTTCAAATACGTGACGACTCGACAAAATTAACCCTGTTTGAAGCTATGAGCGTAGCTTAAAATCTTTAACTAATGAAATGTCAAACAAGGACAAACATGTTTTATTTCTATAATAAAAATAGAAAGCAAAGTGTAAAAAATTATTTTTCTTGAATTTTGGGGAGCAGAGTGGCTACAGGGTGTTAGTCCCAATAATAACTTTTCCACAAATAGTTTAACAAATTTAGTATATTTTTTTCTCTAAACATTTGTTTGAAAATTTTTATCATTAAATATTTATATTGTAATATTATTTGAAATATTCTTAACTTCTTTACTACTTCTTAAGCGGGCATTTTAAACAAAAAATGTGAACATAAAGTAAGGACTGTTTATAGAATGTTGTGTTTAATAATTTTCTACGTTTAGCAGAAAGAACTGTACTTACTCTTTTTTTAAACTTTTTGTGGCTGACATGCACAGGCTGGTAGGGCTGACCCCCCTCTCATGTAAACAGAAACAAATATGGTTTTTAATAGCTCGTAAGATCTCGCCTGGTAGGGTTCATTAAAACAGCACCTAAGGTAGAATTCAATACAATGAGTTTTCACGTTTAAATAAACTCAAAGCTTGATTACAAATGAAAAACACTTTTTAAAATGAGCTCGTTCAACACGTCTAATATCAATCCTTGGAGATTTGCTTCTACACAAATACAAATTGTTCACAAGAAAAACATCTTAATCAGCTATAAACAATAATTTGGTTAGAAAAGTATCTCACAAAAATTATAATACAATGATGTCATTTCGTAACTTTATATTACGACTGAAGAATTATATTCATTACTTCATCACCATTGGTTATTGAGTGACACTAAATAGTCCCTTGGCGATGAGCCAGGTGTTCGACGACCGAGTATTGGCGAGTGTCTACGACGTCCAGGACTGACATCACATTGACAATAAGCATCGTCCATAAAAATATGATTAGGATAAGGACTTTGATATAAGTATGGTGATGTTCTGGATGGAGGTGGAATTCTTTGAACAGGTCGACACACAAAAAATAACCATAAAATTACAAATAAAGGCAACAAAATAAGCAAAGCATCGTCGAGGGTAAAAATAGATGATTTTTGACAGTCTGGTCCAAGACATTGTTCTTTTACATTGTTAGTGTTAAGACTGGCAGCGGGTGTCGGTTTAGTGGACTGGAACACAATTGTAACCGTTTCCGATTGAAAAGTTAAATCACTATTGATTTCAATCGTGACATCATCAAGCGTCGATATCTTTGTGTCAACCAATGAAATGTCCACATATGCAACATTTCCGTAATGAATATTTGCAGAGATCAACGACGAAGAAACAGAAACCTGAAATAAGAAAAAATTAACACTTTAACTGTTATTCACGTTGTACGTACACAACTACTTTTCCTTGCTTCCATGATTTCTGGCAAACGTCTTATCAAATGTACACAGGAGTTTAAAAGACAATTAAATTACCTTTAAACTCTTCATCATGTCATCACTTGCAAATATTTTAACAGTAACAACAGGAGATAAAGCTGAAAGGAATACTTCGTGCTTTTCAAGAACAAAAGAAGGATAAAAGTCAAGTTCGGTACTTTTGGACTTCTTGTAAGCAGCGTTATCTTTATCGCTTAAAGTAACAGTTATTATGAGGTTAGGTTGAGATGACGTAAGAAGAATTGCGTCATCTTTACTTAAAGTTCTTGTGAAAATGAAACACGCGCTCTTGCCAAGTTTATAACCTGGTTTCACATAAAAAACATTGTTCACACTTAAACTGGTGAAATGTTCAAACGACAGAGAGCAAGAAAACGGAAACTCAACACTGGATGCTGCAGGCTCATTTTGTATGATGACATCAGAACAGCCAGTCAGCGGAGTTTTTCGTTGAGAAGCAAAATCAACACGAACCAAATAACTACCATTAATATTGGGACCTAGTGAGTTAGAGATAGTTTTTATGTCTTCAATATAAATATCAACATCAGATAGAACCACTTTAACTTCAATATACGTTGGTTGCCATGACGATGCATTGTAATAAACTAGAGTATTTCCACTTCCTGTAGCCATAGCGACTCCTGTTACTCCATCTATATTAAGCACGTTTTCTTTCGATGTCCACCAAACACCAGAATCTTAAAAAATCATGTCATAATTTTCGTAACATTAAATATGAAAATTCATGCATGAATATTGTATAATTAAAATAATTTACTACCTTCATCGCCGATGACGGTTTCTTTAAAACAAATCATCTCTCCAAGATAATATATAGGAGTAAATGGAGTGATTGCTTCAGTCGCTTTAAGATGAATAAAATCCACAATATGCGGTGATGACACTAACCAAACCTGCAGTGAAAAATAGAACGATAAAATTTGCGAAAATTATTTTTAGCGAAGGGGCATACGCTCAATTTAGCATATAAATAAACAAAAAATAGAAAATTGATGAAAAAATAACGAAGGCTTTCCAGATATTAGGCAACAAATGAACATCTGTCACAGGAAAATATGTTTGACATATTTCAAACACAAACAACAATGATCAGAATATTGCAAGATATTGTTTTGTTAACGTTTTAACGAAATTTTCAAACGCGCCACAAAACAAAGTCTAAATGCATTCCACCCTGAAGGAGTTTTGACAACAAATTTTTTCAACCTGTAAGTGAAAAATTATGAGCAATAACTTTTTTGTTTATTGGTTGAGAAGAACGTCTATTTTCTCCACTTCTTTAAACATGAATGCCTGTGCTCTGATGAAATGTTTAAACACAAACAAACATAATTGTCTACGCTTCGGTTCTAAAAATATGACTGATGTTAAAAGTTATCCAGTGATGTCATGAAAAGCTTTTCTGAAGATTTATACGATATGATTATTAGATGAACAAAATCTTTACGTACATTCAAAATTGCTTCTCCATCATTATGAGCGCGTATTGAATAAGTGCCATTATCTTGACCTTGTGTAACATGAATGGAATCAAACCTTTAACGAGGTCAAAATGAATATTTTAGTTTATCTGCAAAGCTCTCCTTTCTTTGAAATTGAATTGAGGCAACCTGTTCAGTCTATGTTTTACGTAAACATTAGCAGAATCAAACTTTCGTCCAATGTTGTCATGAAGAGAAATGGAAAATATAGCAGTTATGCCAACAGGAAGCGCGTGATGTTTCTCAAACAAAGTATAAACTGAAGATAAAGGCTCCAATGAGATAGATAACACTGACTTTACCTACGTATTACAGAAAAATTAAGATACATCATCTTTAATGTAGTACTAAAAACACTGATTCAAATTATTGAATTTTTGGTTTTATAAGACTAGCTTTAATATAGAACTTATGAGTACTCAACTTCCATAAAATACCACAGCATCAGCCGTCTTTCACATGGACTACATGAAGTACACACTCACCTCAACATGGACTACGACAGTTTGGTTAACTCCAAAATCCTCTCTTGACGTCACGACAATTCCTGCCGTTCCGGATATCATTCCGGTCTTAACATGTCCGCGATGATCGATGGTCAGCAGTGCTTGGGAGTCTTTGTCACGTGATTGAGAACAAACGTTCATTATACTGTAAGAAAGTCTGCCACCATCTCTGAGAAGGAAAAAAGATTTCCAATTTTACAATAACTGTGATATAGTTAGTAATAAATAGTTTTAAATATAGATCGAATGATTAAATGGTAGCTAAATTAAACTTCATCTAATATCCATGCATCATTCGCATAAAAACATTTCAAATGAAAGTATAATACAAACAGCTCACTCAGTTACAAATATTTTTTTGGAAACCACGCAAGAAATATTTATTATTGATTCGCTATCGTAAAAGAAAGACTTAACTTAGCAGACTTTAATAAATAATACAATGAATTATCGTTTTATAATCATTCCTCGTGAAAACCTTATAAGGATTATATCTAAATGACATCATACGTAATATTGATGATTATTCATTATTCATCATGTATTACTGATTGAGGATTAGATATAAATGATCTGCGTATCAACTGTCATTACGTCAAAATTAAAAAATCAGAGTGACGTAATGTCTACCTTTTTGTCTTAATTCTTGTAGTGACGTCATGAGGGAGCAACAGGTGACCATTTCTGGGAACAACAAGCTGTAATTTTTCATACACCTACACAACAGAACACGATCGTGAGTCTTTCTTTAAAAAGAAATTTTTCGTATTAAATTAATGTACGTAACATCCGAAGACGGTAAGATAACCTGTATTCTGACGTCATCAAAAAGATCAGCGGTCAGTATCGCTTGCTCATAAGTAGGATCGGCAAAGACAGCTTTTAGTTTAATGATAACTTCACCAGGATGTTTACATGATAATACAACACGAAATGGTCTTTCATAATCCACCGTAACACCACTCTAGAAATGGTATATATCAGCAATAGAAACGTCTTGAAATCGTGAGGTATGCACGAGTTTATCATTCTATTACATTCTTTTTCGAAAGGCATGCTCGACGGCAGACTGATAATTGGGGACACGGGGGTTGGGTGCTAACATTCATATATGCATGTTCTTAATGAAATCAACAGTGATTACGGATTATAACATATGAAATTATAAATATGGACCCTCCAAATTATCGATTCACGGCCGTCCTTGAAAAAGGGATTTATTGATTTCAAATTTTAAGCACAAAGAGAGCTGGGAAATTAATCAAATGAGAAACTCATAATAAAGATAAAAACTATATTTAATAAAATGAGATGATTTTTCCTAAGAAGATGCGATGATAGACAAATTTGTGTAATGACTGTGTGTAATGGTAAGGTAGATATAAAAACAATTTAACAAATGTTCAAAAGTTATTACAGCGGTGTACGTACGTTTTTAAGTAGAACACCAACATTAACTTACCTTATCATATAGAGACTTTAATTTACATACATCGATATTACTAGAGCTCCAATGGAATTCAAGATGAGGAATGATATTTCCAAAACTAAACGGAGTTTCATCATTCAGTCCCACAGCTCTTAATGCCGTCTAAAAAACAGTGAATGTATCAAAAATAAGAATTTTTCACAAACACTTGCTATGAAAAAAAAAAATATATTGAAAAAATGGTTATAAAATACTCAAAACTCGATGTTATAAAAACTCTTAATAACACAAAAGTAAAATGTTCTTATCAACCTGCAGATTGCGCGATTTACAAGTTTATAATACCCCCCAAAAAATATTCGTTGATAAGAAAACTGGGGAGAGTTTACCTCAGTATTTGTGACCACATTACTGGAGGGCGTATATATCTTTATACCAGTAAGACGTATCACTTCTACGATCACGTGATCCTAAAGCATTACAAGAAATGGGATGTCAATGTTTCATTGTTATTTTACGTATGCTAGGTAAGAATCTCAATTTCAGACAAGTAAATTAGGAAAATGCAACAGTAAAAAAATTTGTAAAAAAGTAACTTCATCAACATCCAAACTCGAAACAAACAAAAAAATTAACCAACTACAAAAACAAACCTCCGAAAATATGATGGCGTGACCTGATTGCGGGTCATTTGCCTCCACCAATCCAGTAACAAATGTTTTACCAGGTATTCGGGCAGTAATAAGACCAACACTACTTACAGATGCAACTGAATCGTTCTTTATGTTAAACAATGTTGTCACTTGAGGATAAGGACCACCTGTGGCGATCAGTTGAAACGTAGCACCAGGAATTAGAATAATGTACCTGGGGTCGAGTTTTAATGGAGGAAATACCTGTTAAATATAGATGTTAAATTTATAAATATAACTTTATTAATTCGTTACCATTCAATTAATGTTTCCATTCATACGTGGTGATGAACATATAACAAAGTATACAACATGAACTCAATGTCGACGTAATTGTTACAAAAACTTCGACGAGTTTTTTTTCATTTTTTAGTGAACGTTAAATACAGCAGATAAACAACAGTAATATTATCTCTATTTAATAATTTACGTATCAATTGCTCAATACCTGAACATGTTTCGGTTCGCTGGTAATTTGAGGTTTATTAGCTGGATGAGCTGTATACGTGAGTATTGTGTTTCCAATAGCAACGCCACGTAAAATATACAATGTCGTATCCAGTCCACTTTTTCCACTTAATCTAAAAACAGCAAACATTTGAAATGAAAAACGTTTGACCTCGGTAGACACAACTTGTTAAAATGCCCCTCTTTTACATAGCAATATAATAGTACACGTATATACACAATAGTACACGTATATACACAATACAGTAGTATATACACAATAGTACGTATATACAATAATACACGTATATACACAATAGTACACGTATATACACAATAGTACACGTATATACACAATAGTACACGTATATACACAATAGTACACGTATATACACAATAGTACACGTATATACACAATAGTACACGTATATATACACAATAGCACACGTATATACACAATAGTACACGTATATACACAATAGTACACGTATATACACAATAGTACACGTATATACACAATAGCACACGTATATACACAATAGTACACGTATATACACAATAGTACACGTATATACACAATAGTACACGTATAGCACACGTATATACACAATAGTACACGTATATACACAATAGTACACGTATATACACAATAGTACACGTATACACAATAGTACACGTATATACACAATAGTACACGTATATACACAATAGTACAGTATATACACAATAGTACACGTATATACACAATAGTACACGTATATACACAATAGTACACGTATATACACAATAGTACACGTATATACACAATAGTACACGTATATACACAATAGTACACGTATATACACAATAGTACACATATATACACAATAGTACACATATATACACAATATGAACTTACTTTACATTAACGAGATCACGTGAAAGCCGTGGTGTAAGATTGAGAAGATCCAGTTGACTGACCAATAGTGGGTTATTCAACTCATCAATAACCATCACAGAGCAATTGATCACATGACCTAATTCCACCTATAAATATCGAGAATATAAGCAATTTTAATTACCAAGCTACAACACTTGAATGCAGACAATTTTATCCTACCTTATCCACAACAGTAACGAGAATACGGTCAATGTCCGATATCCTTATATTTGCCATAGCAGGATTAGGAGAATCAAGACATTGATCATAAACTGTGAGAGTATAGATTCCAGTCATTTTAGGAGTTATCTACAACAAATAGATGTTCATGTTTGTGGATTTAGATCGCCCGGGATAGTAAAGTCCTGAGAGGACTCTTGGTATTGATGTAGACAGACGTTTCGACAACCTCAGCAGAAATCATTTTTAGTGTACAGTGCCGCTAAGGCTGTCGAAACGTCAGTCAACAACAACAAAAACAGTCCTTCGCAGGACTCTACTAACCTGGACGATCTACATCCACATAGATGTAACGATACTCCCGGGTTCAAACCATTTTACTTTAAATTGATGTTCATTGTTCACATTCTTTATGTTGATTTAACTTTATATTGATGTATAAATAACCACTTACTTTTACAGATGATTTTAGAGAAGATAAACTTGCAATATCATCATCACTTCCTTTTACTTGATATTTTCCAGAGCCACCAAATATCCTCAATTCCACCTTGATGAAAAAACTATTTCATTCGCTAATTTAATATGAAGCAAATAAAGACTCGTGTTTAACTCAATATTTGAAAAAGAAACAAGAAATTTTATTTGTAAAGTAATATTTCGAATTTGCTACAAATTCGTCATCAGACTGAATCAGACTAATAAAACAGTAAACGAGTACAAACATATGTTATGGACGTCAAACAAAAATAAATCATTCATAATAAACATTAGTCATTCACTTATAAAACAGTAAACGAGTACAAACATATGTTATGGACGATAAACAAAAATAAAAACATTTATAATAAACATTAGTCATTCACTTATAAAACAGTAAACGAGTACAAACATATGTTATGGACGATAAACAAAAATAAAAACATTCATAATAAACATTAGTCATTCACTTATAAAACAGTAAACGAGTACAAACATATGTTATGGACGATAAACAAAAATAAAAACATTCATAATAAACATTAGTCATTCACTTATAAAACAGTAAACGAGTACAAACATATGTTATGGACGATAAACAAAAAAAACATTCATAATAAACATTAGTCATTCACTTATAAAACAGTAAACGAGTACAAACATATGTTATGGACCTCAAACAAAAATAAAAACATTCATAATAAACATTAGTCATTCACTTATAAAACAGTAAACGAGTACAAACATATGTTATGGACCTCAAACAAAAATAAAAACATTCATAATAAACATTAGTTTAACGTAGTAAGTAAAGCAAGTTTTTCGAACATCTTTTCAAACGAATATTTTCATTTTGTTACGGAAACCTGTCTTTTTAATACCTTATTGAATGGATGGTTAAAAATTGCAGCTTGTGTAGGTTCAATACGTATATCACTTGTCAAGGAAAGTTTTATTGACGCACTTAGATGTTTCTTTAAATTTTCCTGAAAATAAAACATCTTTATTTAACAAATTGAGTAACACCCGAAAATGAGCTGAAACTCAAATTAAATGCCAACCTCATCACCGACGCCCGCATTCCGTAGTATAACGACACGATACTTCATGATAGTTGATTTTATGGTCACCGAGCCTTGCTTCACTTTTAACTGGCAAACTTGATACGCTGAGCAAAACAACACAAACATTAATTATTCATAAAATATATTATGTTCATGTTGTTTATTATTCGCATAATTTAAACATCACGCGAATGTTTATCACTTACAAATCATTTTCATGTACGGACCAAACATATCTTCTTCATATGTCATTTCAATGTCAGTTTCGTTACTGCGATCAAATGAAGCCATATCATAGTTGCTGCTTGTCCAAAGAATTTCAAGTGACGTGAAATTATCAAACAAACGATTTTTATTGTCTCTCAATGAAATACGAAGTTTCAGATCTTGAGGACTTCGTACGTGGAACTAAATATAATAAAGATCGTGATTGTAGATAAATGAATAATGAATTCAATAATAGAACATAAATAGAGAATAATGAATTCAATAATAGAACATAAATAGAGAATAATGAATTCAATAATAGAACATAAATAGAGAATAATGAATTCAATAATAGAACATAAATAGATAATAATGAATTCAATAATAGAACATAAATAGATAATAATGAATTCAATAATAGAACATAAATAGATAATAATGAATTCAATAATAGAACATAAATAGATAATAATGAATTCAATAATAGAACATAAATAGATAATAATGAATAATAGAACATAAATAGATAATAATGAATTCAATAATAGAACATAAATAGATAATATTGAATTCAATAATAGAACATAAAATAATATTGAATAATAGAACATAAATAGTAATATTGAATTCAATAATAGAACATAAATAGATAATATTGAATTCAATAATAGAACATAAATAGAATAAATAATAATAGAACATAAATAAATAATGGAATTCAATATAAATAGAAATAATGAATTCAATAATAGAACATAAATAGATAATATGAATTCAATAATAGAACATAAATAGATAATGAATTCAATAATAGAACATAAATAGATAATAATGAATTCAATAATAGAACATAAATAGATAATATTGTATTCAATAATAGAACATAAATAGATAATATTGTATTCAATAATAGAACATAAATAGATAATAATGAATTCAATAATAGAAAATAAATAGATAATATTGAATTCAATAATAGAACATAAATAGATAATATTGTATTCAATAATAGAACATAAATAGATAATATTGTATTCAATAATAGAACATAAATAGATAATAATGAATTCAATAATAGAACATAAATAGATAATAAATTCAATAATAGAACATAAATAGATAATAATGAATTCAATAATAGAACATAAATAGATAATATTGAATTCAATAATAGAACATAAATAGATAATAATGAATTCAATAATAGAACATAAATAGATAATAATGAATTCAATAATAGAACATAAATAGATAATATTGAATTCAATAATAGAACATAAATAGATAATGAATTCAATAATAGAACATAAATAGATAATATTGAATTCAATAATAGAACATAAATAGATAATATTGAATTCAATAATAGAACATAAATAGATAATATTGAATTCAATAATAGAACATAAATAAATAATAATGAATTCAATAATAGAACACAAATAGATAATATTGAATTCAATAATAGAACATAAATAGATAATATTGAATTCAATAATAGAACATAAATAAATAATAATGAATTCAATAATAGAACATAAATAGATAATAATGAATTCAATAATAGAACATAAATAGATAATATTGAATTCAATAATAGAACACAAATAGATAATATTGAATTCAATAATAGAACACAAATAGATAATATTGAATTCAATAATAGAACATAAATAAATAATAATGAATTCAACAATAGAACACAAATAGATAATAATGAATTCAATAATAGAACATAAATAGATAATATTGAATTCAATAATAGAACATAAATAGATAATATTGAATTCAATAATAGAAAATAAATAGATAATAATGAATTCAATAACAGAACATAAATAGATAATATTGAATTCAATAATAGAACATAAATAGATAATATTGAATTCAATAATAGAACATAAATAGATAATAATGAATTCAATAATAGAACATAAATAGATAATTGAATTCAATAATAGAACATAAATAGATAATATTGAATTCAATAGAACATAAATAGATAATAATGAATTCAATAATAGAACATAAATAATATTGAATTCAATAATAGAACATAAATAGATAATATTGAATTCAATAATAGAACATAAATAGATAATAATGAATTCAATAATAGAACATAAATAGATAATGCTGCGGTATAGTCAATACATTGCAAACATATTTGTATTTTATTAAATCTATATTTGACACATCCTTAACATGACAATTTTCGTTCTCATCATTTAGGTATCCAGGTTAAAATTTTTTTCATTAAAAGTCACAAAAACATTTATGTTTCTCTCGAGATACCAAACAAATGAACAATCACTAATTATACGTAACAAATACCTCTTTATTAGGACTCTGACAATCCTGTAAACTGAACGTACGATCCGTGATCTCGGGTAGTTGAACATCTGGTTCCAAGTTGAGGGTGGCAGGTATCATGCAGGCAAATCTCAAAGTGATATTAGAGCTCGCTGGATAGCTATTAGTCTTTGATGGATTATTCCCAATTGTAACCACAATGTTTTGTTCCCCGAGCTCTTTACAAGTCACGTGATAATAATGTAGAGAGCTTTGTTCACCGAACGGATGTTGTGGTATCACATCAGTTCTTATTGAGATCAGAGCTAACTTCTCAGAGTTCACTGAAGTACAAAATATATTATAATTAGTTACTAAAGTAATACAATGGATGTGGTTACCTTTCCCATAATGTGTAAATCTAACATGAAACCATGAATGACGTGGTTACCTTTCTCATAATGTGTAAATCTAACATGAAACCATGAATGACGTGGTTACCTTTCTCATAATGTGTAAATCTAACATGAAACCATGAATGATGTGGTTACCTTTCTCATAATGTGTAGATCTAACATGAAACCATGAATGATGTGGTTACCTTTCTCATGTGTAGATCTAACATGAAACCATGAATGACGTGGTTACCTTTCTCATAATGTGTAAATCTAACATGAAACCATGAATGACGTGGTTACCTTTCTCATAATGTGTAAATCTAACATGAACCCATGAATGACGTGGTTACCTTTCTCATAATGTGTAAATCTAACATGAAACCATGAATGACGTGGTTACCTTTCTCATAATGTGTAAATCTAACATGAAACCATGAATGACGTGGTTACCTTTCTCAAAATGTGTAAATCTAACATGAAACCATGAATGACGTGGTTACCTTTCTCATAATGTGTAGATCTATCATGAACCCATGGCTGAGGTCCACCTTGTATGATAAAGTTCTTTGCTGAACCAAGGGTGACAACAGCAATGTCAACAGGATCGAGAGCCTAGAAGATAATACATTCATAACGTAGCAATAATGGTGTGAGATTTCTCATTGAAGGGATTGAAATTTGACAGTAAAAGAAAACAGTAAATGAAATGTTAGAGAAAAGTAGATGAATTTTCCTTACTTTAAGTGGTAAATACGCAGCTACTGTAACAGTTGCTTTGATAGTAATATTTTTATATTGATATCCAGCTGTGACAATGACATATCCTTGACGCAAAGCTTTCAGGTACACTGATGTACAACCAGGAGTAATAATATCATCAAACTCATCTAAAATAATCATTTAAACATTAGTAATATTGAGACGATCGTTAAAAAGCGTTAAGGTATACTGATGTATATCCAGGAGTTAGAAAATCATCTACTTTATTTTAAATAAACGTAAAGTCATTCAAAATGCACGACTCGAAAATTGTGCTTCTTCAGATTATATTTTCATTGAGCATAACTTTATTCACATCACGTTTCACTCTCAAGATACTGTAGTTTGTGTAATGGACGCTTTACAAAACGTTTTTCGTCACATTGCATAATGAGAATTTCGCAGAGCAGGTATACTTGCTGTCAACCGAAAAGAGCTTCCTTTATTGTGGAGTTAATGGTATAAAAAATTTCCTCATAATTTTGACAAAAAGTTGCCTTGAAACTAAAAGATGTTTGAAACTTTGTATCAACTCATTGTGCAAAATGACGTAGAAAGTTGCGTAAATCGGTTATTACAAAAACTTTAATATCGCAATATCTTCGATATGCATAAACAGTTCTACAAAATACACTGTCATTTTTAAAGTTCTGTTGAACGAAAATATAATTTGAATAGTAAATTTTTGGAGTCATATGCCCTTTAAAAATAACGTTAGTATCATCAGTCGCCACGTAAACAACAAACCTGATGTTCCAAGTACTTGAAATATTGAAGGATCAGTAACAGATATCGTAAGGTTCATTTTGCGACAATCATCAAAAAACAATAAATCATCACTTTCTAAAAGAATTATTCATAAGTTAAATAACTTCAATTATGGATTTCAAAATGGTGATAATAATAATAGTTCAAAGAACTGTTTAACCAGAACACTAACCCAACAATTCAAAGGAACCGTTATTTACAGCTAATTGTTGGGTTAGTGTTCTGGTTAAAACAGTTCTTTTAAGAACTATTACATTGTTATCATCACCATTCACCATGGTTTTGCTATTTTGAAATCCATCTTTAAGTTTGTCACCACGACAAAGTCTCTGTTTCATAACTTCAATTAATAATCACGCCTAAACTTGTATACGTAAAGTTTCAATTTTTAGAAGTATTTAAAAAAGGATAATTTATGGCTAATCATAAATATGTATTATCGAAAGAAAGGATGAACTATAACTGATTCTAAACATTACATGTTTGTTAAACAATATACGTATCTACAACAAACCTGGTAAAGAAAATGCAGCAGCAGCCAGAGGAATCTTTAACTTTGTACCAATTTCAACTTCAACTCTCGAGGGGACAAACTTTAAGTTGTCCGGAGGCAATATATAAACCTACAATACAACAAGTGAATTGAAAAACAACCACTAAAAGTTTTCTTCTTCAAGTTACACAAACACACCTTTGATTGACCATAATGCAATAAATTCTCAGTGTCATGAGCCTTCACAATGGTGAATCCTGTGTCAGCGGTCGTAGTGAGAAGACCTCGAATGTTGACACTTGCAATGGTCGTAGCATCAGAAGACCATGAGTATTGTCCACTCCCCCCTGTGGCCTAAAAAGGTAATGCACAATGTTACATGAAGTATTTATACTATATACAACGTGATCTACGTAAAATAACTGGTTAAACTTTTGGCAAGCGAAAACAACAGCAATTTCTTTACGTGAAATCCTCTTCCCTTCCTCCCCACATGTAGTAAAATTTTGCTTCATGTACATACTTCAAGTTGGTATTTGTAATGATCACTACCATTTGGTATCCATGGAAACGCCAAAACAGCAGGTGTCACGGTGACGGGATTATAAATAATAACATTTTGTTTACCACGAACGGGAGGATCGAGGACCACAATTTCTCCAGTGATAAACAACTATAAAATTGAGTAAGTGAACTCTTGATAACTTTACAATAATATTGATATGAAAAATCATTATTGAGCAGTTGGCATCAACTTCTCCACGATAATGAAACAAACTGGGTTATCCTTCACTTTATTAGTATAACGACCTACCGTACAAGGCATTTACGTATGATTTACGTATAAGCGTTTGAATCTGATCAGTGAGAAAATAAACTTTGTAATCCATACAAATATCCATTACATAGTCGTACATACGTAAGGTAGTCAACTACACAACACAAAACATTCAAATTGTTACCGTAATCTTAGACAGTACAGCATGCAGCACTATTTTCCCACTGGTCAACGTCTTCGTCTCGTGATACGATCCATTATCAGAAGAATAAGAAACATCGAAATGGGATTTTGGAAATTCAGTTGTGATTTGAATGTTACCACCAACATAAAGTTTATGATTAAGTTTGTCAAAGACGTTCACTGTGACAAAATATTCACGTTTACTCTCTAAGATCCAAACATCGCCGGAAGTGATAGAAAATCCTGAAAAATCATAGAGACGGAATAATCTCAATGTTAACATTTTATGTTAACTTTCTTCATTTTGCTTGAGTTTACGTGATGAATATTTACGTGATAAATATTTACGTGATGAATATTTACGTGATGAATATTTACGTGATGAATATTTACGTGATAAATATTTACGTGATGAATATTTACGTGATGAATATTTACGTGATGAATATTTACGTGATGAAGCAACAGTAACAACAGCTTAAGCAACGCACGAAAATTGAAGATTTCTTTCATAAGACTATTGATGTGGTTTTCAAATACTTAGCAAATGTTCAAGTAAATACGAGAGAGTTGTGAGATTTCTATAAATGTTAAGCTGAAAATATCAATGATATTTTACAAAACAAAACTTAAACATGTACAACTCGTGTAAAACGTCACAGGTAAATATGCTTTAACTATTTCATTCAATGAAATCAATAACAATTTTTCCAAATGCTTTTTTAGCGCAAATTTTAACGTCTTTTCGTGTTTGAAAACAAAATTTGGCGCCAAAAGTTTTGCCTTTCAAACGTCACAACTTGCGCTCAGTGACGTCACACGAACACGCTTCAACAATGAATTAAGCACGTGCAAATCACGACGTCCATAATCATTTTAAACAGTTATGAAATTAAGAATTACCTAGATGATCAGGTTCATTAACATAAATACCAACTGTTGGTTGTCTTGTAGATATTTGATCTTTCATGTCTCATCATAACGTTAAGGATTAAACAAAGTATCCATAAAAGTACCTAAGTAATGTACTACAAGTATTTACTGACGTACCATAAGTACATGCTGTCTATTGTATTGTACGGTGAAACAGAAATACGTACATACACAATTATTTTAATAGAAGCTAATAAAGAACATGCATATATAAATGTTAGCCCCCCCCCCTCCGCGCAACAATTGTCAACCCACCCAGTCCATGGCGTGCACAAGGTGTACACAAAAGAATACTTTTATCAACAAGGGTGACTTGTACATACCAAAGAACAAAAACCTACCCCCTCAGTCCAGAAGTACACACAAAAAGATACTTTTATCAACAAGGGTGACTTGTGTATAACCAAGAACACGACCAATAACATTAGATGATGGTTCATGAAGAACTGCAACAGTTGTATTGCTGAGAACAAACTCAAATTGTGTTGACGGCATTTCGACATCTAATGATAAAATTATGTTTTACAATCTTTAATTGTACAATTACTTTCCTTAAATCATTGATATTATTAAAGTAAACCACAGCACAGGAATAAGAAATGCAATTATGTTTACCTATCATAGAGTTTTGTCGAAATCTTTTGACTGTGTATTTGACAGCAGTATTTATCATAATGTAGACATCTCTCGATGGAATTATTATTAAGTTATCAATCACCAATAACTTTACTTCGTCAGATTGAACATCCTAAAAGACAACATGAATGTAAAAGTACAAGAAACATCATTAAACAATCTTAGAGTTTTCCTTCCAGCAATAAATTCCATTTGCGATATTGCATTTTAGTGTGATAAATGAAAAAGTTTCTAATTTCGTTCTGTTTTTATGGTAAAGATTAAAATGAGCGTCGACATCTTTCAATGACTTTGCCCCAAGTCTGGAGCAGCTAATCTTTGTGACGTCACGCACAGGATTCGTTAATACGAAATATAAGTATATGCCAACTACCTTGGATGACGTCAGAATTAGGCTAGACCCAGACCTCTTGCCAAGACGGACAAGGTCCATTAAAAAGCGTCTAAATAAGCCGACGATTTGACCGAAGAATTAAAATTTTTTATTCAAGAACAATAATAAAAACTTACGCTAGTTGGGCACTTAAATACGTAATAAAACCATGTTTATGAAAAGACGATGTTGAGTTGAAATATTTTTTTTATAATTAAACCGCATCATTTTGATTCCACACAAACATTTCATTAAACTTATCTGCTGCACGCACGAATGGAAATCGTAGAGAAAAACGTCACAATTATCATGAAATAAATCAGTTCTCTTACATAACGAACATTTTAAATCTAGCACAGAACGATTTCGTGACTGTGATCCTTTCACTTTCATTTAAGAATTAAATTCATGTATCGTCAACATTTATTATACGACAGCGTGAACACAATCAATGTATAGAATTTTGCTTCTTTTAAATCAAAATGCGCTATCCGGAGGGAGAAAATATAGCTTGTAATTTAACTTTAATCCAATTTTGACTTTTAATTTAACTTGATCTGAAACACTTTTCTCTTTCATGTTTGTAAATGTAGATCGTCCAGGTTGGTATGGTCCTGAGAAGGACTGTTTTTGTTGTTGTTGACTGACGTTTCGACAACCTTAGCTGTAGTCATCTTCAGAGTCAAAATACGCAACAAAGTATATAACATAGGAAATCTTGAATACGTGTGAATTGTTTGCACAATGGAAAACAACACTGTCTGGCTCGTTGTTAGATTTGTGAATTGATCTACGACGTATGGACTATGGTTCACACATAAAGCTGTTCAAGAAAGACTAAAGTGTTCCAAAATACAATCCTTTACATAACCCACCAAAATTTACAATAAACGCAACAATTTACAAATTGCCTAAAGAATTCTTAAATAGGCAAACTTAAACTGTCTAGTGTAAGTTGTGAATAAATTAATGATAATTTATATATTTAGCAAACCTGGAAAGTAGGATGACTTAATTTTGCTCTGACCAGTGCTGTTCCTGTTGTTATACCTTCGACAATGATACTGCTGCCCCTTAAACACTTAAAATAAACAATTTTCATGAGTTAAGTCCAAATTCAACAACAGCAATGTGGTAAACATAGAGTTTACCTCGGCTTCTAAAGCATAAATAGCAGCTGAGGTTTCATTAATTGATTCAGCAAATGGGACAATCCTAAATACAAAGTGATTAAAACATTTTTTAGCACTCAACATACTTATCTATCTTGTCCAATGTATTGATGCAGTTGTACTACGTACCTTAATATGCTAGAGGCATCCATTGATCCAGGAATAGTAATAAGTTCCCAGTCAAAGACAAGGCCATCAATGGAAGAAAATAAATTATCTGTGTCATCATACGCAAAGACTTGAAGAACTTCTGGTGATTGTCCCAGTAAAAGTTCACGTGTTGTAGTTTGGATTAGAATACGATTTATTTTGTTGACAAATACATCAGCACGAATGACATTGCCAGTTACTGAAAGTAAAAAAAAGTTAGATAAAATCGCTATCTTTGCTTAAATGTATTGAAGTGAAAGGGAGACACTCTTACAGCTGAAATTGCAGATATATCTTTTAATACAAGATGTTTGTGCTTGTGTTACAATGAGAAATTACTCTTTCCTCATTAATACACAAACATTCAGACAATGACATATATCACATTACAAGACTACAATTGGCATTTGCATTTTTTCGTGAAATTAAGGAGATTGTACACACCAAATAAAAATATTTAATATCTAAGATCTCTTTTTTGCTGAAAATAGCTAATTTTAGTGTCAAGTAAACACATCTGTCACAGAGATCATTTATTACTAGACATGATCAAATTTCAATTTTATTAAAAAAATCCCTCATACAATGACACGAATAGTTTAAAATCATCAAGATTTGACAAACCTTTCTCTTCAGCAATAATTATCGCAGTTTGCTTTTCAGGTTTTGATGATTGTGATGTGACTACAGCCTTTTGACTACAGTCATTTTGACCTAATGACAAAAATAAATAATCTTTCTTTTTAGAAATCAATACTAGTCTTGCTGGACTTTTTATTCATTATCATTCATGTACACTCACACTGACTGTACACAGAATAATTTAAAGCATAATTTAGTGGGAACAAAACAAAATTTACCTTTCTTTGGTGAAATACCAATAACAGGTCGAATTTCGGCAATCTCTGGTCTTGAAGAACTCCTAAAATTAAATCACATTATACGTTATAAGTCTTTCATGTTTCTTAATTCTAAGGAATTTTACCAGTACACACATTGGGAATAATATCATCTTTATCAAAGCCGTTTTTTAAACCTTTCATATTTCATAATATACATATAAACAAAGACTCAATTGAAAGTCAATTATAAAATTAAACACGTGCAAAGATACTCAGTTCAACGAACCATTTATAACAACCGCTCTGTGCCCAAACAGTAAAGTTGACGTTAGCTGAGCCTGCCGTAGAATAAGGAAGAAGGATGCTTAAAACATTCAAAGTATCAGGTTGTTTTTCAATGAAAAATAAATCAAATAATGAAAGAAAACATTTTAACAAAAGAATCTTCCTAAACCCCGCCATTTTTGGAGTTTGGATGAACGGTATGTTTCGTATGTCTTACATAAAGTCCTTCCTACAATAAGAAGTAAAGTTACCCAAAAATGCAAATTATCTCTTTAGTAAGAAAATCAAACACAATAATTATAATCCACTACTTTCAAAAAGCTTATATCCACTCTGCATGTGAAATTGATACGCAATTTTATGGACGGTTGAAGTAGGGCTGTATTAAGAGGAGGGCGTCAAGGCAGTTGCCAGGAGCCCAGCGGTTTTGAGGGCCCCGCGCAAAGCGAATAATTTCAAAGGAAATGTTGTCTTTTTGTGGCAAGTTCAATACAAACTTCATATTACAGAGAAAATTTCGAATGCTTGCTTGTGCTTCCATTAGATGTTAGACATAATAAATGTGCAGGTTGTCATTGAGGTGTTAGATATTTTTCATGGATAGCATTAATTATAGTGAAATTTGCGTTAAATTGGCATTTTTGTTTTCACACATCAATAATTGGCATTTAAAAGCTTGTAACAGCCATTCATGCAAAATTAAATGGTGCAAACATCAGGTGGCAAACAAAAAATTCTTTCTGTTTTTTTCACCTGTAATTTCTCATTAAAGCTATATACTTGTGTCTTTAAAGATGTTCAAAATTTCGTCTTTCAAAATGTTCACTATTTCATCATTATATTTACTGTTAAGTACAGCTACATTTAACATAATCGCTGTGAAAAAGTCTTACTATCCTTCTGAGATGACCATAATGCGTTTGCTGGAAAAAGGTTTGTGTTTGTTTTAAACTTCAAAACCTTGAATATTTTTTACGATTTTATAACATACAAGGAAAGTACTTAAACTTTCCAGCAAATTTTACTTTTTACAGCTTAAAAATAAGATATATTTCTATTTTTCATTCAAGACACGGTGGTGGCATAAAAATAATTTGAGAATAAATTTAACATATTGTACAAAATTCAAAAAAGTCTTTGTAAATAAACGTTTTTTTCTACTTTTTAAGACGTTGACTTTATTATTGATACAGACCAGTGCTGACCAAGGCTAAATTTTTTAGAGGCAAGGGGGTCTTGACGAGGCTGAAGTCATCTAAACATAAGTCATCGTATAAAATTATCATATAGATGTTCACAACGTTTACTGAATTGACTAACAGATGAAAAATCATATAACTTACAAGTAATGATCACTATTATATTTGAAATAAGCTTTCACACATTCCTACTGCACTATGTGTGACAAAACTCGGCAGATTAAAAGCAAAAGTTCTGCAAGAAAATCAGTCAGTTTTTACAGTAACTTCTAATTTATAAATGATTCTCAGAAAGTAACAATACTTTTATAAAATTATGTATAGTTGTATACTAATTACTAAATACTCTTATTCTACAACTGGATTACTAGCATTCTTAAACAGCAGTGAAAGTCTCCCAAACTTAGGCAACTAAAAGTCAGTTAAATTCACCACTTACAGACATTAGCAGCACTGATAAATTGTTTTATCTTATTTTTCACTATCAATCGGTAAGACGTCGGATTATGATGTTTTACTTTAAACATTTTAAAAGATCTCTTTCGTCACAGCACTTAATTTAAGCGCACATTATTTTTGTGAAAATAATAATTTAAAATTTGGTTACCTGCGGTAAGTGGTTCTTATCAAAAAATACCCAGCATAAAGAAATTATGGGGGCATGATCATGTGAAACATTAAGAGAAGAAAAGTTATCGATTATCAAGAATTTAAATCAAATAATTTTGGTTGTACTTCGATCATAGTCAAGTTTTCGACAACTGTGTTCTCATGAATTATTCATTTTCAAAAGCAGAAGGGGAGCACAGCCGCCTCCAGATCGTGAAGAAGGGGGCCTCCACACCTAAGCACCTCTTTTGAATGCAAATCGAGCCATAGCATAAAATTGAATCATTAAGTATAGCATGCTTACACTTTCATCAATCTTCTAACTGAGCTAAATAGCTTCCACTCCTCATAAAGTTTTTCATGGAATGACCCTGCGACGATTGTTTTTTCTAAACAGCCTTCAACACTATCAAGTGTTCTTATTCATACACACATGTTTGACATTTTGAAGGCATTCATGATCATTTTAAAACATTGTTTGGCTCTATCAAACTTTCATCAATGAACATGAATGACATGCCGAAGACGTGCATGACCATTCTAAAGCAGAGTTTAACGTTATAAAAATTACATCGATAGACATGGAAGATATGTTGAAGGCATAAAAGCTTAACTTTATTTGTGTCTCTCACTATCCTGCAATTTTTATTGGACAGTCAACAAAACATTTACCTTTGAAATATTTTTAAAAGTAATTAGTCTATCACCTTTCCTACTGTGTAAAGAAACACTATATGAGAAGAAACCTAATAAACTAATTTTTTAGTATTTCATTGACAAAAACAGCAAATTATAATGTATTCTAAATCACACATTTTTAGAGACATGCTCTCTTATGAAAGATGTTCTACTTGAAACAAATTCTCCATCAATTTTATCATGTTCATTGAAATGTCTACAAGAACCATTTTGCGTTGGAGTGAACTTTCGAAGAGACAGGACGATAGAAAACGTAAATTGTCAGTTGACCAGCAAACGACTTCACAACATTCAGAATTGCAATGATAACTCATGGACATTTTATGAATTACTGAATCCTCAAAGAGAGGTAAATTTGTTTGAATTTAATCTAACACAATATACATCTAAAAGCTTTTATATTTTTTTATAGATACCTGTTAACATCAAGAAATTATGCAAAAATGATGGAAAAGCGATAATTGATTTGAAAGATGGACCTGGTTCTGATCCTTATAAATGTCAATGTCGTCATGGTTTCACCGGAAAATATTGCTCATTTGGTAAGTTTGTTCATTAGTAAGATTTTTAAAGCAAATTAACATGCTTTTATACAATGAACTACCTCTCGACTATGACAATAATGAGCAATGTTGTATAAATGCATACATGTGCAGTAATTATCTTTATATTTCTAAAAATATGTGTCTCCATCACAGCTGTTAAAACAGCATGGCATTTTACACTGCATAACGCCAGCATTACATGTTGATGGACTTGCATCTAGAGGCGGCATGTGCAGAAGTGTGACTGTAGCTCTACATTCTTAAAACCAGACTTTCATTGTCGTTTATAATTAAAAAAAAGTACTGCCAGGAAATTCAGAAATGATTTCTTTGTGCACAAAACTCATAAGCGATTTTCGTTTTCGTTTACAAAAAGTTTAACGTTTAATCTTAATGATTGATGGACTGATGATTACAAAATTTGAATCATTTGGTTCTCTTGCAAGAAATTCAGTTAAATGACTTAACTTTATTTAATATTTTTCCCTTTGTAGTTTTACCAAATTAATATTTTTTCTTTTTTAGATGCAAGTACAACATCAGCACCAACCACAGGTAAAATATCTCCTTTTAAATGTTCTCCGTTGTCTATTTAATCTCTTTCACTTTGTAGTTTTACTAAATAATTAATTTTTTCTATTTTAGATGAAACAACAACATCAGCATCAACCACGGGTGAAATATCTCCTTGTAAATGTTCTTCGTTGTCTATTTAATGTTTTTCACTTTGTAGTTTTACTAATTAATTCATTTTTTCTTATTTAGATGAAGCAACAACATCAGCACCAACTACAGGTGAGGGGAAATTACTCTTTGTAAAAGTTCTAGGTCAATGTTTTTTAGTTTGTGGTTTTACTGAATAGTTAATGACTTTTATTTAGTGCTTTTAATTTTTTTTTAGCTTAAAATTCTCTTTCGTTGACAACAAACCTTTGTTGACAAGAATAGAAACTTCTAACGGTTGACAACAATATTCCATGTATAAAGTTGGTGTAAACCCACGCTTTGTTATAAATTTAAAAACACTGACTTTTTACACTGAATTTTGTCAAATACGTAATTGCGTAGTCAAATTACTCACTTATGTAGAATCTTGTATCGTTGGTGTTGAGTAAATTATATTTATAAATATAAATTAAGATATGATAGGCGAGTTTCTAATGCGAGAGGATGATACTATAGTTAGATCATTTAACTGATTTTGCACAATAAACGTGATAAAGATTTTAAAATTCAGGTTGCAAAGGGTACACAAAATCCTACTTTAGAATAGTAAAAATGTTTCAAAAAAGTGTTTAAAATTGTCAATACTTTATCTACATGCATGCATGACCAAATTGGAAACATGTTCTGGTACTTAATTATTGTTTATATGTATAACAATACCAGCGTTAGGTAAAGTCTGTGCTTACAAATTAGTTGTTATTTCTCTTTTTGATTTTTTTTCTTCAGACGTTAATATTTTATTAGTAAATCATTGAATTAAGACAAATGAAAAATTACATTAAAGCATTTTGTTTGTTTATTTTTTTTTGATTTTTAAAATCAAACAAAAAACCCGCGGAGGATAGGGGGGCGTAGTCCTTACCCCCTCTGAAATAATTTTTCTAGATGTTATTGTAAAGTTGTAAATTATAACCTATGCTACATCTGTATCAAGGAATGATACGTAACATAAAGTAAGCTGGAGTTATAAATTCAAAGCAAAAGTTAATGAATAACTCCATTATTCTGACTAGAATTCTTCAGCAACATTTATATTTATGCAAAGAGAGATTTTGTTGTTATAACGAAAACTAAAGCAGTGGCAGATTATCCACAGGGCAAGATACCTTAAGCCTACACAGGCATGTTGTATCTAGACATAATAATTGTTTAGTTCTTTCTATTCCTGACTAGCTCGTTGGGCTTAATTTAGACCATTTATGCTGTTCAAAACCGTATGATTTACTGTTCAAATGAACGATGCTCAGAACTCATGAAGTAGATGGTTTTCCCAGTTCGAACTTAATATTAATTCCCTATTGTTTATATACAATGAGTTACCAACACAAGCCATGATGCAAAGGCAAAGGAGCTTGAGAAATACAAAGACGTCAGAGACTAAACTTATTGTGGTGGAGTGATGGATATCACTTAAAAGCCCACAGCTTTTTTCTTATCCTAAAGACCCGTAGGTACTGATTACTTGCTTTCATCGATCATGTAAACATGGGCTTCCCACAAGCCCACAAAAACAGAAAAGTGGCTACGTTTTACAAAAATTTCATAGAAATTTTGCAAATTTCAAGGTTAAATTCACAGTTTGAATGTAAACCATTATTTTGTCATGGAAAAAATGGTTCGATATGATTGCATGTTATAGTTTAGTACACTCTCTCATTCTTTGGGGGTGGGGTTGTACAAGAAGTAATGTACAACAATATCAATGGCGAAACCGGCTGAAATGTTTATTCGATAAATGAAAAATTTTAGTAAAATTATTATTTATGTCTAAAGAGAATCAATTCCATTCACTGTAGTTCCAGTGAATGTACATGATAACATTGGCATGATGGGAACAAACAACGGTCTTTCAATACTGACAATGGCAGCAATGTCAGTCTAAATATAAATCTTTAAAATGACATTTATTGATTAAAAATATTTACAAAAATTATTACAATAGAAAATTTAACTTCGTCGAAGAGTTTCTTTGGCAGTCATTTTAATAAACGCCGGGGCGTTTACTAGAGGGAGGCGAAGAAATACGGTGATTTGAAATGAAACAAAAAGTGATTATATGATTGCATGTTACACGATTATCATCATGGCAGCCAGTCTATTGCCTTTTTAACGAACAAGAAAGATGAAATGGTAAACCATAGCCATAAAGAATTTGCACATCAAAGGGTCCCTTATATGGCTGACATAATGCCAGAATAAATAATTAGAAGAATAACAGACAGCAAAATCGAGTACTTCATGTAGCATTTGTGGGAAAGAGTTCTCGAGAAATCAAACCATCACCTTTTTTCTTATCAAACCATTGATTACACGGAAAAATCGTAACTTCAGAACTTTCTAAGTTGGTGATTTCTACTTTATCAAGCATCCAACCAGCTCCAAGTCCTTTATTATCATGTTCAATACGTAATCTCTTTAGTTGACCTAAATCTAGTGCTTCAATAATAAAGCAATCCTTTTGACCACGCTCAAATAAATTCACTATTTTTTTCGATAACCTCCGTGGACCAGTATCACCATTTTCTCCGTATATCACAATTGTAACATTAGCATCGGTGCCCGCATGAAGAACGTCAGCGGTAAAAACTGCCACCTCGTACTTCATGGCTTGAAGCTCTGAAATATATAAAGAAAAAAACAATTGGATTGTGACGCAGTTTTTCCAAAATTAAGGTTTTTGATGAAATTTAAAATAATGCCATGAAAAGCATCTCTATCTAAACATTTTTTAAAATATCTCTACTATGAAAAACATGTTTATATCCAACATTTGCAGCGAAATAACATCTAAGGAATGTTGACAATATCTCAGTTGAGAACGATAGACATTCAGAGTTGACAATAATCAACATAAAAATGTGTGTACCTCGTTTTACAGATAGCCTTGATCGTTCAGCTGTTTTACACTCCAATATAACTCTGTCATCTTTGCTTGAAGAAAGTGGTATCCATTGACGGCAAGGAAATACAAATCTGAAATTAAACAAAAAGCAATGCAAACCTATACATCAATAAGTGTTACTAAGTACATTAAAAGATGAGTAAAATAACAAATGTGTAACATATAAAACAAATAGTCAAATGCTTCATTACCTTTCACCGGTGTCAGTGTTTTTTACCACTACTTCATGTAAATACCATGATGTTTCTTTCTCAGAAAGTTTTGCTCCAAGCTTTGGGTGATGTCCAATAATAACTTCAATGAGATTTCCCAGAGGTTTGGTTACAAATTTAAATGTGTTAGTGTTTCCACGTCTGAGAAGTTTATTTTTCGAATTGTTTTCAATGTGAAGAACCTGCGATTTCCTCTTTTCCCCAACTAAGACGATGGACGCGTTCTGATTGGTACCTGCATTCTGTCTATCACTCGTCAAAAGGGTTATTTCAAATGCTATAAAAAAAGACAAAGTATTTTACACAAGGCAAACAAGATTTCCAGTTAGTTGAAAATGTTTTACCAGCAACTGGAGAGTCGGTAGCTTCATCTCTATTAGCACATGCCAATTCTCGAACTAAACTACCGTCATCTTTGTCCTTGCCTAGCCAACGATCACAGGGAAATTCATAAAATTTCTTTGTTGTTTCATCTTCAATATTTATTCTTTCTAAATACCAACTAGCTTTTGGGAACTTGTTATCATGCCATATTCGTACTTTAATTAGTTCACCTTGAACGAAGAAGAAGAATGGCATTGAAAATGAAGATTTTAATTAAATTATTAATGCAAGCAATGATTTTATCCAATGTAAACATTGTTCAATTACAAATTTACATTAATACAAACCCAAACTTAGTATGTCCTGGAGTAAAAAGACATCAGTATGACCTCGTTCGAACTTATCTTTGTAAGTTTCAGACTTTTTCAGAGCTATTTCACCTGAGTCGCCATGTTCACCAAAGATTATGATACAAACATTTGCATCTGTCCCTGCGCCACCAACATCACCCGTTATTACATTTAGTTTATATGACGTCTCTGTTTAGAAACAAAATATAACTGTCACTAGATTCTAATCCGGACTCTACAATCCCCCAATGTTAAATATGAATTTGAATTAAAGATAAGATTTACGAAAGTGAGATGGAATAATATAGAAATTAAAGCAATTAATCCTTACATTTTGCAACATAACGAGTGTAACATTATAATAATGAAAGAAAAAATTCAACATTTTTCAATTAATGAATCTTACTTTCATTCCAGTGAGGAGATAAAAAAAGATTAGCTTTTTATCCATGAATAAAGTTTAATTTATTTCGTTGGGCAAATTTTGCTAGCCATAAGTTTCAACATAAGAGCAGACATTAAACAATAAAAGTTAAAACAATAATTTAAAGCTAGCCAAGTTGTTCAAATGAGACGATCTATTACCAAAACTAAAAGAAAACAATACTTCTAGAGCTTAAAATAATCTTAATATCAAAAATAAGTTTCTAAATTTCTCACTATGATCTCTAAACTTACTTTCGACTTTTTTCTCTCCGTCAGTAATAGCAGGTAGTTCTTTGACCAAATCTCCAGGAGTTAGCCAAGAATTACATTTAAATACACTAACAGAACCTGTGAAATCATTTCGAACTATAACCTGATGAGAAAAGAATGTTGTTAAACTCAGAGTTAAGTATGGACTTGTAGACAATTGAAGGTATATACGGAGTTGTGTGGTCAAAAATTACGTAATGGTTGAAATAGTTGATGGTAGTTGATAATTGTGGGGTCAAAAATTACGTAATGGTTGAAATAGTTGATGGTAGTTGACAATTGTGGGGTCAAAATTACGTAATGGTTGAAATAGTTGATGGTAGTTGATAATTGTGGGTCAAAATTACGTAATGGTTGAAATAGTTGATGGTAGTTGATAATTGTGGGGTCAAAAATTACGTAATGGTTCAAATAGTTGATGGTAGTTGACAATTGTGGGGTCAAAAACTACGTAATGGTTGAAATAGTTGATGGTAGTTGATAATTGTGTGGTCAAAAATTACGTAATGGTTAAAATAGTTGATGGTAGTTGACAATTGTGTGGTCAAAAATTACGTAATGGTTGAAATAGTTGATGGTAGTTGATAATTGTGGGTCAAAATTACGTAATGGTTGAAATAGTTGATGGTAGTTGACAATTGTGGGGTCAAAAATTACGTAATGGTTGAAATAGTTGATGGTAGTTGATAATTGTGGGTCAAAATTACGTAATGGTTGAAATAGTTGATGGTAGTTGATAATTGTGGGGTCAAAAATTACGTAATGGTTGAAATAGTTGATGGTAGTTGACAATTGTGGGTCAAAACTACGTAATGGTTGAAATAGTTGATGGTAGTTGATAATTGTGTGGTCAAAAATTACGTAATGGTTAAAATAGTTGATGGTAGTTGACAATTGTGTGGTTAAAAATTACGTAATGGTTGAAATAGTTGATGGTAGTTGACATTTGTGTGTTCAAAAATACGTAATGGTTGAAATAGTTGATGGTAGTTGACATTTGTGTGTTCAAAAATTACGTAATGGTTGAAATAGTTGATGGTAGTTGACAATTGTGGGGTCAAAAATTACGTAATGGTTGAAATAGTTGATGGTAGTTGATAATTGTGGGGTCAAAAATTACGTAATGGTTGAAATAGTTGATGGTAGTTGATAATTGTGGGGTCAAAATTACGTAATGGTTGAAATAGTTTATGGTAGTTGACAATTGTGGGGTCAAAAACTACGTAATGGTTGAAATAGTTGATGGTAGTTGACAATTGTGGGGTCAAAAATTACGTAATGGTTAAAATAGTTGATGGTAGTTGACAATTGTGTGGTTAAAATTACGTAATGGTTGAAATAGTTGATGGTAGTTGACATTTGTGTGTTCAAAAATTACGTAATGGTTGAAATAGTTGATGGTAGTTGACATTTGTGTGTTCAAAAATTACGTAATGGTTGAAATAGTTGATGGTAGTTGACATTTGTGTGTTCAAAATTACGTAATGGTTGAAATAGTTGATGGTAGTTGACAATTGTGTGGTCAAAAATTACGTAATGGTTGAAATAGTTGATGGTAGTTGATACCAGTGTCATTGTTGTTATAGAAGATACTTAAGGTAAGAAAACTTTCAATTTGAACTATATTATTCACCTTATCTAAGAACCATTCATTTCTGTTTCCTTTCCCCTTATGACCAATCCTCAGCTTACACAATTTACCAACATCTTCCAGTTCCATTCGAAATAAGTCAGTTCCATTTCGTTCAAACATTTCGTCTCCCTTCTCAAGTTTCACTTCGGACGTGGCGCCCTCACTGCCATACATGGTCATAGTGACATCACCATCAATACCAGCATCCTTTATGTCACCAGTAAATACAGTGATCTCATAAAGAATAACTAAAAGTTAAATGCACAAAGAGAAATTGTCAACAATGATAAAGTCAACTTTACATTTGAAAATTTTACATGTTGTCTTGGTATAATAACAATAGAAAATCCATGACACCGACACAACAATAGGAAATCTAGTCAAGTTTGAACGACGACTCACATGGTTTGTAAGAAATTTGATCACCATCATTAAGAGTAAGAATACGAGCCGTCAGTCCATCATCTTTATCTTTCGCCAGCCAGCGTTTGCACGGGAAATGATACACTTGCCACGTTTTGGAACATCAATATCCACTTCTTTGAGATACCAAGCATCTTTGGCCAAAAACCCATTATGACCTAATCATTATACATTTTTCATTACTGAGTAATTTATTGAATATGTATATAAATATGCTTCCACTTACCAATTTCAATTTTTCTAATATCACCAACGTCGACGCCTTCTATTGAGAAAGTTTCAGCAGTACCAGGTTCAAATCCTGTCTTTTGAACAAGTTCGAGGTCAATCTTTTCTGTACACGCCTCAGTACCAATTATAACGATGTAAACATTTGCCTCGGTCCCACTTCCTTTTTCCTCTGAAGTGAGCACGCGGACAGTGTAAGAAATAACTGAATAGAAAAAATAAGAGTGAGCTCGGTTCTTCTATGTAAATTCTACGATGTATATTCTATGGCTAATTACATGATAGCACAGATGTCTTGTGAGGTGATCACAAGATTTTCTAGATAGATAAATCTCTCAATTTAAAACAGTATAGCATACATTTCTGTATGGTTGACTATGGGATGTGGCTTGGAAGCATGTCTACGATCACGTGACTCGATACAGTTCTGCATACTGATGTGTATATATAACTGATCACGTGAGAAAAGAGATGTATTCAAGACAGATCTAATGATGACACATACATTTCTGTAGCAGATTACAGGATGGCAAGCACATTTATAGCAACATTATGAAAAAAATTGAAGAATAATGAGCAGTTACACTAACATTTCAATGCGTTGTATTTTTTGCTGTTTTTTTTGAATTCTTTTTCAAAGATGGCATCAGCTGTTGAGCTTCGCTTCGAACTTCGAAGTAACGATATACGAGGATTAATGTTTGAACTCATGCTCATGTCTGTCATAGTGCTTGAGCGATCACCCTGTGAACAAAACATCAGTTGTAATTATGAATATTTTGACAAGGAGCTGATGACGCTCTTGATTTCTGTTCATGTGTTCATCATATTTATCATATTTACAGAAACACTTCGTTGTCGTAAATGATGTTGTAAAAAATAGAAAACATAAGGAAAAAATTTAAAGTTTTTGAAAAACTCTCTGGTCCTTGTTTTTCAGATTGTACAAGAAAATACGCTATTGGCTACTCATTACCTAAAAATATACATGAAAGTTATTCTATACTATTTTTCAAGCATACGCAGCTACGGCAAATTATTAATATCAACTACTTTTTAATTCTTTCAGATATTACTTTTTAGAACACCATAGCTCCCAAAAATGATGCTAGAACATTGAATTTTTAGCAATGCTTACGTTTTTGTGAAGAAAGTCTTTCAATTAGTAAAGTGTAAACTCGGTTACCAAAGAAAATCTATTTAAAACTGACGCGGGAGATTGTATATGCTTTGTTTATAAAAATTTAACATTCCTGCCTTTAAATTTTTGTGTTCTGATTGGCTCTTTTGGATCACTTATTTGCTAGACTTACTAATTAGGAGCACTTTTCTATAATAAATATCTTTTCTTTTTTTTTTCAATCTGTTTCTTTCTTTTTGCCCTGATATTGATGATGAATTGCCCTGCTCCAAACCAATCAGAATTAAGAAAATTTTTAATGTATGTTACTATTCCGAAAATCTTGTTTTTTAAACAAAATAATGCTTACAAAATTATGCTGTACATCATTTGTATTTTGGTATTCACTAATATAAAATGTATTTAATGGCCATTTTATTCCTTTATTAATTACAGAGATAGCTAATGCATTGCAAAATGCTTTATGAATTTCAGTCATTTTGCCCAATTCTCCTAACAATGTCGAAGTGGTCAAACAGCAACGAAAAATAGAGGTTCAGAAAAATAGGAATATCTACAAATGGGGAAATAATCCTGATTATATAAAAGATCTACCGGGATTTGTTGCCGTAGAAGACGAAAGTCCAAAAAATTTGCCTTTAGACGTGCAGTTTGCTGGTTCAGATCTTCTTTCCTTGTTCTCCGTTGCTTTGTAAGTTTTTCAAATTCGGGGCTTTGCACATTTTTTTAAGGTTTTTGAGGCGTGGGACTCGTTAGAAGACTATCAAAAATTTATAACTCCTGCAATTGACAGTGGTCTTCCTAATGCAGCTGAATATTGGAGAGATGACGTTTGGTTTGGAGCACAATTTTTAAACGGCTCTAATCCAGAAGTTATACAAAGATGTCATGAGCTTCCTAAAAACTTTCCTGTGCAAAGTGAAAAGGTGGAAAAGTTATTGGATCGTGGATATACCCTGAAGAAAGCCATAAAGGTGACGTGTTCTTTTCAATTAAGACTTTAGGGGTTTATTATTACTTATCAAATTTGCATCAGTCTGTTTCACGAAACTAAAGTTAAACTGAGAAAGTAATAAAATTAGCTTTACAACAACTTTGAATCATTGCAGAATCTGTAGAAAGCAGATATTATTTAATCATTTATCAAGCCCTCCATCGGTTTCTTTATAAATTTTCCAGTTTCTCCCTTTTATTTAATATGAATGACTAAATCCACGTAAAGGATTGTGAGTTCTTTCACGCATGCAAAAAGAAAATTTAGTAAAAATTCCCTTTTGCATTAAAAATCCAAAATTGATCATTAAAAAAGAAATACATGTAGCTATTTACCATTGCATAGAACAAAAATTTAAAACTTGCAAAATTAATTTTTTTATTTTCTTGAACAATCCCTTTTGGCTATTAGCTCTTTTGCCCGCAAAATATTTTCATCAAATTTTTGGAGATCTGTAAAATCACGACAGTATCTCACTAAAAGCAGTCGTATATATGTTTTATAATTGATCATCTTTGTACTCTTTTTTTGCATTAGTAATTTACTTCCTTTTTAACGAACACTTCAACGCTTAGTACAACCTAAACCGTAAACATGTCATTGGTTTTGCACCATTAAAAGTTCAAAGCATATTACCGTAGCAAAATACGCAAAAAAAGTATTTGTTGGTTGTTGAAAATCTCTCTGCATTATCATCATTTATTTGATGACTTCATCGATTTTTCATTAGATGACTACCGCTATAATGTTGTCAAAACGATAGTAAACGTCACTCTTTCTCAGGACTTTAGTAACCTGCACGATCTACATCTACAAACGTCTAACGATACACCCGTGCTCAAATATTTTTTTCGAAGTTTTAATTATTTCACAACTTTCTATATTTTTTTGCGTAAGTGCGGTAATTTGAATTTTAAAATATAACAAATAAGTTTAAAATTGCCTTTATGCATATCAATTAAAAATAAAAGTTTTTTTTCTCGATGACGATTTGTTCCTAAGTTAACATATTTTCATGTTTGAACATAACTTAAATTAAAGACGAAACGTCAAAAATAAAAAAAATCATTTATAACGTTTTTGCGTAATGGTTTAAGGAAAATTCTTATGTTGGGATATCATAATTATAAAGATAATTAATCTCCACCTGGCACATCTCTCGCTATGATTTTAAAAACTTTGAAAAGTTTGTGAATTGCTGAGCTATTACTTATGTTGTGTTTTGCATGTACGTTTTTTCAGAAATTGTGTTTTGCAGTTGTGCTATGTACAGTTTTAAGGAAGACCGCATTAACTGCAAAAATATTAAAATATCATGAAATTTTTTTTTATTTCATATAAAGGACGGGCTTATCTATATTGTTGATTACAAGATTCTTGAGGGTATTCCAATGATGGACAAACCTGGTGAAAAGCGCTACCGGACAGCACCATTAGGTTTATTTTATCTTAGAAAGAATGATGACTTGGTACCCATTGCTATCCAGTTGGATCAACAGGTTTCCGATGACAATCCAATATGGTATCTCTCAGAAGATACTCAATAGGATTGGCTAATGGCAAAATTGTGGCTTCGTTGAGCTGACACACAATATTATCAAGTATGTAACATTTGTTTTATCATCACTATTAATAATTCACTTAATTTATACAAATGCCCAATGTTTTAAAGCACCTGTAGCTTCGCCAGGTGATGTGCATGTAGCTTTGTTCAATAAAGTTGAATTATATCAATACTTTTTATAACTGACAAGTTGAATTAAAAATAATCCAAATGAAAAGCTTAACGTTGCAATGTACACTCTATTTGGTACACATCTCTGTGTGCTCTAAGGAGTCTGACTCCTAGGAAATTTATAAACAGTCATGTTCCGTACTATTCTTCAACAAAAAAACAATGCAATAAAGACGGATGTGAAACAAGACATTTTTACTACCAAATACTTCAGAGCAGTTTACGATAAATACTTTCAGAGTAGTTTTGTTCAATTTGTTAAAGGTCCTGTTATGTGCACTTAAGGAAAACAGGATACAAAGTGGTCTGACTGTCTATGAAACAAAAATTAAAAGCTTCTACCACTGAAGCGATAAAATGACATTGGTAAAGGCTGTCCTCATGTACATGATGATAAAAGTCGTTACAATCTTTTTATGTTATCGTGGTGAACAGGGACATATAGCATATTATTCATATTATTTTATGACTTTTTTCGTTGGGTAGACACGTCTTTATAATTCATTAATTAAAAGTGAAAAGCAAATGTATCATAGCAAAATAGTAGCATGAAAGAAGATACTCTATTATTGTGGAAGATTGCGAAGAAGGCAACCGTTATTTATTTACTATAGAAAAGCCATTGTTATTGTCTTGATTTAATGTTAGGCAATCTTTTTTAATTTAAGATGATATCTCATTTGCTACGTTGTCATTTAATTATGGAGGCACCAGCTGTTTCAGCGTAGAGAAAGCTCCCATCAGTTCATCCCGTGTGGAAATTGTTACTCCCTCACACAAAAGGAATCATGGCAATCAACACGCTGGGACGTAAAACACTGATTCCTGAAGGTGGTCTTGCAGATAAAGTGCTTAGTATTGGTGGTGGTGGTCATATTAAGTTGATGCAAGAACACTACAGAAGCTTGACCTTTGACAGTTTTGATTTGGAAAATGTTTTCGAGAAAAGAGGTGTGAAGGATCTTCGAAAGTTTTACTATGGAATGCCATTAAAGTGTTTGTTAGTGACATCATAAACATATATTACAAGAAAGATGATGACGTTAAAAAGGTTTGTTTTGCAAATTTCTTCTAATGGAGCTAATTTTCAAAATCATGCAAAGCTACGTAAAGTAATGCAAATGCATTTTAGAAAACATGAGACACAAGACATAGCTATATTTTCCCAAGTTTTTTAAAAACAAACAATTGTATGAAACTTTCAGGCAGGTTGCATTGACTTACAATACGCCAAATTACACTCAGTCACAAAAAGCAACGAAATTAATATTTTAAATTATTTCTCATAAGTTGCAGGAATATATTTTTCCTTTGTAAATGAACGAGTTTATTTCTCCGCTTGTAACTTCTGTTTTATTAAAGAATTTAATCACTTTTAAAAACAATTTGATAAATGTTTCTGGCAATTAAGAAATTGTGAAAATTTCTCTCTTCTTGAATACAAGGTAACGTTTTTAAAAAGGTTTGCAGTTCAAACAACATCGCTGCGTCGACATGAAGTAAAAAAATAAAATCTTTAGGCTCATTTCTAATTATAGTATTAATCTAAAGAAAACTCTTTTTTTCTCCTTTAAGTCTTGAAACATACTTCTTAACGCAAAATAGATACAAAGACACATTTTACTAAACTTTTATAAAAACTTTTTTAACAGGACAGTGAAATTCAAGAATGGATTCGTGATCTTCATAAAAATGGTTATCCTGCTGGAAGTGATAACGTGGATAAAAATGTTCCACAGTCTTTTAAAAATCGTAAAAAATTAATCCAGTTTATAACAATTATTATTTTTACCTGTTCTTGTCAGCATGCAGCAGTAAACTTTTCTAAAATGGAGACATATGGATTTCACCCAAACTCTCCGTCCTTAATGAGGCAGCCTCCTCCAAAACAGAAAGGAGTGACCAACTTAAAAAAAATCATGGACAGCTTGGCAACAAAGCATCAAGCTGCTGTTGTGGTAACGATTATGAACAAATTAACTATGATTTTTCCAGATGAGGTAAGCACCTTATCACTGAATTACGAAATTTGTTTTTATATCTAAGAAACAAAGCTTGGTAGATAGCTTAGCCACATTGTAGCTAAGTTTAAAGAAATGTGCAAGGAATAGTAATGTATATTGAACAAAGCAAATGAGGTAAATTTCGATGTTTGAAAAATGGACAAATGTCTTATTTATTGCTTAGGAGCTGTCGTAATTCTACAAAACTTTTGTAAAATTTTTACGTTCTATGTTGTGTCGGTTTTGTCAATTTATTTTTCTTGCTTAATTTTGGTTTCTATCAAAACACAGTTTGACACAGTCTGTTATTTGATATAAACCAAGTGCTGTTTACTTAAGAGCGCATACAACTTTATTGTGGAAAATGTTATTGATTACTAAGAGTTTCGAACTGAAGATCATTTGGACAATATACAGAGACAGTGTATCAATTAAAACGAATAAGTAAAGGAAGACAAACAGATTTGGTGATAGCCGGGAGGGCACATTGTATATACACTTTGTATATTATGCTCACTGCGCGTGCGTTGTTTTAGCACTGTCGGATTGTGTAGAGAGTCTCATATGGAGACGTTCACCGTGTTCGCGATATGCAAAGCTCACCTTTATAGATTTGAGCACTGGGGTGACTCTACAATACAATACAAACAATGGGTAACCGTACATCCATTTTAATATGGTGATAGCCGGGTATATATATATATATATATATCTACAAAGTGTATATACATTGTGCTCTCCCGGCTATCATCATATTAAAGTGGTAATTCCTGCACTTGGGAGACAGGACGTACGGTCTATTAATTAATTAATGGAAGTCCGTCGCGAAGTGAGAATGACGTCAGTCGCACCTCATATGTGAGCGTAGCCCGAAGTCCGATGCGCAGATTCTTCCACACACCGGGCAGGCTACGGCAGCAGCAGGGTTTGCTCTCCTGTACTTCCTGGCCTGGCGTTTGGCATTAAGCTGCTCTAATCCTGTTCAGCAGGACACGTGCCAGGATTTTCCCTGCAATGCTTACGAGGGATAGGCCTCTGTGATTGTCGCAAGCAGCCTTCTGGCCCTTGTTCTTATACAGGTGTATGATGTTTGCGTCTTTGAAGTCTTGAGGCAGATCTCTCTTTTCCCAAAAGTTATGAAACAGACTGATCAGCCGGTCAGCGATAGCCTCACTTCCCACCTTGTAGATTTTAGGAGGTATTCCGTCTGGCCCTGGAGCTTTACCAGTCTGAAGCTGGCTGATGGCCTTTAGTGTCTCCTCTCTCGTTGGTATCTCATTGAGGGTGGGAATCAGAGATCGCTGTGGCAGGTCTTGGAGTGTCTGCTCGTCAATGAAGGATGGCCTGTTTTCTTGCTGGCTGAAGTGGGCTGTCAACGCTCAAGGATAAGCGCCTTTTCTGTTAGCAGGGGGAAGGTCCATAAACTGACTTCAGGCCGCTGAAGAATAGATTCGTGGCGTATTGATCGACATAGCTCTGGAGTTCTTCTGCTTTTGCCTCCCACCAAGCATCCTTCATCTGTCTAATCTTGACCTGGGCTTCGCTTCTCAGCTTCTTGAAGTGTTCGTGCTTAGGCACTGAGGACTTGTCACTCAGCCAGGCTCCATGGGCTGCTCTTTTCCTTGCCAGGATGTCGAGAATCTCCTGGTTGTTGTCGTCAAACCAGACTTGATGCTTTTTCTTGGGGTGTCCAAGGACCGTTTCGGCAGTGCTGTAGACTGTGTCTTTGAATATTGCCCCTTCTGAGTTGGGACTGCCTTCAGCATGTGCTGCCTGTTGCAGGTTCTGGGAAAGGGTGTCACTGAGAGCTTGTTGAACTTGCGGGCTGTTCAGCTTGTTCACATCAAGCTTTTTCTTCACGCTGTTGGGTTGTTTCCTGTGCTTGTCTGCCATCCTGAAGGATGCTTTGCAACGCAGCATAACATGATCTGACCAGCAGTCTGCTGCTCTCATTGCTCGGGTTACCAGGATGTCGCTGATGTCGCGGGGTCTCGTGATGACGAAGTCAATCAGGTGCCAATGTTTAGAGCGGGGGTGCAACCAGGTGGCTTTGTGGGTCTCTAGCTGCTCGAAGAGCGTGTTGGTGATGGTCAGCTCTTCCTCGGAGCATAGAGTCAGCAGAAGGAGTCCGTTGGAGTTCACCTTTCCCATGCCGTGGGAACCCATTGCGGATGGCCATGCAGTGTTGTCTCTCCCAACGCGGGCGTTGAAGTCGCCTAACAGGAGTACCTTATCATCTCCCGGAGTTGCGTGGAGGGTGTCGCCGAGAAGCTGGTAGAAAGCTTCCTTCTCCTCGTCAGCATACATCATCGTTGGGGCGTAGGCGCTGATGACTGTCAGGTGGGTGTTGCCAGCCAGCGGGGTGCGCAGGGTCATGAGTCTATCACTGATTCCCTTCGGGAGTGTTAGAAGCTTGCTTACAAGAGCTGTACGAATGGAAAAGCCCACGCCAGCCTCTCTAGGCTCGTCCTTTCAATCTCCTGAAGTAAAAACTTGAAATTTTTACTGGTTTCCCTCTTTCAAACAATACCAAAATCAAAGTAAATGCTCGTATCTTATTGTTTTTAAGCTCATAAAGACAACACATGATTATAAAGTTTTCACTTTTTTTCGCGAAAGAGAACCAGCTGATGTCTTTGCTTCTGATTAGTCATTTCCTTGCGTGTTAAGTGGTTTATTTTCAGTTGGCACAGCATCAGGTTTTACATTATCTTTCGTTTACCGACAAAATTAAAAAATCTAAAGAATGTCCGGGAAGAAATGCATCGGGGGCAAGATTTAGAGAGCACAAGAAGTACAGTTTGATGGGCGAAATTTTTTACACTTGCAGAACTCTATCCAGATATTTAGCCTTTTGCTCTCCTCCTTGTTTTTTTTTGGTTTAGGAAATAAAAAAGAAATGTATTCCGTTCTTTTGTCTTTTTTACTATCACTGTTGCAGCCATACACCGGAAATACATGATTATAAATGTTCAAACTACTAATCTTTCGGCAACTTTTTTTACCAGGTTTTGACGTTATGCATAATAATGTCGTATAAATTTGCATACGCACTACGTTTAAAGATGGCTGAAAAGTAATGTAACATTATCAAGAAAAAGACTTTCTCCTTGTTCATCAGGCTTGTTAAAAAAATATATTGCCCTTTTCCTTTAAGTAAATCGTTGCCTTCAGTGTTAGCTTTAAACTGATAGATGATTAAAGCTTACTTCTCTCATTTCCAGTTCTTCTTTCAAGACTAATTTGGGATAAGAAGCGTCAGGTACAGCTGTAAGTGAGCATGTAGCTGCCATGCTTAACGAAAGATGCGTAAAGAAACTTCCAGACTAAAAGCTATCTGAGAAAACAGCAAATTGAACATTAGAGACTTTTTATTATTTGTAAGAAAGTCATTATTTTTAAGGCATTTTTAAATTTTCTTTTTGTTTGAGTGTTATGAGAGAAATATAATTTTGTATCTTTTGCTAATCACTGCTTTTTCATTTGGTTTTTTCATAGTACCGTTCATTCTGTTCTTTGGACCATTGTTTTTTTTAAAGAATATCACTGATTTTATGCAATAAAAATTATTGAACGTACAGAGTCTGGCAATAAACAAAACAAAATGACGGACAAACAACGTATTACATTGATTAGCTCCTTTAATCCAGAATCCTCTATTGGGATCCCAATAGAAGGCTTTGCTTGTGTTTTCATTTCTTGGTCTAAGCTATTTTCACTCAAATTCACCATGAATATGACAGTGAAGGAGTTTCATCTTCAAATAAATTTAACTTAGCAACAATCTATAGTTCGTTTTAATTCAACATCATTTATTAAGAAGTAAGGAGTGTTCGATTAAAGCATCAGCTTTATCATCTTTATTAGTTTAAGTTCTCAGACAAAAAAAAATGTTGATGATGCGTACATACATTTGCATTAAGAAAATCAGCTATAATTCCTTTACAAGGAAAAGTAAGAAACATTTCTCCACAATTATTGGTTGATATCTTTCTCAAGTTTTCCAGTTGGCCAGCAAATCTAGTTTTTTTTCCACCAATAAACTATAATCTGCATGTTCTTTCAATAACTTTTTTCAAAGTTGGTGGATCAGAAGAGAGATATCGAACAAAGTTATTACTACCACCATTTTTTTTGGCAAATTTGAAGATACATGGTACTTACAGTGTCATATTGATGCCATTGTACCTGGATCCTGTGCTCTTTTACAACAGACTTTTTCTTCTTCACTCCGTTCGAATGGTGATCAGAATTCCCATTTCTTATACGAGCAAATAGCCCAGAAAGACGATTTACCGTCCTATTTGAGCTCGCTCCTTCTACATTCTGCTTGAGAAGTTTGTCCAAATCGAGAGTTTATTTGTACTTTTTGCCGTATTTTCCCTTTTCCATATAACTTAATTGATCTTTTACCGCTTGCTTAATTATAGCGTCCATGGTTTCGTGACGACTTCGTGATTTTAGTGACCATATATAGAAACGAAAATTAAAATAACAAATTTATGTCAAATCAGTTAAAAAATTTTTCTAAGTAATCTTTGAGTTTCATTCATCGTCACAATGAAGTAAAAAAATCCCAGAAGTCTCAAAATCTTTTTGAAAAGGCATGAAATATAAACACAAGTAACGTAAGGCTTCTACTATATTCGGCTGCTGAATTTTTTATTTCAAATTTTATAACGATTCACAAAGATGTATTGGGGAAGAATAAAGGTGTTTACCTTGTTGTTTTCCATCCACTAATTTTTATGTTTTTATAAGTGCATGGCTACCACGGTCACAATTATTTGCATTAAATTAGATAAAAACAAATTGAAATTTTATCACCCATATTTAACACACAACTATAATTAAGAAATACTTCTTACATTTTGTCCACTTTTAAAAAAATGCAATTAGAGCCTTTGATAAATGGCTTTCTATAAAGTTTGACAAAAGTTTGCTATGCATTACGCTGGAATAAAGTAAAGCAACATGAAGGAAATTGGATAACAGAATAAAGCTTAATACAATTAAAGTATGTATTTAGCTAGTTTGAATAACTGCATAAAGCAAATGCAAAATATAAAGATAGCTGAACACGAAAACAACCGTTGTATAATTAAGAAAAAAACCGTATCCCATTGATTTTACTTCTCTATATGCCTTTCCTTTTATTAATAGGCATAATTCCCACGGCTGTTAATTTGACGTTTACGTTTGTAATAAGGAAACTTAGATGAGCCACCAAACCTATTGAAAGACTCGGGTGAATAACAATTATTTTCACCTTTTCCTATGATACCAAACCTTACACGAGTTATTAATCATTAACGAATTCAATTGTTGCCGCATCATTTTAGATCTTAATCTGTTTTTGACATGTTTTTGACATGTTTTTGAAAGCATTCGTTCACACTTAGTTCAACCAATCGGAAGTTAAGTTGTTAGTTCTGCTGTTTTTGAGAGAAAATTTTTCTTATAGGGCTAAAAAATCCAAACTGTTTTCAATTATCACAGATAAAACTCCTGATAACTGTAAAAGAAAGAAGTTATCCCTGCTTGTCCGTTATGTTTAGAATGGAAGAGTGGAGGAACGAATCTTGGGAATTAGAGCAGTAAGGGAAACCACTGCAGAAAGTGTTTTCAATACTGTGTGTAATAAAGTAAAAGAACATGGAATGGACATATCAAATTGGCGTGGACAGTGCTATGATGGGGCATGCAATGTTTCAGGAATTCATACTGGGTTACAAGAACGAATTAAAGAACTTCCACCATCATCTCTTTTTACTCACTTCTATTGCCATGTGCTAAACTTCGTCGTTGTAGACACAATGAATCGAAATCGAATAGCAAAATATTTCTTAGGGACATTACAACGTGTATTCATTTGTATTCAAATGAATACATGTTCATTGAAACCTAAACGGCATGCAATTTATTCAGAGCAACAAACGAACGTAAATGAAGCTTCTGGTGAAGAAGTGGGAAGCGAGTGTATTCATTGAAAAAATTATTATAAGCAGATGAGCCTGCTGTGCAGATAGCATCAAGGCGTTCCACCACACTATAAAAGCCGTAGTTGCATTTTGAAAAATTGAAAAGAAAGCAAATATTGTTGCTGAAGCGAAAGGATTACTCCAAAACGTTACGATTTCGAGTTTATTCTAGCATTGGATGTATTTTTTGTATTTCTTTTTGAAGATTTTATTCCAGGCTATGAGTGCAAAACATACAGCTTTTAAAAGTCGCCCCTTCATTAATCAACAAAAATAAAAAAAAGTGTACATAAAAATCCTCGACGAATTGATAAAAATCCTGAGACTGCTGTACATATATCTGTACGGTGAAAACTCTCTGGCTTTATCTCCTTCTGTACCACCTGAGAATTGCATTGCTCATTTTGTTTGTTGAAAAGAATTCTTTCAGTCTCGACTCAACATTATGACTGCTTCTACTGGAAGCCGTTTCATCGCAAAGAACGACTAACTCTTGTAGGGTCTACAGTTTATGCATCATTTTGACTTGGAAATCCAGAGGCATGGAACAAAATTCTGGTGGCAGTTAAATGGTTCCAGAAAGTTCTCGATATCGATTCAATTCAAAACGAAATATTTTCTTTGAAAGTTTTCTTACTGTTAACTTGCCTGCTAAAAAAAGATGAATCTGAAAAACACAGAGCCACTTTTGTTAATCTGTTTACAGTGTTAAATAAAGAGCCTTAATGCTATGGTTCAAACATAAAATTGATGAAAATTGCTCTAATGCTCTCTGGCAGTGCAGAAAGAGACTCCATATTTTAAAAAATCTCGGTTGAGATCGACGATGAACACAAAAAGGCAACAACGTTTGATGCTCATGTCAGTGGAATCTGACATAATGGACGTGTTAGACATTGAAAATGTAGTTCAAATGAAATATTAAATGCTTTATCCATTAAAGGCGAATTTACAAATTTTTTTGCTTTAGAACCCAGTGCTCCAAATTTTGCTAAAGCTCTTACAGCTTTTGCAGACTTTAACGCTAAACGTTTTTTTACTTATGGTTTTTTAAATCCTGATTTAAGCGTATTGCGAATCTAGAAAACTTAATAAACCCTCCTTTTTGTCGTCTTTCTTTTCTATGTCGTCTTCCTCTCCTATGTCGTCTTCCCATAATTTGTAAATAATTTTAACTATGAAGAAATACTATTTAAAATTTAAATGTCATTTTTCAAATATATATATATATATATACATAAAAGATAAAAGTTTCTCCTGATTTTTAGGTGATTTTTATTGAGCTTTCGACTCGTTGCTTCGAGCCTTCATCAGAATTTATCTTATATCTTTTATGTATTAAATGCCTGGATTACAAATTTTCAAACTTATATATATATATACATAGGAAGTTTATATTTGATGATTGTCCGTATAAAACAGTGCTCGATGCCCGAGAGCAGAGCGTAAATATGGGTAGTGTTGTTGAGAAAAATCACAAAACTACAGATTCATCCCGACAGGCCTGTTTCGAGATTGCTCACTCTTCAGGGGATTTAATGAATAAAATGCTTAAAATATATATACAAGATGACGGAAGTTATTGTATTAATCAAGGTGTATCGTTACAAGTTAGATAACGGAATTTAGCGTGTTAATTAATGTGTATTGTTACAAATTACATAGGAGTTTTTTGGATTCATGGCGACAAGAGGAAACAAGTTCGTTGCGTTTATTGAGGGATGATCTGGATGGTTGGTAGAGGATGAAGAATTTTTCTTTGAGGCAAAGGTTGCATCTTTTACTAGTGCTGCTGTATGGGTTGCTGTGTGTGATGATGTTCCATGAGATGTCGTGGTCGATATTGCTGTCTTTAAGGGTACGAATGTATTTACTAAGTTTGGTAGAGTTTCGTAGTTTTTTGTGGCAGAAAGAGGCAGTGTGATTTCAATGTCTAGTCTTACATTCGTTTTCTGTAAGTCCAATGTACGTCTGAGTTGTGTTATTGTCCTTGCGTTTGACAGTAGCTTGGTAAACGACGGATGACTGCAGGCAGTTTCCGTTAAGTGGGCAGTTTTGTTTTTGTCGGCAGTTGCATGTTTTTGTATGTGTCTTTTTGTTCGCGGTGTTGTCGTTAGTTCTGTCTGATGTACTCAGTATATGTTTTGTTATCAAGTTTATCCAGGATCATAAATCATGATGAAGACTATTTTTGTTATATAATTTTAAGGTTTAGTTCTGTATAACTTGTGTAGTAGAGCTGTTTCTGTTAATAATAATGTGTCATGTTCATTAGACATAATGATAAAATTAGAATGTCCAATTAACATGACGCATTCTCTGCAGCTTAAACATGGTTATTTTGGTTGTAGTTTATTATGCAGTGATTTAGAAAAGTTCTAGGGCCTTTTACAAATAGATATGTGAAATTGAAAATTTTAAAGAGTATTTTTGGTAATTTGTATTTTGCAAATATATTAGTATCAAAACATGACCAATGAATGGGCCTTTTATAGGCTACAGCTATTAGATGACTTTTACATCCGACATATATTCTAGCTTAGTAGTAACTTTAAGAGCCCAACTTATTTATTACGGAGTTTAGAGGTAAATAGTTTGTGAGAACAGTCCAGGCCCATAGCTTTAACGATAATTAAGGTGGGTGGCATATTCATATATTCATTTTTTAATCAGGAAAAGAACAATGGATTTTATAAGAAACTAATACAGCATGTCATATCTATGAATATGAGCCCCCACCCCAATTATCGTTCTGGCTACGTGCCTAGAATAGTCACCAGTATTTAGTCATCACAATTGCGATGTATTCTTTACAGCTGCTCACATTGTCTTAGAGAAATTCCCATGTTCTTTATTAGCTATGTATAAAATTCAGTCTTTTTCTTAAGTTGCTGCTCGTTGACATTGGATCACATTTATGTTATTTGTTTCCAAAAAGTCAAAAACAAGATCAAGTTCAATGCAATTTTCCTCTAGAATTTCCTCTTCAAGCCATTTATTTAAGAATCATAGACTAACAAGAACAAAGTGCAAAATGAATTGCATGGATAAAGGATCATCATGAAATGATTCAAATATAGACTTATAGAAGAGACTGTTTCCCGACAAAATCTCATCTATAAAAGATTATGTTTCCAGCCATTTGTTTCTAAAATACGTACATCAGCATATTGTAAAAATTACTGAGCAGGAATCATTTTACAAGCAAAAAAAAAAGAAACCAAGAATCGAGAAATGTGAAGAATATTCTTTCATGCGCGTTACTAGTCCTATGTTTACACCGTTCATGTTTGCAGCACCATCAAAACACTTTTCCACAATTTATTCTACTTTCAAGCCAGAGTTGGTGATAAATGACTTAAATTATGAAGTTCATACAGATGTTTCTCTTGATTGATAGAGTTGCATAATAACTAGGAAACGTTTCCTTTGTCTCACCTTAAAAAGGAATCTTACACATAATGATATGTGGTCTGTTCTGCTACAAGCTGTACTAACTACTGTTTGCCATTAGTTATTCTCTTCAGTATTATATCCGAAACTATCCCAATGACTTCATTCAGAGCGTTTGTTGATGCATGTTTTGCGTGCTCTTTCATTTGACTTTGAATCCTTTGTTTCAATCATGGTATATCTTTGCATCTTAAGTGTGGTGACTCAAGAAGTCACCCTCAGTTAATGTCTGAGATTTTTTTCTTTCCTCTGAATGTCCTCTTATGACAATGTTTGCTTTGCAGCAAACACGATGTTCTCAACAAAAACTAGAAGATATTGCTGATTGCTTTTTACTTGTTGCTTTTGATCTGTGTGAATTTGGTCAAGAAGAGAGGAGTTAAGCTTCTGATTGGCTGTATACAATTCCCACTATGTCATTACTGTTATTTTCAGATTTCCATATTTAGAAAATGTTTTTGGTTTCTTCAAAATATAAAAAACATACGAATAAATATTTTGAAATATCTACAAGTGAAGCACACACACTGATTGTTTCTGTGTTCATAAAAGATTCGCGAGTTTTTTTTGTACAGCTCGGGATCAAATCGCAGGGATAAAATTTATTTGCTAGTAATTTCGTAGGATATTCTGAAGGAATGGATTTGTTTTTGCGAAGGGACTTAATTAACGCTGTTGAATGTTTGTAATCGTCATCTGCTGCTTGGTTAACATTTTTTCATCTGCGCTATTATCCTGAACATGAATTAGTTCATTGGCTTTAGCTAACGTACAAATCATGATACTTTGCATTGTTGCATCTTGTGTACTTTTGTCTGTGACTTGATTTAAAACATTTGTCACATTTTACTTGACGTCAAAAGCGTCTTTTATAACCACAAGATAATGTCTACAAATTTGGCAATTGTACCTATTTCTATACTTTGTGTTGCTCCAAAAAATAATTTAAACATACGTCAAATGGACATGCTAGCCACAGCAGTGGCGTGGTGGCATAGTTTTTAGTGTGGTTGCCAACACAAATTTTGCGCTCCTTTCACCTTTTCTTATGGCTATTTTCAAGTATTTTAGTTATTTTCATTTTATAAAACACAAACATGAATCTTCATAAAAAAGAAAGGAACTTAAAAACTAAGTATCATCAAGCAAGTATATGTCTGTTACGTTATTTGTTTTTTATAGAAAAATATATTCGTATTAATGCCTTTGCAAGCGTTGGGGAGGTTTTCCCAAGTAAAGTTATGATTCTATCTTTGTCGATAGGAAAGAGAGTTTCCCTTTCAACTTCCATTAGAAGCAATGATTTCAGGCGTTCCTGTACCATCATAGATCGAATCCTCGTTTTTACTCTCTTCAGCAAAGTAAAAGAACGTTCAGCAGTTGCTGAGCTAATGGGTATGGCCACTGCAATTGAATAAACTTGCATAATGTTGGGTATGCGTCGACTAAATGGTACTTTGGAAAACAAAGCAGCTTCAAGGCATCTAAGAATGACGGAGTTTTTGCCTTCTCTGTAATCGACGCATTATTCGAATGCTTACTTATGTCAGTATCAGAGTGATTTTCATCATCATCATCACCATCACCATCCTCAATAGTTTCAAAGCTCTGCTCATTATGATTATAGTCACATTGAGTTGTAAACTGAGAACAGTGAAATTTTTTAAATGTGCTGCAAAGCTTAACAGTTCAGTAGCGCATCTTTGGGAATCTAACTTATACACATCAGAAAAGGCTTTCACTGCAGATTGAAGATCGTGAGGTGTCTTGTACTTGCTCGAGAGCTAGTCAAATTGATTAGGTGCGAATGTGTCTCGCCTCAATTGTGCTTTTAAAGAATCTGCCAAATCATCTCTGGCTTGTTCTCTGTCCATTGGTCGTCGACGACGAGGTCGTGTAGACCTCCATTTGACATTTAAGGCAAAAGAATTGGTCATTTCAATGATTTTTCCTGGTTTGTTACGTATGATTTGAATTCGAGAAATTGAGCTATCAACCATATCCATTTCTTTTCCAAAGTCAGCATTTACGACTAGTAGATATCTTCTTAAAGGCCCAGTCATTCCAAAAATTTCTTGGAAAAGACAGGCAGTCGCAACAAATTGCTTTGTCTGAGAAGCTGCTTGCAATCCATTTGCTGTTCCTCGCTGACTTTCAGTGAACGATCTTTCCTCATCCACTTTTCGAGCACTCACATGATGCACTCGAACCTTAAAAGAAATACGTTTAGACAAAATTCTCTTGCATTCCATCGAACTGTATGAAGACGTTTAATTGAAAAAATTTTGAGGTTTTCATTATTTTGAACCAATTAAAACAATTTGTGTACTTTATGAGAGTTATTAAAGAGAACGTGCCGTTTTTCGAGAAAGTCAAAAAGAGTAATGACATCAATAGCAACACAACCAACAACTGTCCCAGGGTCAAACGTGTTTTCTTTCATATCAATAGAAATATTTCAATTCAATTCATTTTCAGCAGATTCCGAGATGCCTTTGCCTTCGTTATGTTCATTTGAATTAACAAAGCTGTCAAATATCAAGGCATTCACCAACAGAATCATTGCTTTTGATTGATTTGAAAGTATGCTCATCTTGATCTTTTACATCTATCAACTCAGATTTTTCTTGCGCATGCACTTGTTTAAGGTCTTTACTTATGCTCGGCGTTTCCCTGAGTTTTAATTATAACGCCTCTGTTGTTTGTAATAAAATGCATGGTGGGTAATTTTGTATAGGTTTCAAGTAATCAAGCAAAACTCCCTCAAGTTTTGAAAATTCTTCTTGTCTAGCTTTCTTTAATCTCCGATACTCAGCACCCGACTTTTTTCTCTTCGTGGTGTTGAAAGAATTAGACATTGCAGTTAGTCTTTAACATTGCACCATGATCCATGATGTGCATTAAATAATGTTAAAATGGATTTCCCAACACAAATGGAATTATCAAATGAAATGTTTCATTTTGTGAATTACATCAGTATTGCCAGCAATGGAAGCTCAAAATGAGAGTTTTGTATTTTGAGACATAAATTTAATTGGTCTTCAATTGTTGTTGTTTAAAAAATATCTTAATTTCAATTAAATATATGCTGTTATGCACATTCGATAACTGCGGATAAAGGAATCTTGAACATTTACGAAGAAGCTTTAAGTGATTTAAAAAGTTTTACCGTATGATAACTTGCTTTACTACTGAAAATGACAAATGTGTCGTCGTAACGATGAAATTAGGGAGTTTTAGCTAGAGTACGACTAGGACAACGAGTACGAAGTTTGACCGTGTAAGAGAATGGCATGAGGAAGATTGTTGTCGTTATTGCTTCGTCAAAATTTTGCTTTAGTTGTAAACAACAGAACGAGCCTTTTTATTGTGTAAAACACCGACGTTAGCGAAGCAGCTACGGCTCTATTCGTCCACATAATGATATCAATGAACCGGTAATTCTGGTTTTGCTATAATATAGGACTCTTTAGACTGCAAATCTACACTATTTTAAGTTTTATGTACGATATATTTGTACTATTTTATTGTTTGTTTACCTTTCACTTTGCGTACGAAATACATGAAAGTTTCGCAGGTCATATTTTCCTTTTTAATGTACATCTGCGCTCAAAAAGGGTTCTAAATTAAAGCCTGGATGCTCGAAAATAATACTGAATACTAATTTCTTACAGAATGAAGAAATATACCTACTTTCTTTGCTTAAAAAGACATCGTAGTCGCGACTACGAATTTTTTACAAAACATCGTACTCAGATTGATGACGGGTACGTGTTTTTGTTGTCGCAACAATGTTTTCGCGCCAAAATGACGTAAATCGTACTCGTAGTCGTACTCGTAGGCTTGCTAAAGCTCCCTAATGTAAATAACACAATATGAACAATGCAGTACATGCTGCGGTATCATTAGGGCTACTTCATGTTAAACTATCCATTATGATAGCAATTTACCGATGACTGCACTAATTAATTTTTAAAAAATATATTATTACGCTCGGATTAATAATAAGATACAATGCCAGTAATAGGGAGTTTTAGCAGAGCCTACGAGTACGACTACGAGTACGATTTACGTCATTTTGGCGCGAAAACGTTGCTGCGACAACAAAAACACGTACCCGTCATCAATCTGAGTACTAGGTTTTGTAAAAAATTCGTAGTCGCGACTACAATGTCTTTTTAAGCAAAGAAAGTAGGTATATTTCTTCATTCTGTAAGAAATTAGTTTACAGTACTATTTTCGAGCATCCAGGCTTTAATTTAGAACCCTTTTTGAGCGCAGATGTACATTAAAAAGGAAAATATGACCTGCGAAACTTTCATGTATTTCGTACGCAAAGTGAAAGGTAAACAAACAATAAAATAGCACAAATATATCGTACATAAAACTTAAAATAGTGAAGATTTTTCAGTCTAAAGAGTCCTATATTCTCGCAAAACCAGTATTATCGATTCATTGATATCATTATTAACAAATAGAGACGTAGCTGCTCCGCAAACGTCGGTGTTTTACACATTAAAAAGGCTCGTTCTGTTGTTTACAACTAAAGCAAAATTTTGACGAAGCGACAACGACAACAAACTTCCTCGTGCCATTCCCTTACACGGTCAAATTTCGTACTCGTTGTCGTAGTCGTACTCTTGCTAAAACTCCCTAATGATGACTGTCTGTGAGGGAAGCAAAAAACATAGATTAAGATAGGCAAAAAATTACACATTTAAGGCCTTGTTGCGCCCCTTAAGAGAACAGTTTGGCCGTGTATGCATAGGCGAAACTAGAATGCTAACTGGGGGGTGGTGTAAATATTCATATAATCAGCTCTGCCTTGCTGTTGATTTCTTTTGTTGGCTATGTTAAATTCAATAGAAATCAGCAGGGCAAAGCTGAATATATGAATATTCCCCACCCCCCAGTTAGCATTCTAGTTTCTCCCCTGCATGTATGTTGCCTACACTCATCGTGACAAATCATGCAGGCGTTGTGGTCACAAACGAAACATCTAATTCTAGATTGCTCGCCAATATCTCATTCTTTAATCGACCCCCTGACAAGGTTTCATTTTGGTCCGTCTACTTCCTTTCTTCCCTAATTCCCTAAAGTTAACTTAATTCACTGAATATATAACTGTAAAAATAACTGTTCTGTTTCAAATGCGTTTTTAATTTTTTATAGCCCATAATTAAGACTTGATGATTCGTATCCAATTCAGTGCCCCCCAAAATAAACAGCTAGAGGGGCCTGCCCCTCTGGTCCCCTCTTGCCACCACGCACCAAAACAGGCAATAGTTATGGACAGGAACGATATACATAAATAAAAATACTGAAAAAGTACATCATGAATCAAGTGCATTAAAATAAAGGCACAAAACTTTTCTAATTTTGTCTTCATGCAGAGAAAAAATAAAATTATGACAAAGCATAATAGCGTCAGCATCATAACTGCCTTTTTGCTTACAGGAGCAGCTTCAAACTCAATTCTAAATCTTGATATCATCCTTTAAGGATGTTTCATTATTTCAGTAAAAAGAGTTTTACAACTCAAAACGCAACTCAAAAGTTACATAACCAATTTGTAAATAACTTATTTTGCAATACCTTTTACTATTAGATGTTTGCAAATTGAAATAACAAAGAGAATTAATTTTGAACAAAGAAGTATAATTTGCGCAACAAGTTAATCGATTGTAACAAATAAAGAAGCGAACTTTTCCTCTATTTTGCCAAGACCTTTGAAAGAAATGTGAGTCTTTGACGTAGCTGCATTTTTAAGACCACTGCATACTATGAAACCACATGATTTACATTGGTTTACAGTAATTACTGCAGCATTTACGCGTAATTTATGTAATATTGGGTTTGACTGCAGTAAAACCCAAAGTTTAAAATTGGGCTTACATGTAGTGGCATGTGTATAAATTGTGAACTTTACTTTATATCATCGTGATTTAAAACATTAAAGCTAGTACAATATTAATTTTTTTTCCATTTTGTTGAAGAGCACCGTGACGTAAATAGCTATCAGAGTAATATTGAACTCAGATAAAGTATTTTTTAAATCTCAGAGGTATTTCTTAAAGAGAGAATAAATACCTTAAAAGAATCTATTTTAAAAGTAAGTAAGCGTTCGATAAAAAATTGGTCTACTTTAACGGGCAAAATCACTTTGCAATTATAATTTCCCTTGTAAAGATTTTAGTTTCATTAGCAATGTTGAGCATTGTCTTAAATTGACACTTCAGCCAAACCCAAAAATGCGAAAAGCCTACTAAAAACAGTGATAGTAAAACTAGTTTAGTAGAAGTCTTTTTAGAAGCAATTTTTCTGCCAATTTTTGCATTGAGTATGTGCTTCGTATCAATACATTTTATTACGAATCTACATCAGGAAACACTTCACTGTTACTAGACACAACAATGAGCACTTAAGTTCAAATATAATTTGTGGTATGACTTTTCTCGACTTAAGTTTCATTTTATTTTTATAAATCATTTGCAAAGATTTATTGGAAAAGTCATTCTTTGATCTTTCTGACTTATATTAATTCAGCTAATGTTTATACAGTTTAAACTTATGAAAACAAATGTTAGTAATGGACGGTGTATAAAAAATGTTAAATTGGCATCGTACATTTCAACAACTTTTTCAATGCTTAAGTTGAACTTGTTTGTGCAAAACTTGTACAGGTGAGCCAATTTTATATCACATTGAAAGAATTGATCGTGACTGTAAAATTTGGCGGTGATTGACATTATAAAAAAGTTGATTTGCTTGATTTTACTGTCAATCTGCTGTGAGTGAAAAATGACTTTTGCTGCAAATCTGGTATTGCTGTATGATATGGACAAGAAAAATCAATAGAGGATTAAGTTAAATAATGTATAATACCGAATTTACAATACTCAAGTTCGAATTGCATTACCTCACTATAAGCGTACGGAAGCTATCATTACTAGGGGAGCAATACATATTTCTCCCAACTCATAATTGATGTTCAGCCATATTTTCGCTCGATCAACGTTAAAAATTTACCCTACTTTTGGCTTGTTTTAATAGCCACTTTATTTAATTAAGTTGTGGAGAAGAAAAGGGTTGCTGTATTGTCAGTACAAAAATACAGAAATACATAACTTAAAAATTTTTTTGTTTTGTCAATGCAATATAAAATTCAGGCTCGTTTCAAACATACAGTTCATGCGAAAATTGCATTAAAGAAAAACTAAAAAAATTCATTTCCAATTTATGGATAAATTCTAAAAACAGCGAATAAGATGGGACAAATTATTTGTTTTTGCCTCAAATATTTTACATAAAAAGGGATTACATGAAACGCTATTGATAGTGGAATATATGTACCATTTAACCTACGTAAGGTTAATTTCAAGATGTTTAAAGCAAAAATGTTTTTTTTCTTAATGACTTATTTTAGGAAGTGGCACAACTATTTATTTGTTGTTTAAGACGTGAATGAGCATTTTGTACTTAATAAGTAGCTATAAACATTTTCATTATGATATTGATGTTGAATAACATAACATTATTTTCAATTACCGCGTTTAAAATTGTTCATGCAATAAGGCTATAGTCGCTGACCAATATACTTTTATACGTAATTTAAAATACTTTTATCGAACGTTTCTAGAAGTAAATCTTGATCATATTTGAGAAATAGTGCGAGTAAAGGTTTTGCGTGTATATAGAATAATCAAAAATTATTACAATGTTTAACAAATGTTAGTAATAATTATAAACATTGCCAATTCACGCGGTAATTCAACTGTGAAATACGTGATATCTAACATTATAAAGATTTGCAATACGATTAATCAATTTTAAAATCAATAAATATTGGAGTAAATGTAGGTAAGAGAAACGACATTGTAATTTAAACAACAAAAACGAAATTACTATGAGTGAGAATTCTTCTTCTTCTATTTACGACGCCAGTCAAGGTCAATAGAACTCCAAGCTTCTGTGATAACCATAATGTTTATGAATAATTTAAGTCATTCTGAAATAATTGAGTAATGTTTTTTAGTAAATATTCACATCGTTTTTTACTTTTTATTGCCATCAGAAATTCATCATAAAGATGATTACAAGCATTCTCAAAACAGTAGATTTGTTACAAAAGCTTGAAGTTATCCGGTTTTGAACAATTCTACTGTAGCTTATTGGAATTCATGTATTTTAACGTGTATAGCATCGATGTTGACTGCAGTAGCTTTAAACTACTAACATTGCTTCCTTACTTTTTATATGATAAGTAAATATTGTCAAAAATCAGAACTGAAGCAAATTCAAACACACTGTAGCCAAATCAACTCGCTACAATTCTTGATAAACTTGGTTTTACAACACCTAACGATATATTTCGAGATATTTCTCCACTGAGATTGGCTTGCGGTGAGCATTATCTGTCTCATGCGACCCGAGAAATATAGCATTGATGAGAAATTTACGTTTGAATAAACTATGAATAACGTTTATTGTAAGCCATTATAAATCGTTAAAACTTGCGTTTCTACATATATTACGCATCGTACTAAAAGTCGACTGGAGTTATAGCTGCACCAAGTTTTGTCTAAGTGGCATTGTTGATTGAGATGTGTTGCCACAATAGGTTGTTTTTCGATATTGTTTTATAAGGTAATGAAACGACGCGTATCATAATAGCTAAGATTTCTCTAAAAATACAACAACATCTAGAGATAATCAGTATAAATCAGTGAATAAAGAAAAGAGTTGTTTCAAATAATTTTGCCAACCATGGTGAATGCTGAAAGCTCACTCTCTGATTCTCTGTATTATATCTTTAAAAACAAATTTTTGGCACTTTGCTGACTAAAATATATAAGTCTTATAGATCGTCCTTATTTTTACACGAATAATTACGTATTTAAATGGGTAATTATGATATAATCAAGCATTAGACGTGCAGGAGACTGCCTGCATTAAGTATTGATGGAAATACAGTGGTTTACTGCCAATTGAGTCATACCACGCAATATTCTTACAAGTGTGCAATTTAACAAGTGTACACGTGTACCAAGGTAAATACTGAAAGCTCATTCTCTGATTATCTATTTTATATTTTTAAAAACAAATTTTTGGCACTTGGCTGACTAAAACGTATAATTAGTAATAGATCGTCTTTATTTTTAGACGAATAATTACTTGTAAATAAAAGGGTAATTATTATATAACAAGGATTACACGCACAGGAAACTGCCTGCATTAAGTCTTGCTGGGAATACAGTCGTCTACTGCCAATCGAGCATACCACGCAATATTAAGTGTGCAATTTAACAATTGTACACGTGTACCAAGGTGAATGCTGAAAGCTCACTCTGATTATCTGTATTAAATCTTTAAAACAAATTTTGGCACTTTTCTGACTAAAATATATAAGTCTTATAGATCGTCCTTATTTTTACACGAATACTTACGTGTATTTAATTGTGTAATTATGATATAATCAAGGATTAGACGTGTAGGAGTCTGCCTGCATTAAGTCTTGCTGGGAATACAGTGGTTTACTGCCAATCGAGTCATACCACGTATTATTTATACAAGTGTGCAATTTAACAAGTGTACACGTGTACCAAGGTGAATGCTGAAAGCTCATTCTCTGATTATCTATTTTATATCTTTGACAACAATTTTTTGGCACTTGGCTGACTAAAATATACAAGTCGTAATAGATAGTCCTTTTTTTTACAAGAATAATTAATGTATTAAGTCATTATAAATCGTTAAAACTTGCGTTTCTACATATATTACGCATCGTACTAAAAGTCAACTGGAGTTATAGCTGCTCGAAGTTTTATCTAAGTGGCATTGTTGTTTGAGATGTGTTGCCACAATAGTGTGTTTTTCAATATTAATTTATAATGTAATGAAACGACGCGTATCATAATAGCTTAGATTTCTTTAAAATACAACAACATCTGGCTAGAGATAGCCAATATAAATCAGTGAATAAAGAAAAAAGTTGTTTCAAATAACTTTGCCAACCAAGGTGAATGCTAAAAGCTTATTCTCTGATTATCTATTTTATATCTTTAAAAACAAATTTTTGGCTCTTTGCTGATTGAAATTTATAAGTCAAAATAGATCGTCCTTATTTTTACAAGAAGAATTACATATTTAAAAGGTAATAATTTTATACTCGGATTAGACGTGCAGGAAACTGCATGCATTTAGTCTAACCGGGAATACAGTGGCTTACTGCCAATCGAGTCATACCACGAAATATTCTTACGCCTGTGCAATTTAACAAGTGTACACGTGTACCAAGGTGAATGCTGAAAGCTCATTCTCTGATTTCCTATTTTATATTTTTTAAAACAAATTTTTGGCACTTGGCTGACGAAAATATATAAGTCGTAATAGATCGCCTTTTTTTTACAAGAATAATGACGTGTATTTAAAAGGGTAATTATGGTATAATCAAGGATTAGACGAACAGGAAACTGCCTGCATTAAGTCTTGCTGGGAATACAGTGGTCTACTGCCAATCGATTCATACCACGCAATATTTTTACAAGTGTGCAATTCAACAAGTGTGCAAGTGTACCAAGGTGAATGCTTAAAGCTCATTCTCTGATTATCTATTTTATATATTTAAAAACAAATTTTCGGCACTTTGGTAGGCTAATTATGATAAAATCAAAGAGCATACGCGCAGGAAACTGCCTTCATTAAGTCCTTCTAGTCTGCTGCCAATCGAGTAATACCACGTAATAGTCTTACAAGTGTGTAATTTAACTGGTTTAACAAGTACAATAGTGTTTTCAATATTTGCAGATGCAAAAGGCTATACACGCTGACAAATATAGATGTATAGGTATCTAATTTTTATCAAATATTTCTGGAAACAAATCTTGATCATATTTTAATAATCGTGGGAGATTATTATGCGTATATAGCACACGATAAAATATTATTTAACGGTACAAAAATGTTTGTAACATTATTAAATATAGCATTTAATGGGGTCATATAGTGATACAACTGTAAAACACAAGGCATCTATCTTAAATATGTTGACTCTTTTGTACTTAACTTTTCATTTGCTTAATGATGTCTTTTTTTATAGAGATTTGCAATATGATAAACAAATTTTAAAATCAATAAATGTTAAAGTAAATGTAGCTAAGACCAACAACATTGCAGTTAAACAACAATTACGAAATTTCTATGAGTGAGAACTCTTCTTCTTCTATTTACGACGCCAGTCAAGGTCAATAGAACTCCAAGCTTCTGTGATTACCATAACGTTTATGAATAATTTAAATCATTTTGAAATAATGGAGTAATGTTTTTAAGTAAATATTCAGAAATTCATCATACAAATGATTACAAGCATTCTCAAAACAGTAGATTTGTTACAAAAGCTTGAAGTTATCCGGTTTTAAAGAATTCTACTGTAACTCATTGGAATTCATGTATTTTAACAAGTATAGCATCGATGTTGACCCTAGTGGCTTTAAACTACTAACATTCCTTCCTTCCTTTTTATGTGATAATAAAATCTTGCCAAAAATCAGAAATGAAGCAAATGCAAACACACTGTAGCTAGATTAACTTGCTACATTTCTTGATCACTTTGGTTCTTTAACACCTAACGATATATTTCGAGATATTTCGCCACTGTGATTGGCTTGCGGTGAGCATAATCTATCTCATACGACCCGAGAAATATAGCATTGATGAGAAATTTGAGTTCTAACGAGCTATGAATAATGTTTATTGTAAGTCATTGTAAATCGTTAAAACTTGCGTTTCTACATATATTACGCATCGTACTAAAAGTCGACTGGAGTTATAGCTGCACCAAGTTTTATCTAAGTAGCATTGTTGTTTGAGATGTGTTGCCACAATAGTGTGTTTTTCGATATTAATTTATAATGTAATGAAACGACGCGTATCATAATAGCTTCGATTTCCCTGAAAATACAACAACATCTGGCTAGAGATAGCCAATATAAATCAGTGAATAAAGAAAAAAGTTGTTTCAAATAACTTTGCCAAACAAGGTGAATGCTGAAAGCTCACTGTCTGATTATCGATATTATATCTTTAAAAACAAATTTTTGGCTCTTTGCTGACTGAAATAAATACGTCGTAATAAATCGTCCTTATTTTTACACGAATAGTTACGTATTTAAAAGGGTAACTATGATATAATCACTGATAAGACGTGTAGGAAACTGCCTGCATTAAGTCTTGCTGGGAATACATTGTTCTACTGTAAACCGAGTCATACCACGCAGTATTCTTACACATGTGCCATTTAACAAGTGTACACGTGTACCAAGGTGAATGCTGAAAGCTCATTCTCTGATTATCTATTTTATATCTTTAAGAACAAATTTTTGGCACTTGGCTGACTAAACTGAATAAGTCGTAATAGATCGTCCTTGTTTTTACAGGAATAATTACGTGTATATAAAAGGGTAATTTTGATATAACAATGATTAGACGTACAGGAAACTGCCTGCATTAAGTCCTGCTAGGAACACAGTGGTCTACTGCCAATCGAGTCATACCACGCAATATTCTTACAAGTGTGCAATTTAACAATTGTACAAATGTATTAAGATGAATGCTGAAAGCTCATTCTCCGATTATCTATTTTATATCTTTAAAAACCAATTTTTGGCACTTTGCTGACTAAAATATTTAGGTCGTAATAGATAGTGCTTGATTTTACACGAATAGTTACAAAAAGACTAAATGTATCAATAATTACAACTAATTTTCGTTTATAAAAATTAATCTAAGCGGGGTTTTTTGGATAAAACTGCTACTGATAAAAATTCTTTTTGCATTAATATTATGAGGCAGTGGAAATGAGGTTACTTTTGGCATTGGCATTAGGTGTCTCCTTATTAAGATTCTTCGTTCATTTTATAGAGGCATAGCCTCAGTAGGGTCGCCAGGTTGTTCAGAATAGTGGAGACGACGCAGCTGCCAATGATGTGAGACTTAAATGGGAGTACCAAAGCATGCGCTTTTAAAAAAGTCTTAAGTGTAGCTATATGTTCACTATGACGCTATTCCATTCAGACAGGTTTCACAAAGATATGACTTTAGCTATACGTGTTTAAAAGGCTAATTATGATAAAATCAAAGATTAGACGTGCAGGAAACTGCCTACATTAAGTCCTTCTGGTCTACTGCTAATCGAGTAATACCACGTAATAGTCTTACAAGTGTGTAATTTAACTAGTTTAATAAGTGCAATAGTGTTTAAGCTATTTGCAGATGCAAAAGGCTATACACGCTGACAAATATAGATGTATAGGTATCTAATTTTTATCAAATATTTCTGGAAACAAATCTTGATCATATTTGAATAATCGTGGGAGATTATTATGCGTATATAGCACACGATAAAATATTATTTAACGGTACAAAAATGTTTGTAACATGAAATATAGCATTTAATAGGGTCATATAGTGATACAACTGTGTAATACGTGGCATCTATCTTATGTATGTTGACACTTTTGTACTTAACCTTTCATTTGCTTAATGATGTCTTTTTTTGTAAAGATTTGCAATATGATCAATAAATTTTAATATTAATATATATTGGAGTAAATGTAGGTAAGAGAAACGACATTGTAATTTAAACAACAAATACGAAATTTCTATTAGTGAGAATTCTTCTTCTTCTATTTACGACGCCAGTCAAGGTCAATAGAACTCCAAGCTTCTGTGATAACCATAATGTTTATGAATAATTTAAGTCATTCTGAAATAATTGATAATGTTTTTTAGTAAATATTCACTTCGTTTTTACTTTTATTGCCATCAGAAATTCATCATAAAATGATTACAAGCTTTCTCAAAACAGTAGATTTGTTACAAAAGCTTGAAGTTATCCGGTTTTGAACAATTCTACTGTAGCTTATTGGAATTCATGTATTTTAACGAGTATAGCATCGATGTTGACCGCAGTAGCTTCAAACTACTAACACTGCTTCCTTACTTTTTATGTGATAAGTAAATATTGTCAAAAATCAGAACTGAAACAAATTCAAACTCACTGTAGCCAAATCAACTCGCTACAATTCTTGATAAACTTGGTTTTACAACACCTAACGATATATTTCGAGATATTTCTCCTAAAAGTCGACTGGAGTTATAGCTGCACCAAGTTTTGTCTAAGTGGCATTGTTGATTGAGATGTGTTGCCACAATAGGTTGTTTTTCGATATTGTTTTATAAGGTAATGAAACGACGCGTATCATAATAGCTAAGATTTCTCTAAAAATACAACAACATCTAGAGATAATCAGTATAAATCAGTGAATAAAGAAAAGAGTTGTTTCAAATAATTTTGCCAACCATGGTGAATGCTGAAAGCTCACTCTCTGATTCTCTGTATTATATCTTTAAAAACAAATTTTTGGCACTTTGCTGACTAAAATATATAAGTCTTATAGATCGTCCTTATTTTTACACGAATAATTACGTATTTAAATGGGTAATTATGATATAATCAAGCATTAGACGTGCAGGAGACTGCCTGCATTAAGTATTGATGGAAATACAGTGGTTTACTGCCAATTGAGTCATACCACGCAATATTCTTACAAGTGTGCAACTTAACAAGTGTACACGTGTACCAAGGTAAATACTGAAAGCTCATTCTCTGATTATCTATTTTATATTTTTAAAAACAAATTTTTGGCACTTGGCTGACTAAAACGTATAATTAGTAATAGATCGTCTTTATTTTTACACGAATAATTACTTGTAAATAAAAGGGTAATTATTATATAACAAGGATTACACGCACAGGAAACTGCCTGCATTAAGTCTTGCTGGGAATACAGTCGTCTACTGCCAATCGAGCATACCACGCAATATTATTACAAGTGTGCAATTTAACAATTGTGCACGTGTACCAAGGTGAATGCTGAAAGCTCACTCTCTGATTATCTGTATTAAATCTTTAAAAACAAATTTTTGGCACTTTTCTGACTAAAATATATAAGTCTTATAGATCGTCCTTATTTTTACACGAATACTTACGTGTATTTAATTGTGTAATTATGATATAATCAAGGATTAAACGTGTAGGAGTCTGCCTGCATTAAGTCTTGCTGGGAATACAGTGGTTTACTGCCAATCGAGTCATACCACGTATTATTTATACAAGTGTGCAATTTAACAAGTGTACACGTGTACCAAGGTGAATGCTGAAAGCTCATTCTCTGATTATCTATTTTATATCTTAAAAAACAATTTTTTGGCTCTTGGCTGACTAAAATATATAAGTCGTAATAGATCGTTCTTATTTTTACGCGAATAATTATGTGTACATAAAAGGGTAACTATGATATAATCAAGGATTGGGTGAACAGGAAACTGCCTGCATTAAGTCTTGCTGGGAAGACAGTGGTCTACTGCCAATTGAGTCATACCACGCAATATTCTTACAAGTGTGCAATTTAACAATTGTACACGTGTAGCAAGGTAAATGCTGAAAGCTCGTTCTCTGATTATCTATTTTATATCTTTAAAAACCAATTTTTGGCACTTTGCTGGCTAAAATATTTAAATCGTAATAGAACGTGCTTAATTTTTACACGAATAATTACAAAAAGACTAATTGTATCAATGATTAGAGCTATCAATCGTTTATAAAACTGGTACTGATAAAAATTGTTTTTGCATTAATATTACGAGGCCGTGAAAATGAGGTTACTTTTGGTATTGGCATTAAGGTGTCTTCTTAATAAGATTCCTCGTGCATTTTATAGACGAATAGCCCCAGTAGGGTCGCCAGGTTGTTTAGAATAGTGGGGACGACGCAACTGTCAAAGATGTGAGACTTAAATAGGATTACCAAACATGCGCTTTTAAAAAAGTCTTAAGTGTAGCTATTTGCTCACTATGACGCTATTCCATTCAGACAGGTTTCACAAAGATACGACTTTAGCTCTACGTATTTAATCGGCTAATTACGACAAAATCAAAGATTAGACGTGCAGGAAACTGCCAGCATGAAGTCATTCTGGTCTACTGCCAATCGAGTAATACCACGTAATAGTCTTACAAGTGTGTAATTTAACTAGTTTAACGAGTAAAATGGTGTTTAAATATTTGCAGATGCAAAAGGCTATACACGCTGACAAAAATAGATGTATAGTTATCTTTTTTTTATCAAATATTTCTGATAACATATCTTGATCATATTTGAACAATCGTGAGTAAATATTATGCGTATATAAAACATGATGAATTATTATTTGATGGTAAAAAATGCTAGTAAAATTATTAAATATAGAATTTAATGGGGCCATATAGTGATACAATTGTAAAATACGTGGTATTTATCTTATGTATGTTGACTCTTTTGTACTTAACCTTTCATTTGTTTAATGATGTCATTTTTTATAAAATCATGCAAGATGCTTAATAAATTTTAAAATTAATGAATATTGATGCAAATGTAGCTAAGAGAAACGACATTGCAATGTAAACAACAAATATGAAACTTGTAGGAGCATTTTTTCTTATATTTATTATGCAAGTCAAGTTTAATAAGAACTCCAAGCATTCGCGACTTTTATAATTTTTATTATAATTTAAATCATTCAGAAATAATTGTTTAATGTCTTTAAGTCATTGTATAATTCGTTATTTACTTCCATTGCCAATTTAGATTACGAAAGAAATCAATATACAAATGATTACAAACTTTCAAAAAGCAGTGGTTGTGTTACAATATCTTGACTTTAATGGATATTTAAGGAATCTACTTCATATAGCTCATTGGAATTTATGTATTTTAATCTTTAAAGGATTGATGTCAACACTTGCTTGTGGTAGCCTTATATAGCTTTTTCTCTTTTTTTTATTTAACTTGTAAGTAAAATTGCAACAATTGAAAAAAAAGTTGCCAGATTCAAACACATATGCTGTACCAAAATCAACCTGCTACAAATATTGCTAACTTTGTTTTTACAACAACTAATGATATACTTAGAGATATTTCTTGACTGTAATTGGCTGCATATGGTAAAGATAATTTACCTCCCACCACCCAAGAATTACAACAGAGTTGGCAAAATTTATATGTGAAAGAATGACGAATAATTTTTATAATAAGTCATCATAAATCTTTAAACCTTCCTTACTACATATATTGCACGTCCTACTAAAAAAAATTTAACTCGATGCAAGAACTATCCACACAAAGTTATATTAAAGTAAATGTGTCAATTGAAATGTGTAGTCACAGTAGGGTTTTTGTCGATATTGATCTCTAAGGCAATAGAACGTCAGGTATAATAATAGATAAGATTTCTCTAGAAATACAACATCATCTGCCTAAAGATAATCAATATAAAACAATAAATAAAGAAAAGAGTTGTTGCAATGCAAATAATAAACGCACAAAAAAAAATTTTCTTTGCTTCAAATAATATTGCAAACTAAGATGATTACAAAACGATCCATTCCGTATCTCTATACATTTTTTTTAGTTTACCGATTATAATATTTACAAAAAGTTAGGTCGTTATAGATCGTGCTTATTTGTCGAGCGAATGATTACAAAAAGACTAATGTTGTTTCAATGAATGCAAATAGCAAGCGTTTATAAAGGTTAATATAATTGCATTAATGTTATGAGGTAGAAGAAAGAGGTAATAATTTTAGCAAACGGAATAAATATCTCGAATATGTCTCAAATACAAATAATTACGTATTTAAAAGATAATTATGATATAAGCATAATGTATTCAAAGCAGTACTATAGACCACGACGCTGTCTGTATTGACTTTGTTATGTGACCGTTTGCAGAAAGCAATTATTTTTATATTTTAAATCAGATTCGATGCACACTTTCACCTATATCCTTTTATACTTTTTGAAATTTCAATATAGTCTTCGGAACAACTTAGGGGAGACACGTCCAGCAGCTTACCCCAACGAATGCTATTGCCTAGCACATATCCAACGTGAAAAATTTTGGAAAGCCAATAATATATGAAAAAAACTGTGATTGATTTAATCGTATTATAGGAGTTGTCAAATAATGTTACAATTAAACTATTTGCAATTTTAGCTTCAGCTGAAATGTTTCAACCAATTTAACACAAGGCGAGGTTCGTTATAGTAATGCTAAAATCTTTCCTAGTAAATTATAATCACAAATTGATTAATTATGCCAGTTTGCAATTGACAAAGTTTTCACTGAAAGTTAGCTTACTTTTAACTGAAGTTACAGAAAGTTAAGCAGTTTGCTTCGTTTATAAATTTTTCAACAACTAAATTTAATGTATATTTGCTCAAATGCATGAGTACTCAAGAACACTGACGCTTTACCTCCTTCACCTGCTGTTAACAGAATCTTCCAAACGTAAAAAAAAGATAGGAGATGTGCTTAATATAGCTATTAGTCATAATTGTAACTCATTAACATTTCATTTAGAAGAAGTATAATGCCAAGCATCGTTAAGACAATTTTCATACTTGCAAGTGTCCTTCAAGCAAGCATCATCTCAACACTTTGTTAATGTGTTCAGAAGAAGTAAGTTGACCACAGAAGTAAAATACAGATTTGAAACTGTAAGTAATTATAAAACATTGTATTTATTTTAAAACTACATTATCATTTAAAGATATTTTGAACTTTATTCAATCTACTGCTTTTAACGTTATAAATCCATTTGTTCATTTGTCGCTTTGTCAGAAAAATATCGTGAGTTGTTTTTTATTTGACATAAAGACTATAACAATGAATCCAAGCGCATTTACATTAGTATGAATGTAGTAACACATTTCTTTAAAAGATTAAGCAGAAAGTTTTCGCAGTAAGAACAAATATGTCGGTGGCATAATCCTAAGAAAATGCTATTATTTTGAGAAATATTAACTAAAGACATTAACGCCCAAAAATTTGCTTGTATACTATATTCCCTGTCATCCATTCAGGCGAAACTAAACGTGAGTTTTAGTTTAACAAGTAAAATAGTAAATGAAAAGTTTGCAGATAAGCACGTTATGATGCTTTGACTGAACTATCACGTTTTTACTAAACAAGGACAATTTTAGGAAACATCTCATCTGTTTTACACCAAAAACCATGACCAGTTGACAATTTAAAGGAAAATAGTATAAAGCAAAGTCCGAAAAAGCGACATCTTGATATTGCAAAATATGCATCAAAAAAAGACGAGAAGTGAACTGTAAATTTTCGGCTTTATTTCAAAGTCATCCTCAAACAGAATGGTATTTAAAACCATACACACATATATTAACAACGCATGAATTAAGTAAGCGGAAGTAAAGAATAAAAATTAAATAGTGTGATATTTACAAAAGCAGAGTTAGGAGAGGTGTAGTATTTCAAAAGGATGAACTAAAACTTCAGATCAGACTGGTAGAATGAGTGTCTCCCTCTTCTATAGGAGAGGGAGTTCTGGGAGATGGAGGGAGATCATTTAAATGTGAGAACTGGTTTTGTAGAGTTGCCAGGAATTAAGCATTTTCACACTCAGAGAAAAGCTGGCCAACTGCACTAGAGGAGATCCTGGTTGCATGTTATCTGAGCCGTACAAACAGGCATCTTTGTGTCATGTTGATGTAGGTTTTACCACAGCCAGGGCAAGCTATTTCGTATACAAGGTTACTGCGAGAAAGTGAAGGAAGTTTGTCCGTATTAGAGACAAAATAGGACAGTTCTTTAGTGTCATAAATAGTTACAAAGTTCACCTGTTGAGAATGATGTTTTTGTATTTTGTTAAGACAATACCTTAAGAGGAAATCGCCACGTATACCATGATAAGGAATACGAGCCAGATTCTTGTTTTATTATCATCCATTGAAAAGCGGCTGTCAATGGGAATAAGAATCATTGTATTTGAATTTTAGTTTTTTTAAACAAAACGTTTTTAACGCTGTTAGGATAACCGTTCCAAAACATGTAAGATTTGATTATTTCAATTCGATTGTTGAAAAGTGTTTTATCGCTACAAATTTTGAAGGCTTTGTGGTAAAGAGATTTTTACCCATGCAATTTTTTGATGAAAAGATTTAAAGCTAGAGAAAGGTGAGTACTGACTAGAGTGGGTGTCTTTTAAGTAAATGTCCGTTCCATCAACCGAAATTTTTATACCTAGAAAATGAATTATGCCATCGTGAAATGTATCAACTGTGAATGTGAGATTGGAATCAAAACTATAAAATTTTGATAAGACAGCGGAAATATTGGAGGGTTTGATAAAAACAAGCGTGTCATTAACGTAACGGTTGTAGAATTTTATTGCGCCATCATTAAGGAGATCGGAAAGTATTAATTTTTCAAATTCGGTTACATTTTTATTAGCAAGGACGGGTCCTAGTGAGGAACCCATAGAAACACCGCCTTTTTGGGTATAAATGGTGTTAATAAAAGAAAAGGCAGTTTTGTTGCAGAAATCTAAGATGAGTTTTTTCAATGTAGGTTTTTTTAAAGTAGTGGAAATTATGTGTTCATCGTAAATGCGGTCTAAAATCATTTCGACTGTGCAAGAGAATGGAACGTTGGTAAAAAGGGATTTGAAGTTGAATAAAACGAATTAATAGCCTTTAGCAAACAGATGCTTAAGAATGTTATTAATATTAAATTCTAAGTGAAAAAAGTCAGAAAGGGAAAATAATTTAGAGTGAGAGGATTTCTGGCAACAGTCTTATCTAACAACTACCACATTCTTGCTTTTCCTTAAGCACTTCTCATCAAACACAACAAACAATTTCTCAACACGGGACTTAAGGCTAGTAAAGAAGTACAACTCTTCTCTTAAATTACAACACACTCATTGTACCAGTCGGATCTGTGGTTTCAATTCGAAATATTACACCTCTTCCAACCCTGCTTTTGTAAATATCACACTATTTAACTTTTATTTCTTACTTCAGTTTACTTAATTCCTGAGTTGTAAATATATATGTGTGTATGGTTTTAATTATCATTCTATCTGAGGAGGACTTGAAATAAAGTCAAAAATTTACAGTTCACTTCTCGTCTTGTTTTGATGCATATTTTGCAATCTCAACATGTCTTGCTATTTCGGAATTTGCTTTATGCTATATTGTCTGTTTTATGTATGCGATTGCTTCATACTACACTAGTTTAACAATTCTCATTTATGTGGTCATTTAAATGCAACTTGCACTTTTGTTCTAAATGCTTATTCACACTTTCTGAATAGGACTTTTGAATTGCCTCATATCTATTTCAAAACAGTATTTTTACTCGAGTGATGGCTTCATATTAAAAATTTTGCAAAAAATCGTATTATTAATTAAGAAATGAGTTTGCCATTGATCGGGGCCTGGGAAACCTTGGGTATCTGGGTGTCCTAACACCCATAATTTTTTTACTGTACGTGTACCTTATAGAAGAAACAAAACGTGTTTTATTGAGTGTTTTAAGCATTGACAAATTGTGCATGTGATGTGTATCCAGTGAGCTCGAAAAAGAAGAAAACTGTTTGAAAATAACTATTAAATCAATTTTATTACTATTCTAAGATTCTTGCATTATGACATGGTAAATATTGAATACCTAAAACACCTGAAAGCTGCCAAAGCCTCTGCCATTAGTACTAATCAAGGAGATGTACTTGTCGTGCGTTGTGACTGTGTTTTTTTTTAATTCAAGCGAAATGATTTACTTTTTTCCATTAATGCTCATAAAAATTTATGGTCATGCTCTATAAATCAATTTTTTACTACAAACCATGCCAAATGGAGGGCTTAAAACACCTCCAAAACCATAGTTATGAATTACTGAATAAACTCATTCTCTACAAGATGTTATATAGTAACATCAATAAAAAACATATTCACTTTTTGTTATCCGCAGTTGCCTGGCATTATAGCAACACTCACAAACAAAAAGAAACTGGATTAAAGAAAAATATCAAGTTGAAGTTTATATTTACTAAAAAGATTTCTACAGATCAAATTATAGAATCCTTCCTCTGCTGCACTTAAAAATCAAGTGACACCACTTGATATAGGATGGTATAAGAACGTTAAAAATTGGCGTAATTGAATAAAAGAAATAACAAAGTTAGGTTATATTGCAAATCTTCTACAATTTTGATTGGATAAGTCAGACATTGACGGGAGATTAAAATCACACTATAAGTTAACACATGATGCTCTTTGCCTCAAAAAAATAAAAATTCATATAAAAGTGATACGTTTTCTTTAATGGGTCGTCAAAATTTGACAGTATTTTTTTATTGTTTCCTTGCTTTAATGCCAAAAAAGGAGATTGGTGATTTCTGAAAGCGTCTTCATTTTCCAATTGTTTTATTTTTGTCGACGGCAACAATTTTTTCCATCACTAAGTGATTAATAGCTATATGTCCACAGAAGAGATTTTGACTGTATTCAAAAACTTACTCTAATATTAGCCTTCTGCCGATCGGAATTGCACTGCCATTAAATCTCTTTTTTTTTATGATGGCAAGAATTTTTTATATACATTTCAATTCTAGAAATCGAATTTGGTAGAATACCGCTTTTGAATAGTTTTTTTTTGAAGTATGTGTTAACGTTAAAATGAATGCGTTGGATTATATGTTTTCCACCTGTGATTTGACCCTGCACTATCATTTATAAAGTAACCAAATCAAGTCATTGATTTTCAAGTCAGATCTCTTAAATTTTAAAATTCAGAAGTACATTATTTGTAAATATTCTCCTGTGCACGCTAAGGATTGTACATGCAGTTAATTTATTTGAGTCGACTTTTTATTGCAACTTTATATACAAACTTGCTCTTACACAACAAGACCCCAATATACTTTTTTCTTTACTCAGTGTTTTATAAATTTCAAGATAACCACAATGGATTACTTAATAACAGTCAAGACCGGTGATCGACTTTTTGCTGGAACAGACTCTACAGTTTCTATCAAACTTATTGGTAAATAAAAAATTTATAAATAAGAAATTTACCTACTTACTACTAAATTAACAATGATTTTTACAGGTAGGAATGGTAAGGAAACTCGTTATTTTGAGTTGGACAAGCTTCTTGCAAATGATTTCGAAGCAGGCGATGAAGAAGAATATGAAGAAAACGGAGAAGATGTTGGTGAAATTGTAATGGTTTCCTTGCATCTTGGAGGGTTGAAGATACTATCTGATTGGTTTTTAGAAAAAATTACAATAGAAGCAAAATGTAGTTATCGGAGAGAAAAGTATGTTTTTCCTTGTTATCGATGGATAGAAGAAGATTTTGTGGTTTATGAAGGAGCTGGTAAGATTAAGATTTAAATTATTCAAATGCTTTTTGCTGTGTTGTGGGCAGTGAGCTGTATTAATAGACTCCATTACAAAAGCTAAATAAAAACATGAAGCCAATATGGAAGCTGTAGAGTGGTTTTTGTAGGTATATAACACGCGTGTTATGTGCGTGGATTGTAAGAAATATAGAAAACACATCCTACATGGCAATGTTTTTACAATATGTTGTTTGAGTTTTATGTTTCAAAAACTTAAAATATGTCGTGTTTTTAAACTTTACAATTGTTATGTAAAAGATTTTTTAATGACTCATTCCTTTATCTGAAAAAATAAGCTGTTACAAATTTTGAGATGTTAAGGATTATTGTTCTCAGTCGGCAAAATGTTTGCATGACTCGAGAGCTTTAGTTTTCGTTCAGTTATTTTTTTTGATATATAACATATTAAATAGATCAAAATTATTGCACAGGTTACAGAATGTTTATTGTTTGTTTGATTCATCAAAATCATCGTGGACAATGGGAAAAACATTGTTCTGAAAACATGAACACTTTCCTTTTTTGACGAACTTGCCTTCTTTTATCCGAAATTTCCCCATTCATTAAAGATTGTGAAATATTTACATGTTTCTTAAAAGCTATCAGTTATTTTTGCCTTGAGATAAAGTAAAGCTTGAAGGGAGTTTAGCGTGCTCCTTAGCTCGTGTGCTCAACATAGTTATCATATTTACAGAAAGACTTCCTAGTCGTGAATGATGTTGCAAAAAATAGTAAACATAGGGCAAAAATTTGAAGTTTTTGAAAAACTCACGGTCCTTGTTTTTCAAATTGCACAAGAAACTTTTTTTTAATTCTTCCAGGTATTCCTTTTTAGAACACCATAGCTCTAAACACGATGTTAGAACAATGAATTTTTAGAAATGTTTACATTTTTGTTAAGAAAATCCTTTCAAACAGTGAAGTGTAAACTCACTTACCAAAGAAATTAAACTTAAAACTTACGCGTGAGATTGTAGTTGTTTTCTTTCAATAATTAACATTCCTGCCTTTAAATTTTGGTGTTTTGATTGGCTCTTTTGGATCACATATTTGCTTGACTTACCAATCAGGAGCACTTTTTTTCAAAAAATTATCTTTCATTTTTTTTTTTCACTTTGTTTTTTGGTTTTTGCTCTGATATTGACAATGAATCCAAACCAATCAGATCTGAAAAAATTTTTAATATATGTTACTATCCAAAATATCTTTTTTTTAAGTATAATAATGCTCACAAAATTTTGCTGTACGTCATTTGTATATTGTTATTTACTAATATATACTGTATTTAGTAGCGATTTTTATTCTTTTATTAACTACAGAGGTAGCTAATTCATTGCAAAATGTTTTATGAATTTCAGCCATTTTGCCCAATTCTCCTGACAATGTCGAAGTGCTCAAACAGCAACGAAAAGTAGAGGTTCAGAAAAACAGGATTATTTACAATTGGGGATATAATCCTGATTATATAAAAGATCTACCGGGATTTGTTGCCGTAAAAGACGAAAGTCCAAAAAATTTGCCTTTAGACGTGCGGTTCACTGGTAAAGATTCTCTTTCCTTGTTCTCCGTTGCTTTGGAAGATTTTCAAATTCGGGGCTTTGCATATTTGTTTGAAGTTTTTGAGGCGTGGGACTCGTTAGAAGACTATAAAGAAATTATAACTTCTGCAATTGACAGTGGTCTTCCTATTGCAGCTGAGCATTGGAAAGATGACGTTTGGTTTGGAGCACAATTTCTAAACGGCTCTAATCCAGAAGTTATAGAAAAATGTCATGAGCTTCCTAAAAACTTTCCTGTGGAGAGTAGAAAGGTTGAGAAATTATTGGATCGTGGATATACACTGGAGGAAGCCATAAAGGTGACATGTTCTTTTCAATTAAGATTTTATGGGTTTATTATTACTTATCATATTTGCATCAGTCTTTTTCACTAAAATAAAGTTAAAATGAGAAAAGAATGAAATTAGCTTTTCAACAACGTTGAATCATTGCAGAATCCGCAAAAAACAGATATTTTTTGATCATTTATCAAGCTGTCTGTCGGTTTCTTTATACATTTCCCAGTACAACGCTTAGTAGAACGGTAAAAAGTAAAAATGTCATTGATTTTGCACGATAAGAAGTTCAAAGCATATTACCGTAGCAAATTACGCAAAGAACATAATTGTTGGTTGTTGAAAATCTCTCTGTATTATCATCATTTAGTTGAAGACTTCATTGATTCTACATTAGATGACTACAACTAAAAGGTGGTTAAAACGTTGGTTAACATCGGCATCAAAAGTCTTTCTCAGGACTCTAGTAACCTGCACGATCTACATCTACAAACATGTAACGATACACCCGTGCTTAACGAATTATTTTAAAGTTTTAATTACTTCACAGCTTTCTACATTTTTTTGCATAAGTGCTGTAATATAATAATCAAATATGTCATTAAAAATAATGTACACTTTTCTTGGTCAGATCATTAAAGTCTTTTAAAAAAATTGTGACAGACATCACGATTTCAGGAAATTTTCAATTTGAACTCGAAAATATAACATAAGATTTTAATATTGCCATTGTGTATATCAATTAGAAACAAAGTTTTTTCTCAATCACGATTTGTTTCTAAGTTAACACATTTTTATGTTTGAAGATATCTTAAGCTAAAGACGAAACATCAAAAATAAAAAAGACATTTTATTTATAATGTTTTTTCGTAATGGTTCAATAAAAAGTCTTGTTTTGGGATATCATGATTAAAAAGATAATTAATCTCTACCTGGCACTTCTCTCGCTATGATTTTACAAAGTTTGAAAAGTTTGGATTTGCTGAGCTATTTTTTATGTTGTGCTTTGCATGTATGTTTTTTCAGAAATTGTGTTTTGCATTTGTGCTATGTACAGTTTTAAGGAAAGTCACAACAACTGCAAAAATGTTAAATTATCGTGAAATTTTATTTTATTTCATATAAAGGAGGGGCTTATCTATATTGTTGATTACAAGATTCTTGAGGATATTCCAACGATGGACAAACCTGGTGAAAAGCGCTACCTGACAGCACCATTAGGCTTATTTTATCTTAGAAAGAATGACGACTTGGTACCCATTGCTATCCAGTTGAATCAACAGATTTCCAACAGCAATCCAATATGGTATCCCTCAGAAGATACTCAATGGGATTGGTTAATGGCAAAATTGTGGCTTCGTTGTGCTGATACACAATATCATCAAGTATGTAACATTTGTTTTATCATCACTATTAATTTTTCACTTAATTTATACAAATGCCTAATGTTTTAAAGCATCTGTAGCTTCTCCAGCTGATGTGCATGTAGCTTAGTCTAATAATGTTTAATTACATCATCACTTTTTTTTTAACTGACAAGGAATTAAAAAAAATCAAAATGAAAAGCTTAACATTGCAATGTACAGTCTACTTGGTACACTTCTCTGTGTGCTTTAAGGAGTATGACTCTTAGGAAAGTTAAGGACAGTCATGTTACGTAATGTTCTTCAACAAAAAACAATACAATAAAGACAGATGTAAAACAAGACATTTTTAATACGAAATACTTCAGAGCAGCTTATGATAAATACTTGCAGAGTAGCTTTGTTCTATTTTTTAAAGGTCCTGTTATGTTCACTTAAGCACAGGATACAAAGTGGTCTGACTGTTTATGAAACAATAAGTAAAAGCTTCTTCCACTGAAGCGATTGAAGGACCTTGGCAAAGGCTGTCCTTACGTACATAATGATAAAACAATCTTTTTGTGATATCATGGTAAACAAGAACATTTAGCATTCATATTATTTTATGAATTTTTTCGTTGGGAAGGCACGTTGTTATAATTCATTGATTAAAAGTGTAAGCAAATCTATCCAGGAAAAACAGTAATTATTAATTGGGCAAATAATCAAAGCACTTGTAGCATGAAAGAAGATACTCTATTACTGTGGAAGATTACAAAGGAGGCAACCGTTATTTATTTACTATAACAAGGCTATCGTTAATGTCTTGATTTAATGTTAGGCAATCCTTTTTAATTTAAGATGATATCTCATTTGTTACGTTGTCATTTAATGATGGAGGCACCAGCTGTTTCAGCGTGGAGAAATCTCCCATCAGTTCATCCCGTGTGGAAATTGTTGTATCCTCACACAAAAGGAATCATGGCAATCAACACACTGGGACGTAAGTCACTGATTTCTGAAGGTGGTCTTGCAGATAAAGTGCTTAGTATTGGTGGTGGTGGTCATATTAAGTTGATGCAAAAATACTACAGAAGCTTGACCTTTGACAGTTTTGATTTGGAAAAAGTTTTCGAGAAAAGAGGTGTGAAGGATCTTCGAAAATTTTACTACAGAGAAGATGCCACGAGCCTGTGGAATGCCATTAAAATGTTTGTTAGTGACATCATAAACATATATTACAAGGACGATTATGACGTTAAGAAGGTTTGTTTTGCAAATTTTTTCTAACGGAGCTAATTTTTAAAATCATGCAAAGCTACGTAAAGTAATGCAAATGTTATTTAGAAAACATGAGACACGAGACACAGCTATATTTTCCCAAGTTCTTAAAAACAAAAAATTGTATGTAGCCTTCGGCAGGTTGCATTGACTTGCAATAAGACTTAAGACACTCAGTCATCAAGGAAATTAACATTTTCAATTACTTCTCATAGGTTGTAGGAATATATTTCTCTCCTGTAAATGAACGAGTTTATTTCTCCGCTTATAACTTCTGTTTTATTAAAGAATATAATCACTTTTAAAAACAATTTGATAAATGTTTCTGGCAATTAAGAAATTGTGAAAATTTTTCCTTTCATAAATACAAGATAAAATTTTTGAAGAAGTTTGCACTTCAAACAACATCGCTGCGTCGACATGAAGTAAAAAATGAAATCTTTCAGTTCATTTCTAATTATAGTACTAATCTAAAGAAAACTCTTTTTTTCTCCTTTAAGTCTTGAAAAAAACCTCTTAACGAAAAATAGCTACAACGACACATTTTACTAATATTTTATGAAAACGTTTTTAACAGGACAGTGAAATTCAAGATTGGATTCGTGATCTTCATGAAAATGGTTATCCTGCTGGAAGTGACAACGTGGATAAAAATGTTCCACAGTCTTTTGAAAAGCGTGATAATTTAATCCGGTTTCTAACAATTATTATTTTTACCTGTTCTTGTCAGCATGCAGCAGTAAACTTTTCTCAAATGGAGACATATGGATTTCACCCAAACTCTCCGTCCTTAATGAGGCAGCCTCCTCCAAAACAGAAAGGAGTGACCAACTTAAAAAAAATCATGGACAGCTTGGCAACAAAACATCAAGCTGCTTATATGGTAACGATTATGAACAAATTAACTACGATTTTTCCAGATGAGGTAAGCACCTTATAAATGAATTACGAAATTTATAGTTATATCTTAGAAACAAAGCTTGGTAAAAGGCTTAGTCACATTGTAGCTAAGTTTAAAGAAATGTGCCAGGAATACTAGTGCATATTAAACAAAGCAAATGAGGTAAATTTCGATTTTCGAAAAATGCACAAATGTCTTATTTATTGCTTAGGATTTGTCATAATTTTACAAAACTTTTGTAAAATTTTTAGGTTTTATGTTTTTTCTGTTTTGTCTTTTTAATATATTGCTTGATATTTTTTCTATTAAAACATAGCTTTGACACAGTCTGTTATTTGATATAAACCGAGTACTGTTTAATTAAGAGCGCATTCAACTTTATTGTGAAAAATTTTATTGATTACTAAGAGTTTTGAACTGAAGATCATTTGGACAACTTTACTGAGACAGTGTATCAATTAAAACGAATAAGTAAAGGAAGACAAACAAATTTGGTGAATGCTAAAACGTGTAATGTTGGATTCAAAATCTGCTTTAGATCCATTTCTTGAGCACACGATATTTTTTGAGAATTGACATTTTAGAGCTCAAAAACTGCATCAATCAAAAGTAAACATTTGTCTTTCGTACACATGCAGAAAGTATTTTGAAGCACTTAATCACTTACACATAAAATTATGTATATGCCTGTGCCATACAACCCAGATATTTATTTTCTGAAATTTTATGTGCCATACTTAAACCTTTGACGGAGGAAAATTGTGCTTGATATTCATGATTTGAAACACTTAAAAATTGGATAGATATTTTTGAAAGTTCTTTTTCCAACGATCGGCTATATTCTTTCCCTGAATACTGCATGCTTGAAATTTCTAATGAAGATTGTTTTTTAACTCTAAGAAGTAAACTGATTCATCCACTCAAAATGTGCACTACATCATTTATCAACATTTGTTTAGAAATTTCTCGGAGATTATGAAAATAGTTTGTTTACTGATCATTTGGCAGTCGAAGCCATGGTGAGGTTTAAAAGGAAACTGGAGAAGATTTCAGAACGCATCGACGAACGGAACAAAGGCATGATTGCACCTTACGTTTGGCTTAATCCTGATCGCATTCCTAATAGTATTGCAATTTAGAACACTTAAATTTTTTTATGCAGTTTGTGAAATCTTTTTAATAACACAAAATTTTTGCAGTATTGTATGTTAAATAAGTTGATGGAATTTTTCACATATTTTACATTGTATCAATATCTCACAAATTTTTTCTCCTCTTAAGTGAAATAAATACATTTTTCAGCGAAAAAATCTTTTCTTTATTTCCAGATATAAAACAAATATTTTCTCCTACAAATCTACTCTTGTTTGTGACTCCAAAACAACCATGTTTTTCTATTTTCTGATGGATTTTCCATATAAATATATACAAAAGCCTTGTCGACAAAAGTTTTACAAACGTCTATTAACCAACAACGTTTAAATAATCTCTCCAATCAAGCCATTCGTACATACCACAATTCCGACCATAGTTTACACTATTTTGTACCCATAAGTAGGGAATCAGAATAAGTCAAGCACGTTGCATCACGTGTTTTCAAAATACAGAAAATTTCTTTATTTATTTAAAATATACTTAACGAAGCTCGCATAGATTAATGGGGAGTATAAAAGAATTAAACGCGCGGTACTCAGGTAGAAGTCATGCTGGTCACTTTTCTATGGCAATATTTTCCCTCTCAAAATCAATTTCTTTTTGAACAATAAAAAAATAATATCTGGTTAGGGTTGGGTTTTTACAACAATAATACGTAGTAAGATCTAGTTAGCGTTTTAGGGTTATAAAGCAATAATCTCTGTTTAGGGTTAGTGTTAGGGCTAGGACAAAGATTGAGGAGGATAGGTTTAAGCAACTTACATGCATGGCGTTTTACAAATTTTTAAGAATTTATATATTTAACTTTGTGCAAAAAATTAATGCAAATAAACAGTTTTATCTACGTGGTCAAGATATTGCAAGATAAGGTATCCACTCCAGAAGCCAATATCAGATATCAAAAAAACAAGAAATTTCATACATCAGGTAAAACTTAAAAATAATATACTTTATTTTATCCATTGGAAAATGGAATTTTATTATCAAATTACCATTTTCGTTTTTTGGAGAACATATAAAAACATTTCTGCTTGTCATGCAATCAAAAACATATTGATAGAAAGCTAACGAGCAATATTCTCTTTTTTAAAATAAAAACAGAAACATAATGAAACATAACATTCTCTGTTTTAAAATAAAAACATAAATATAATGTCAAATGTACAATTGTCTATTGAAAATCTGTTTTTTATACACTCTGTCGAAATAATGGTGCAACCATTAAGCAGAGTACAGGTGCAAAAGGAGAATATTGGTGCATGAAGAGAGAAAAGCTTTAAAAATTTAAAGCTAGAAGCTTTTTAAATGTACGCTACATACATTGGGACCTTAATATGTTTCTTATATTAAAGTTGTTGAATATGTACTTTAACCAATTCAGTAACAATAAGCAATACATGTATGTTTTGCCTCCCACCTCCAAAAAAGGATACAATTTATATCTTTAGGCACCACTGCTATTGACATTATAAAAGATGTTACACGTAGAAATATAAAACAAAGTTATGACTGTAGGATTTGAAAAAGGGGAAGTTTTTATAATTTACAGTTCTATATGTATTACTTATTGAGCAAAATAAGCATGGGAAAATTAAGCTCACTACGTAGCTACGATTTTAATTCGTCGATTCTTCTTCAATTAAAAAACTGTCAAAACTATTTTTGTTCATTTATTCAAAAATCAGCAAGTTTTATTAAACCTAAGCGTATAAAAACATTTTTAGCAAGATGTCATCGTTAAATATTAAGACTTTGTCTTTTTTGTTTTTTATAGCTCAAAAACTAATTTCAAAAAAGTTAGAGCTGATGCAGATTTACTACTTCATGTATCAAATCTTTCAAATGCCATACTGCATACTATGTTTAGAAAACACAAAGTTGCATACTTGAGCACAGGGTAGCCAAAAAGTTTATAAATAGCGCCACAAAAATAATCTCGTGTTTACAATAATCTCGTTTAATCATGCTACATTATTAATGTCATCATCGCATAAAAGTCAATGAGAAAAAAGCACAAGATCATTTTTGTAGTGTTAAAAATGATCTCTATGCATTGGACTTATATGTTTTATTTCAGCTCTCGAAGATAAAATTACTTTTTGTTTATGCTTGTTTATTTGTTTTAAAACCCATGTTAGCATGCTCTTATCATTTTCACCTTCTTGCTTGTACAGATAACAAATATACTTTTTTGTTTTTTTTCATATATATATTTCTAATATACTTCTTTGGCTTAATAACTTTTAGCAGCCCAGCTTTATCTCTTTTTGAAGTCTTAATGCATAAAAGTATTTATTAATATTGTAAAACAGCTGGAAGTCAATTTTAATTGATACTTGGTACGCAAAAAACATAAAAGCATCTGCCAAATTTTCTTTTGAATAAGTAGCACAGGACAATGATCAACCAGTTAATGAAAAATGAAAAACATCACAAAATTCTTTCATAAACGACATAATACAAGAAAACTCAATTTCACTACCGGCAAAACACACCTACGTAAATAATCTCTTATTTGACTGAGGAGAAACTACAGTACTATGACGCACACAGACAAAACACGAACGCAAATTTAAAGAAGCTTGCTACAGTAAAGACAACAATACAATAAACAGACACATTGACATACCCGTCATATATTCACAATTAAAGAAAAAGGATAAAAGAACTACATGCAACTCCATGACTACGACAACACACACTAATAATATTAACACCAATCGTATTCACAATACACCAAAAACAATAACAACACATTCCACACCATCCAGTCATCTTAATCCATGAATTAATCCAATCAGATGCTCTAAACGTCTACTAAATAAAAACAACTTTAAATATCTAACAACTTCATAATTTGAAGAAGGTTTGATACACTGGGACAAAGCTCGATAAATAATTTATAAAAAATGTAAGATACTTTCATTTTTTAATAAAAATGCCTGGATAACCAATCTTCAAGCTTAAATATATTTAATTATGTATTTAATGAAAAAGAAAAAATCAATTTGTCAATTTTATTATAGTAATTTTTATAATACAAATATTATCCCCTGAAGAGTGAGAAATCACGAAACAGGCTTGTCGGGATGAAATTGTAGTTTTTTGTGTATTTTCTTCTTCTTATCAATATTTACGCTCTGCTCTTAAGCATCAAGCACTGTACTTACTGAGATTCAAATAACTAAAACTTCTTATACATATATATATGTATATATCCATTGCGTATATAAAATGTGCCCTCCCGGCTATCACCATGTTAAAATGGTGACTCCTGCACTTGGGACACAGGACGTACGGTTACACATTGTATGGATTATATATATATAAATTTAAAAATTGGTAACCCTGGCATATTATGATAACATTAACGATTCTCTGAATTTTTATTTGGAAATTTTTTTTAAGCTTTCAACTCGGTGCTTGGAGCCTTCTTCAGAATGTAAGAATCTATTATTTGTAAAGATTTTGTAGGCGTTAGGAGCGTCTGCTTGGTTGGTTAGTAGTTGAGTTGATATTATTAGATGGTATAAGATGCGTTGTCATGGTTTCGGGTGTATGGATTGCGTTAATGAAATTCGAGTGTTTTATTTTATTCGTTGTGTTATTAGTTTGTTGTTTTGGTTTTGTCTTTAGTTGTAAATAGATGATGGGGATGTCAATATGTCTGTTTATTGTGTTGTTGTCTTTGCTGTACCATGCCTCTTTGAATTCTCGTGCGTGTTTTGTCTGTGCGCGTCCAAGAAGTTGTGTTTATGTCCAGTCAAATTTGTGAATGGTATCGTAGGTATGTTGTGCTGGTAGTGGTTTTGGGTCGCGTCGTTTGATGGCAGTCTTGAGTTCAGTGAGTCTTGTTTCAATTTTCTTGGATGTTTGTCCTATGTACCGAGAGGCATAAATTACAGCGTTTGGTTTTGTAAGGTTGTGATTTCTTTACAGTTTTCCAGTTGATGGTGTATTGTGTGTTAGAGGCTTTTAGTTTCCATATGTGTTTGCTGAGTTCTGTGGAGTGTTGTTTTGATTTATTTCGGAATGAGCTGGTGTGGTTCAAGTAGCTTGTTTTAAAAGTGTTCTCCATTAGACAGATGTAGATTTCTTTGTGTTTGGTTAGTGTGTTGGTGACTGTGGCTTGGTAAACTATCCCTTTGGTTTGGCATTCTCCTTTTAGTGGGCATTCCTCTTTCTTCCGGCAGTTGCATTTTCTGTTCGTGGTGGCGTTTTTCTTCGTTTCTTTTTTGGTTAAAACGGTCTTATTGTGTGTAGAAATTGTTGTATCGATGTTTGGCATGCAACTGTAACTTAGCTTAAGTGTGTTTCGGTTAAAGATTTTGCTGAGTGGATGGTTTTTTGGAAAGGACCTGTTGATTATAGTAAGGAACTTGTGTCCGATGTCTGTGTGGATAATGAAGTTGTATGATGTGTTGTACCAGGGGATGTTTCTCTTTCTGTTTTGTGACTTTCGTGTGGCTTGTGGGCTGTATTGTAATTTGTAGTCAAAGCCGCTTTTTGTTAGTGCTTCTTGGTATGGGTGTATGCTTGAGTGGAATGATTGTTTTTTGGATGAGATTCTTGATAGTTGCTGGTTGATGGTTTCCAGAAATTATGCGTGGGATAGAGGGGATGGGAGGGTTGCTGTGAATGTTTATGTATTGGGGAATGTTTCCAGGTTTTTTGTATGGCTTAAAGGAGACGGATCGTAAATCAAACGTGATGTCAAGGAAGTTCACGGATTTCTTATTTTCTTTAATGTTTAATTTCAGTTGATTTTCGTTGAATATTTGGCACAGTACTTTCTTAATTTCTTTAATCGTCATGGGGGGAGCACTGAATGCACCGAGACCAAACGCACGCGGTTTATTTTATTTTCAATTATACCGCTCTGCCGTGGCATTGAGCACTCTATCCGTGCGATTTTGTTTGCGATAGTTTCTATCACAAAATCCCATTATATTTCGCTCCTTTATTGTTGAGCATTCTACCTATCGATATGGAACCCACAAACCTTGGATACTCGGCGAAGAACATCCCAATAGCACAGCTATTATACTATATAAACGTATACCTGAGATGCCTGATTGATAAAACTCAAAACTTCCTACAACGCATGAGATGGAAGGCGTACCACTTCCTTAAAGCCTAGTTTCCTTATAATCGTCCAAATCGAGCGAATCGTTCCATAAAGTTTCAGACGATTGGGACGATTGAGACGATTGGGACGATTTAGGGCCGGTTGTATAAAGCTCTTAACAACTACACTTTGTGCAGTTAAAAAGTAGTTAAATTTAACCACGCGGTTAAGTCGGTTGTATAAAAAAGTAGTTAGCGCTAAATGCAGTTAAAAGGTAGTTAATGTTAACTATGCTATGGAGCTAAAGGGTTTTACCTTGAGTTTTTAATCACATATGTACTTTCCATGGCAAAAGCTTTTAGAATAAGAGCTTTATGGACGGTGTACTACATTCGTCAGTGCTGTAAACACCTTAAGTTTTGCTGACGAAAAACAGCCTACAACGTTCCGCGTAACAAATCCCTTTCACACAAGAGCAATTGCATTTTGTATTGTCTTTTTTGCGTCCGGTAGCTCTTTCAACTCATAAGCGAGACTCTCAATTGAGATTGCCACTTCTTTACGATTAGTGCACATAACTCGCTGACATTGTCTTACAACCACGTACAATTCGTTCAATGACAAAAAAAAGAAAGAATGTTTATCGAGCAATGAACCCTATAGCCTTGGATGTATCAAATGTTCAAATTGCGTGTTTTTCCCTATGCATTTTGCTTGATTTAATATCATATGCATCATATAAACTCTTTGCTCTATGGAAAATAAACTAGATTATGTTAAAACAAAGAGGTACTACAGTATAAATGTTGTGCTGAATATGAACAAATATACCCAATAGTTTTTATAACTCAGTTTTTGCAAGGTAGAATTAAGAACAAAAAAGTATTTTGTGTATAGCTGTTAATATAACATGTCACAAGCAGAGAAAAGACAGTGGCTAGATTACATGGCTACTAACTATGATGAGTCAAAGAAATGTTTTCTAATAATAAAAAAGTCCATCACTGTCATCTTTTACAAATATGTGTGACTTATGTCTATACACACATTTCTTTCAAGCAGGGGCGGATCTAGAGTATGTCAAATCCGTCGCGCGACTGATGTTTGAAATTCAAAAATTACCTATTCATATTAATTAAAAATCATTAATTATTCTTATTTTCTTATCGCATTTACTTGGTGATAAAAATGCAGCTTTATTTATTTTTGAAAACTAATGACTAATCCAATGAATATCTCGTTGGTAACCAGATCAGTTGAATTTTAATTGACCTGGAATAACCGACTGATAAGCGGGGTGGCTTGACTGGTTCGACGGATAAAGGAGTCTATGAACGTCAAAAACGCTTATTTTATTGGTCAATAGCCAGATCAGTGGACAGTCTGGAATGGTCTCGACTGATAATAAGGGTGGCCGGACGTATAAGGGAGTCCAATTGCTATCTTACAATTGGTTCATTTGAATTTTTGCTTTATTGTGATTGGTTTGACGGATTTCGACTGATAGCCAACTGAACTAACATAGTCAAGCTCACTGTCTGAATTGAATGTTTGATCGTTTTATAGTAATTTTTATAAGCATGATAGAAACTAAACTACAATCAGATGGAATTTATGGAAATCTTTTACAAATTCATATATTGACATGAATGCTGCTGTCCAAAATGTGAATTTTTTCAAGAGGGTGGAAATTTATGGATAAATTTTAAATGCTTGGCAAAGACGATCTCGCGAGCGACATTTCAGTCATTGATGTTCAAAAGAAAGCCAACATTGTTTTGAGTTTTATGAGCAGAAATTTACATCCAAAATCGTAAGTAAAGGACAAGGGAAGTGTATGCATGAATGTAATATATCAAAGTCAATTATGCGAGTGTGTGATGCGATTTATGCCAATATGGCGTATGGTAAGCAGATCGATGCTTCTAAAATTGTTGTTGACGAAGGACTTTTAGCTATGATTTCTTTAGTGCTTGGGGAATCGTGGCCGTTATACGGCAGCGAAATCCTACATTCCTGCAAATATATTTCAATGGACAAAAAATCTGTAGCCATAAGGCGCCATACTATTATTTACTTTATCATAAACAAATGTTTGGGGTTTTTCAGTTTATGATCATTGATCATTCAATCATTGGACAGTTATACTACATATTGTTTAAGATTTGAGAAAACTAACATTGATTACATGAGAAGCTGTTTACTATAACCTGTGATTTTGAGTCTTCTGATCCATGAAGCTTTTATTTTGACAATTTGACTGGAATGGTATTAAACCTGAGTATTTCACATACATGGAATGTTGTCCCATGTCACATATTGTCCCCTTTCTAACTGAACACCTCATGTAGAGATGTAAAGGTGTGTTAATCTACAGCTCATACCAGATTGTTTGCCATAAATTCCAAAGGGCTATTGATGTATGAAAAGCATTTTCTATAAAGTAAAAATGTCTTTCTATGTATGCAGATAAACCTTGAAATTTGGCAAAACAGCAAAGTATTTTTCATGATCACTAGGTAATTTTTCTGATGATCATTATAATTTCTAAACTAAATTATTTCAGATTTACATTTAAACAAGCTTTGATCATATGAAAAGATATTTATCATAACCAGTAAGCATGACACATGAACCAATTTTAACATTCATGTAATTATATAATTAAAGACATGTTGGTTACATTCTGTTTGTATTTGCAAATACAATGCTACTAGTGATTGCTATATAGCACACCTTGCATATACTTACAGAAGATAATAGTCTAGTGAAATGCCTAATAAACATTTATGGCATTAAGCTGTCCTTAACTGCAAATTTGATAATTTTGCTTAACCTTTGGCAGAAAAAATTTTGAGTTTTTCTCAAAAGGTGAATTTGCTGGCACTGATGTGGAGATGGGTAAGGGTTACAATAAACTTGCATGGTTTGAAGTCTGAGCTTTCTATATCTATGAACTGTCACTTGTAGTACCAAATTTCTAACTTAACTCATTACATAGAGGTTTGAATGGGGGTCTCTAGGGGGTCTATGCCTGACAACTTGGTAGAAATTTTAAAGACTATATCTGTTTTGAATAGCATTATTGTAAAATAAATTTTGCGTTCCTAGACATGCTAATGAGCCATATATTTGGCATGATAATGAGCCTAAATATTTGGCAAAACATTCAAGTATTGTTCACTTCATTATTTTTTTTTTTTGAAAAAAACGTAAGCAAAATGTTTTGTTTTTACGCAAAAACGATGCCCACAAATACATTTTGTATTGCTCTAAAACGCTGAAAGTGGCATTTTCAAGGCTCTGAAATTCAAAATTTCTCAGGGGAGAATGCCTCAGACCCCCAGGTGCGGAGCGCCTTAGACGTTTTATGACTGATGTTTAAAAAATCCTAGATCCGCCCCTGCTTTCAAGCATTTTACTCAGCTGTTATAAAGAGAAACGAAACGACCTTTTCCTTTGTTACCCTCAATCTCTCAGTTTTAAATTCTGTAAAAGCAAGGCCATTTAAATATTTAAATCCTTGCACATAGAACACAATATGAATCAATTTGAGAAGAGTTCATTGTTTCGCTTGCCCAAGTCCATTATATATAATTGGTACATCCTAGACTCATATCATTCATCAATATCGTACTGCATGACACAGAAGATAAGGGTCGATTTTCTTGAAAAAAGTCCAAAGTATATGCTACAATTTAATCCGGTTACCATGTCACCGTGAATCGTTTATTAAATTTTCTTTTCGCATCATCAACATCCGTAAAAACGACAATAGTTTGCCATATTTTAAGATTTTTACATAAGCCAAGAGATTTTTCTTGATTTTGAAGTCATTTTATAGTTCACTTGCCCGCCATTACAAAGCATAAATTGATTAAACTTTATGTCATTTAACGTAAACAACACTCCACGCAATTTCCACGCAAAATAACTACGTAGTTACTTAACTATCCGACAAACTACGTTTTGTGCAACGCAGTTAATAGGGACCTTACGATGCGACAACGGCAACTGCGACGGCAACCTCAATCTACTCTGAAGGGACTGGATCGACTAGTTGCCGTTGCCGTTCTCGTTGTAGCTAATAGGGAGTTTTAGCAAGAGTACGACTACGACTACGAGTACGAAATTTGACCGTGTAAGAGAATGGCACGAGGAAGTTTGTTGTCGTTGTCGCTTGGTCAAAATTTTGCTTTAGTTGTAAACAATAGAACGAGCCTTTTTATTGTGTAAAACACCGACGTTTGCGGAGCAGCTAAGGCTCTATTTGTCAATAATGATATCAAAGAATCGATAATACTGGTTTTACAAGAATATAGGACTCTTTAGACTGAAAAATCTTCACTATTTTAAGTTTTATGTACGATATATTTGTACTATTTTATTGTTTGTTTATCTTTCACTTTGCGTACGAAATACATGAAAGTTTTGCAGGTCATATTTTCCTTTTTAATGTACATCTGTGCTCAAAAAGGGTTCTAAATTAAAGCCTGGATGCTCGAAAATAGTACTGTAAACAAATTTCTTACAGAATAAAGAAATATACCTACTTTCTTTGCTTAAAAAGACATCGTAGTCGCGACTACGAATTTTTTACAAAACATCGTACTCAGATTGATGACGGCTACGTGTTTTTGTTGTCGCAACAATGTTTTCGCGCCAAAATGACGTAAATCGTACTCGTAGGCTCTGCTAAAACTCCCTATTTTGTCCTTATGATAAGGCGACGTTCGTAAAAAGCGCGGGAAATCTTTATGTTGATAAAAAGTTTTTTGCTAAACAGCTAGCTTCCATATTTATATATTTTCCATGATGCCGTGCATCAGAGACGCTCTGTTACTTTCTCATGGTGATGGTTTTCTTGGTGTAGATGACTGCATGTTGCTATACGAAATATATAAACCAAAAAACCCGAATATGTGTTACAGAAAGTACGACAAGTTTTCCATTCACAAGTTTTCTGACGATGAGTGCAAAAACAATTTTCGATTTTATCGCAACGATATATACCACCTACGCGACGTAATGCAGCTACCTCTAGAGGTAACTTGTTATAATGGTGTTCAAGTCGACGGCATTGAGGCGCTTTGTATATTTTGATGAGGTTTGCTTATCCTTGCCGCTTTGCAGATCTGGTGCCAACATTTGGAAGACCCATTCCACAGCTATGCATGATAACAAACGAAGTTATCAACTTCACATATGAGCGATGGGGACATTTGTTGTCTTCTTTAAATCAACCCTGGCTTTCTCCCTCCAATTTACAAATATTTGCTGATGCAGTACACAGCCAAGGTGCTCCATTGGCAAACTGCTGGGGGTTCATAGATGGTACAGTCAGACCTGTGACTAGACCAGGAAAAAATCAACGTGTACTTTACAACGGTCATAAACGAGTACACGCCATAAAGTTTCAGTCTATAGCAGCCCCTAATGGACTAATTGCTAATTTGTATGGCCCAGTCGAAGGAAAACGACATGACAGTGCCATGCTGGCAATGTCTGGTATCTTGAATCAAATGCAGCAATACTCAATGAATCCTGAAGGAGATATACTTTGTGTGTATGGGGATCCAGCTTACCCTCTTAGACCACATCTTCAAGCTCCATACAAAGGGGCTGGGCTAACAGCAGACCAACTTGCATGGAACAAATCTATGAGCTCTGTCAGGGTGGCAGTAGAGTGGGTGTTTGGTGATGTTGTTAACTATTTTAAATTTGTAGACTTTAAGAAAAATCTTAAAGTTCACTTGAGTGCAGTGGGGAAAATGTATGTTTGTTCTGCCTTAATTCATAATGCACGCACTTGCCTATATCAGTCAACAACCTCCACTTATTTTCAGCTTGATCCACCTGCTTTAGATGAATATTTTTTTGACAATGAATGAAAAGAGGTATTATAAATGCTGTATTGTGCTGCAATGTTTACATAAACGTTTGACATGTTTTAACAGAGTACAGAATGAATAGACCAAAACAATAACTAAAAACAACAATATTTAATACAAACAATACAAATAACAATGTAAGTTAGACCAAAAAATTAGTCCTAATCCTTCATTATTCTTATTTATGTTTATGTTTAGAAATATTAAATGTCTTATAAACACTGTCTTTCAACAGAACAATGATATGCAAACAAAAAATCAAATAAAACACAATGATTGTTACGGTTTTAGTTGAATTTTGTTGCAAACTTTTCAAATATAGCTACAAAGAAGCACTTTGCTGCTGCTGCTGTAACATCATACCTTGAGTCACTTCAAATAGCTGTTTCATCTGTTGTTGTTGCATCATTTGGGAATTAGTTAACTGCATAACTTGTTGCTCATTCTGCTCTTTTTGGCGTTCAGCTTCAAGCCTTCTAATGCGTAGTTCTTCCTGCATAAGTTCGTAATGTCGTTCACTTTCCGTTCTTCTCAGCTCGACTTCATCAGCTTTCATTTTATATCAATTTCGCCTTTTCTCGCAGGTATCGCATGACATCCGATCCACTGGTCCTTTTCTTCTTTTTAGCAGATGGCTCGTTATTTTCTTCCTCGCCATTCCTCTTTTTCGTTTCTTTGAACGTTTCCATTGAGCAGCGACGCATTTCTACAGCCTTTTCAACTTCTGCCTGAGCTCTCTGTTTTTTCTCGAACGTGAGTTGTTCATTTAAATGATCAGCTTCCTCAAACTGAGCTATGATGTCCTCCATAGCCTCGTCAAGTTCACTCTCTTCGGGTGAAATACCACTGGCTCTTTCTTCTTCTGATTGTTTTCTTTTGTATTTCTTTTCGAGCAGTTGATATCGATCGCGAACAGATCTCTGAGATACATGGAATTTTGGCATTTCAAAGCATTGAGCGATTTAGCAATGTTTTCCCAAATTTGGCCTCTTTCAGTTGATCCTCTTCTGTGAATCCATGGTCTAAATAGCAAGATTTCTCGTGATAAAGCTATATCATGGCTTGAGGACCATTTCATAGATGCACGTGAAGCAACAGTAGTGCTACAAAGAGATATTCAGAAAAATATGTAAGCATTTTAAGCCATAAGTAGCCATTTAAGCATAAAGGCTGAGTCAACCATAACCTCATTTACATATATTAAGCCAAAGATAACAAAACTCACCTCGCCATTTGACAATCGAATGATTTTTGCAAGATTTTTGATTTTTTTTCTCTGCCGTTCTGAAGCGACGCCAAAGTTGTTGTTTTCACGTCGGTTCCGTCTTTTCAAAACGTGTAAACAACGTACAGATGGTGCGTGCGCATGCTCAGTTAAAAAAAGGGATCAAACTCCGGTGCCGTCGCAGTAGCCGTTGTCGCATCGTAAGGTCCCTATTGTCGATTTCAGTTAACTTTTCAAATGGCGGTTGCCAAGTTACTTTCTAATGTTGCCAACTACATTTCCAAATATGGAATATTCGATATGAACTTGTCAACTTGAGTTGACAAGTTGTGTACTTGAGTACTGAAGTTGTGAACTTGAGTACTGAAGTTGGGAACTAAAGTTGCGAAGTACTGGCAAACGCGAAAGGTCTTTGTACCCTGTAGACATTTGGCAATGAACCGTTCAGTAAGCAAGGAAAAGCTTTAGCAATTCTAATCCGTAATCCCCCTTAGAGTGTTATAATACGATACGCCGTTCACATTATGTAAAAAATTTACAGTAAATGTGGCACTAGAAGAGTATCGTTGGATTTTAAATGCAGGAGTACCCTGCATACTGTACCCTCGACGTCTGTTGCCACTCGTAACAACTACAGGCGACTCATCAAAGAAATGCATACGGTTGCAATCAATCAATGAAATATTTGCTACGTAAGCTTCTAACTTCTCCATAACGTCCGGCCGTTCTGTCTCTCGAGGAATTTGACTTATTATCTTGTAAGAGTAACCAAGATCTTTATTCAAAATTCTACTAATGGATGACCTGCTAGGTATGTTTGCTGGAAGGCAAACTTTGATATTTTCTAGGTGTTGCTGAATCTCTTTTGCGTAAATAGATGGTTTATTAATTTTTAGATATTCAGCGTATGCAATAACGTCATCTGTACGCGTGGTTCGAACATCACGTTCGCCCTGGCGAGGTGCAATAGAACCAGTGTCTACACATAGATCTATTATATTTGATATAGTCTTATACGGTAGATTTAGTTGTTTCAAAATGTTTGTCAAACGCTGGTTATTTAACAACCTTTCAAGTATTTCATTTCTTACTTCTATTGGTAAAGCTTTTCCTTGCTTACTGAACGGATTCATGGCCAAATGACTACAGGGTACAAAGACCTTTCGCGTTTGCCAGTACTGCGCAACTTTAGTTCACAACTTCAATACTTAAGTTCCCAACTTCAGTATTCAAGTTCACAACTTCAGTACTCAAGTTCACAACTTCAGTACTCAAGTACACAACTTCAGTACTCAAGTACACAACTTGTCAACTCAAGTTGACAAGTTCATATCGAATATTCCATATTTGGAAGTGTAGTTGGCAACATTAGAAAGTAACTTGGCAACCGCCATTTGAAAAGTTAACTGAAATCGACAATAACTTTCACATGCGCTCATTGTCTAAAGTTTCACTGCTTCCATCATTTCGCTTCCATCATTCCGCTTTCGTCAATCCGCCATTCTATTTCTGCGTTTTACTATTACCCATCATGAAAAAGCACTGCTTATTCTTAAAAGAATTCTTTAATTTTCTGTCTCACTACGAGCTCTTATTATTTGACCAATATAAGTTTTACCACTGAATAAATAAAAGCGGAGAAATTTTTCCTAATAATTTATCTGTATAGATCACAACAAAAGCGCCTTTTGACTAAAGCTAAAATTTTTATAACGCTATCAATAAGTCCTGCGGAAGTGCTATCACACAATAAGAAACAACAACCTTTTAGAAATGACCAAAAACTCACACATGTCAATTTTAGAAAATAAAACTGTATACTTACTTTCGCTATAGAATGCATCAGCAGAAAGTGTCTACAAGTCGAATACATTCAAAGAAATTATTAAATGATGTTAGACGAACAAATAAAAACTGAATAATAAATATCTTAATTATAACATGAGAATTTACTTTTAAAGTTAATATGTGAAAAATTATAAAAACAATGTTTTAACGATTGTAAAAAACATGTGGTCTAAAACCTAAGGGTGCATGCTATTACATTGAATAATTTTACTTAAAATTTGTGCTTAATCTTCTTACCATGATGACGATAGCTACTAGCGCAACAGATATATGGAATTTCATGATGTCGACTCAATGCAGCAATTATTTCATGTACTCTATTTAAGATAAAGTCTGAGTTAAGAGTAGCTTCCAACTGAAGGCATTCACATTTTATAGTCACATTTATTGGTCATGTTTATTATAATCAGAATAATAAAGAAATTAGAATACTAAGAATCTTTGATGACATTTCCCCTTATATTATTTCCGTCATACTAGAATGTTTTTTGTACTTACTATTTACCACATACTTCAATGTTATTTCCCCCATGTTAGCATAGTAAGTATCTTCAATGTTATTTCCCCCATGTTAGCATAGTAAGTATCTTCAATGTTATTTCCCCCATGTTAGCATAGTAAGTATCTTCAATGTTTTCCCCTACACTATTTCCCTCATAAAGTCAAAACACAAATTTTCAAATTGCAACTTATCTTAAGTTATGCACAACACTAGACGAAAATAAAGCTGTTTTGATGTTTTAGAACTTGGTTCTACAGTAACTTATCATGATTCATATTGATATTACAGCTATATAACAAAAGCTTTTATTAAACTGGTCGTTATCAATGCTTCAAAAAACTACGCGTGTCGACCGAAAAGTGGTTCAAAGTGTAAATGATTATAATTTGACAATGTTTTTATGTGGTAACCCGAAAAAGTTGAAAGTTGTGTCAAAAAACCTTTCGAGAGCCTGTTGCCACAAGCCCACTAAAACAGAGAAGTGGCTACGTTTTACAAAAATTTCATAGAAATTTTACAAATTTTAAGGGTAAATTCACAGTTTGAATGTAAACCATTATTTTTGTCATGGAAAAAATGGTTCGATATGATTGCATGTTATAGTTTAGTACACTCTCTCGTTTTTTTGGGGGGGTTGTACAAGAAGTAATGTACAACAATATCAATGGCGAAACCGGCTGAAATGTTTACTCGATAAATGCAAAATTTTAGTAAAATTATTATTTATGTCTAAAGAGAATCAATTCCATTCACTGTAGTTCCAGTGAATGTACAAGATAACATTTGCATGATGGGAACAAACAACGGTCTTTCAATACTGACAATGGTAGCAATGTCAGTCTAGATATAAATCTTTAAAATGACATTTATTGATTAAAAATATTTACAAAAATTATTACAATAAAAAATTTAACTTCGTCGAAGAGTTTCTTTGGCAGTCATTTTAATAAACGCCGGGGCGTTTACTAGAGGGAGGCGAAGAAATACGGTAATTCGAAATGAAACAAAAAGTGATTATATGATTGCGTATTACACGATTATCATCATGGCAGCCAGTCTATTGCCTTTTTAACGAACAAGAAAGATGAAATGGTAAACCATAGCCATAAAGAATTTGCACATCAAAGGGTCCCTTATACGGCTGACATAATGCCAGAATAAATAATTAGAAGAATAACAGACAGCAAAATCGAGTACTTCATGTAGCATTTGTGGGAAAGAGTTCTCGAGAAATCAAACCATCACCTTTTTTCTTATCAAACCATTGATTACACGGGAAAATCGTAACTTCAGAACTTTCTAAGTTGGTGATTTCTACTTTATCAAGCATCCAACCAGCTCCATATCCTTTATTATCATGTTCAATACGTAATCTCTTTAGTTGACCTAAATCTAGTGCTTCAATAATAAAGCAATCCTTTTGACCACGCTCAAATAAATTCACCATTTTTTTTGATAACCTCCGTGGACCAGTATCACCGTTTTCTCCGTATAGCACAATTGTAACATTAGCATCGGTGCCCGCATGAAGAACGTCAGCGGTAAAAACCGCCACCTCGTACTTCATGGCTTGAAGCTCTGAAATATATAAACGAAAAAAACAATTGGATTGTCACGCAGTTTTTCCAAAATTAAGGTTTTTGATGAAATTTAAAATAATGCCATTAAAAGCATCTCTATCTAAACATTTTTTAAAATATCTCTACTATGAAAAACATGTTTATAACCAACATTTGCAGCGAGATCACATCTAAGGAATGTTGACAATATCTCAGTTGAGAACGATAGACATTCAGAGTTGACAATAATCAACATAAAAATGTGTGTACCTCGTTTTACAGATAGCCTTGATCGTTCAGCTGTTTTACACTCCAATATAACTCTGTCATCTTTGCTTGAAGAAAGTGGTATCCATTGACGGCAAGGAAATACAAATCTGGAAACAAACAAAAAGCAATGCAAACCTATACATCAATAAGTGTTACTAAGTACATTAAAAGATGAGTAAAATAACAAATGTGTAACATATAAAACAAATAGTCAATTGCTCATTACCTTTCACCGGTGTCAGTGTTTTTTACCACTACTTCATGTAAATACCATGATGTTTCTTTCTCAGAAAGTTTTGCTCCAAGCTTTGGGTGATGTCCAATAATAACTTCAATGAGATTTCCCAGAGGTTTGGTTACAAATTTAAATGTGTTAGTGTTTCCACGTCTGAGAAGTTTATTTTTCGAATTGTTTTCAATGTGAAGAACCTGAGATTTCCTCTTTTCCCCAACTAAGACGATGGACGCGTTCTGATTGGTACCTGCATTCTGTCTATCACTCGTCAAAAGGGTTATTTCAAATGCTATAAAAAGACAAAGTATTTTACACAAGGCAAACAAGATTTCCAGTTAGTTGAAAATGTTTTACCAGCAACTGGAGAGTCGGTAGCTTCATCTCTATTAGCACATGCCAATTCTCGAACTAAACTACCGTCATCTTTGTCCTTGCCTAGCCAACGATCACAGGGAAATTCATAAAATTTCTTTGTTGTTTCATCTTCAATATTTATTCTTTCTAAATACCAACTAGCTTTTGGGAACTTGTTATCATGCCATATTCGTACTTTAATTAGTTCACCTTGAACGAAGAAGAAGTAAGGCATTGAAAATGAAGATTTTAATTAAATTATTAATGCAAGCAATGATTTTATCCAATGTAAACATTGTTCAATTACAAATTTACATTAATACAAACCCAAACTTAGTATGTCCTGGAGTAAAAAGACATCAGTATGACCTCGTTCGAACTTGTCTTTGTAAGTTTCAGACTTTTTCAGAGCTATTTCACCTGAGTCGCCATGTTCACCAAAGATTATGATACAAACATTTGCATCTGTCCCTGCGCCACCAACATCACCCGTTATTACATTTAGTTTATATGACGTCTCTGTTTAAAAACAGAATATAACTGTCAATAGATTCTAATTTCGGATTCTACAATCCTCCAATGTTGAATATGAATTTGAATTAAAGATAAGATTTAGGAAAGTGAGATGGAATAATATAGAAATTAAAGCAATTAATCCTTACATTTTGCAACACAACGAGTGTAACATTATAATAATGAATGAAAAAATTCAACATTTTTCAATTAATGAATCTTACTTTCATTCCAGTGAGGACATAAAAAAAGATTAGCTTTTTATCCATGAATAAAGTTTAATTTATTTCGTTGGGCAAATTTGGCTAACCATAAGTTTCAACATAAGAACAGACATTAAACAATAAAAGTTAAAACTATAATTTAAAGCTAGCCAAGTTGTTCAAATGAGACGATCTTTTACCAAAACTAAAAGAAAACAATACTTCGAGAGCTTAAAATAATCTTAATATCAAAAATAAGTTTCTAAATTTCTCACTATGATCTCTAAACTTACTTTCGACTTTTTTCTCTCCGTCAGTAATAGCAGGTAGTTCTTTGACTAAATCTCCAGGAGTTAGCCAAGAATTACATTTAAATACACTAACAGAACCTGTGAAATCATTTCGAACTATAACCTGATGAGAAAAGAATGTTGTTAAACTCAGAGTTAAGTATGGACTTGTAGACAATTGAAGGTATATACGGCGTTGTGTGGTCAAAAATTACGTAATGGTTGAAATAGTTGATGGTAGTTGACAATTGTGGGGTCAAAAATTACGTAATGGTTGAAATAGTTGATGGTAGTTGATGATTGTGTGGTCAAAAATTACGTAATGGTTGAAATAGTTGATGGTAGTTGATAATTGTGTGGTCAAAAATTACGTAATGGTTGAAATAGTTGATGGTAGTTGACAATTGTGGGGTCAAAAATTACGTAATGGTTGAAATAGTTGATGGTAGTTGATAATTGTGTGGTCGAAAATTACGTAATGGTTGAAATAGTTGATGGTAGTTGATAATTGTGTGGTCAAAATTACGTAATGGTTGAAATAGTTGATGGTAGTTGATAATTGTGTGGTCGAAAATTACGTAATGGTTGAAATAGTTGATGGTAGTTGATAATTGTGTGGTCGAAAATTACGTAATGGTCAAAATAGTTGATGGTAGTTGACAATTGTGTGGTCAAAAATTACGTAATGGTTGAAATAGTTGATAGTAGTTGACAATTGCTTGGTCAAAAATTACGTAGTGGTTGAAATAGTTGATGGTAGTTGACATTTGTGTGTTCAAAAATTACGTAATGGTTGAAATAGTTGATGGTAGTTGACATTTGTGTGTTCAAAAATTACGTAATGGTTGAAATAGTTGATGGTAGTTGACAATTGTGTGGTCAAAAATTACGTAATGGTTGAAATAGTTGATGGTAGTTGATACCAGTGTCATTGTTGTTATAGAAGATACTTAAGGTAAGAAAACTTTCAATTTGAACTATATTATTGACCTTATCTAAGAACCATTCATTTCTGTTTCCTTTCCCCTTATGACCAATCCTCAGCTTACACAATTTACCAACATCTTCCAGTTCCATTCGAAATAAGTCAGTTCCACCTCGTTCAAACATTTCGTCTCCCTTCTCAAGCTTCACTTCGGACGTGGCGCCCTCACTGCCATATATGGTCATAGTGACATCACCATCAATACCAGCATCCTTTACGTCACCAGTAAATACAGTGATCTCATAAAGAATAACTAAAAGTTAAATGCACAAAGAGAAATTGTCAACAATGATAAAGTCAACTTTACATTTGAAAATTTTACATGTTGTCTTGGTATAATAACAATAGAAAATCCATGACACCTACACAACAATAGGAAATCTAGTCAAGTTTGAAAGACGACTCACATGGTTTGTAAGAAATTTGATCGCCATCATTAAGAGTAAGAATACGAGCCGTCAGTCCATCATCTTTATCTTTCGCCAGCCAGCGTTTGCACGGGAAATGATACACTTTGCCACGTGTTGGAACATCAATATCCACTTCTTTGAGATACCAAGCATCTTTGGCCAAAAACCCATTATGACCTAATCATTATACATTTTTCATTACTGAGTAATTTATTGAATATGTATATAAATATGCTTCCACTTACCAATTTCAATTTTTCTAATATCACCAACGTCGACGCCTTCTATTGAGAAAGTTTCAGCAGTACCAGGTTCAAATCCTGTCTTTTGAACAAGTTCCAGGTCAATTTTTTCAGTACACGCCTCAGTACCAATTATAACGATGTAAACATTTGCCTCGGTCCCACTTCCTTTTTCCTCTGAAGTGAGCACGCGGACAGTGTAAGAAATAACTGAATAGAAAAAATAAGAGTTATAAGTAAATTCTACGATGTATTTTCTATGGCTAATGACATGATAGCACAGATGTCTTGTGAGGTGACTACAAAATTTTCTAGATATCTCTCAGCTTAAAACAGTATAGCATACATTTCTGTATGGTTGACTATGGGATGTGGCTTGGATGCATGTCTACGATCACGTGACTCGATACAGTTCTGCATACTGATGTGTATATATAACTGATCACGTGAGAAAAGAGATGTATTCAAGACAGATCTTATGATGATACATACATTTCTGTAGCAGATTACATGATGGCAAACACTTTTATAGCAACATGAAAAAAATTGACGAATAATGAGCAGTTACACTAACATTTCAATGCGTTGTATTTTTTGCTGTTTTTTTTGAATTCTTTTTCAAAGATGGCATCAGCTGTTGAGCTTCGCTTCGAACTTCGAAATAACGATATACGAGGATTAATGTTTGAACTCATGCTCATGTCTGTCATAGTGCTTGAGCGATCACCCTGTGAACAAAACATCAGTTGTAATTATGAATATTTTGACAAGGAGCTGATGACGCTCTGAATCACGTGATAAGACACTTTGGGAACCATTTGGTGCACGACATTGTCTTAAGAAACAATCATGAAAAAAAGTGAAAATCATAAGACGAAAAATTAATGAAGCAAAGGATTAAATAAAAATGAGGAGTTTCTAAAAACTAGCTCGAAGCTAAAGGTTAAATAACGAAACACAAGTACAGCTGAAATTTATATTCCACTGATAATTCTATACATGAAAACAAAACATTTGCCATTGAGGAATTTTAACGTAACTACTATAAATACACACTTACTTGTTTATATATTTCTTTCACTAAACAAACCTTAAAATCTTTTTCATAAAAATTTCTGTCAATCTTTTTGTCTTCCTTGCTTCTTGCGAGCCAGCGTTCACAATGAAAAATAAAATGTCTGTCAGCGGTAAGATCTTCAATTTCTACTCTCTCAACAAACCAAGATGAATTTAACAATTTATTGTCATGCCGTAAGTTCATCATGTGTATATAACCAAGATTTGCTGCTTCAAGTGTAAAAATGTCTTCCTAAAGCAATAAAAAACATAAGTCAACATAAAAACAAGAAGAAACAACAAAATGTACATATAGTCAAGAAAAGAACAGAAAAGGAACGATAAATTTTGTAAACATCGTTTCTTACATTTCCACGTTCAAATTTATCAGTATGAGTCTCAGATTTGGACAGCGGTCGTTCACCAGAGTCACCATATTGACCATATAAGGTAAGAAAGACATTTGCATCAGTCCCTGCACCTTTAACGTCACCAGTGATCACGTATACGATATTTATGAACTGGAAAAAGAAAAACGATAAAAACACTACTTTTGCATTGTTTTTATTGCATTTTAAATACCAGTTTATGTCGACTTACCATCCAATGCTTCTTGTTCTACTTTATTAGAAACAATTTCACCATCCTTCTTCACAATTTCTTCGGTGACATCTTTTGGCACCAGTTCCCTAACTATCGTTCCGTCGTCTTCACCTTTTGCAAGCCAGCGTCCGCAGGGAAACGAATATAGTTTCGCACTTTTACTGTCTTCAAGTAAGCGTCGTATTTCAACTTTTTCTAAAAACCATCCTGCCAAAATCCCTTTACCATCATGACCAACGCGGATCTTCTCGATGACGTCACCAACGTCAGGTAACTGGATGGAAAATTAATGACATAAAAGTATGAAACAAGTCGTACATTACATGAAAAACTTAATGCAATACCTCTTTAACAAACTGGTCCGAGGCCCCTCTCTCAAAGCAATTTTTCCTTTTCTTCTTAGTGTCAGCTAGAACACACTCTCCCAGTATTGAGTTCAGTTCCGTATATAACAATAAAAACATTGGCCCCAGTCCCTGCTCCGCTCACATCTCCTGTAAACACTGTGATTTCATAGGGAACATCTACCATAAAAGAAGACGTTGATTACATAAGTGATGTTGTTATCCCGCAGCAATGGCGTACGTAACTTGAAAGTTTTTTCATGCAATAAAAATATTTTGGTGTTAACTCACTATAGAAATAATAAATTTCTAAAGAATATAATAATGCTGATGACGAAAAATTTACATAGCATAAATAAATTTGGGAATGGCTCGCTACTGTCCCGCAGGCATAAAAATTAATAAACTGCAGTCAGTAAGTTTAAGTAATTATTCGCGTGTTGTTAGTTATTGAAGAACATTGGACAATTAATTAACTCACGTGATGTTAGTTATTGAAGAACATTGGACAATTTATCAACTCACGTGATGCTAGTTATTGATGAGCATTGGACAATTTATCAACTCACGTGTTGTTAGTTATTGATGAGCATTGGACAATTTATAAACTCACGTGATGTAAGTTATTGAAGAACATTGGACAATTTATCAACTCACGTGATGTTAGTTATTGAGGAACATTGGACAATTTATCAACTCACGTGATGTTAGTTATTGAGGAACATTGGACAATTTATCAACTCACGTGATGTTATTTATTGAGGAGCATTGGACATTTTATCAACTCACGTGATGTTAGTTATTGATGAACATTGGACACTTTATCAACTCACGTGATGTTAGTTATTGAGGAACATTGGACACTTTATCAACTCACGTGATGTTAGTTATTGAGGAACATTGGACACTTTATCAACTCGTGATGTTAGTTATTGAGGAACATTGGACTTTATCAACTCACGTGATGTTAGTTATTGATGAACATTGGACAATTTATCAACTCACGTGATGTTAGTTATTGAGGAACATTGGACAATTTATCAAATCACGTGTTGTTAGTTATTGAGGAACATTGGACACTTTATCAACTCACGTGATGTTAGTTATTGATGAACATTGAACAATTTATCAACTCACGTGATGTTGGTTATTGAGGAGCATTGGACATTTTATCAACTCACGTGATGTTAGTTATTGATGAACATTGGACATTTTATCAACTCACGTGATGTT